>NC_079439.1:14445700-14698200 GCF_903798145.1 Danio aesculapii
TTGTACTCAAAAATGAGCAAAAACTGAGAAATTGCCCCAAAACATCTCACCGGGGATGTCCTCGTTGTTTATACATATTTTTAAATTGTAAAACTGCATGGACAGAATCTCACCAGACTGGAGGCCGTCACCTCCCCGTAGGCCAGACCGTCCGGCAGCACCAGGAAATGTTCCTGTTCTTTACTAACACGCATCTGCACAGAGAAAAACACACTTATATCAACAACAACTCACGGTACATATATAACAATCAATCTTTAAAGCAATCTGAAGTTGAAAGGAGAATTCACTCATAAATGAAAACTCTGACATCACTGCTGTTTCTTTTCACTTCCCGTTTCAAAAACTAATGCAAAGCAACAGACTGTAATGTATAGAGGAATGAAAACATGGAATGAATTACCATCAGACATTACATGCTTTGTAACAAGTAAAATGAGGTTTAAAAAAAGAAACATTTTATGGCACAATATTAGGTTGTTGAGCTGGATGTTATGTATGAATTTTGTATTTTAATGTTTTTTATTGGTCTTTGTTGTTATGTATTAATGTAATTTTGTTTTGTGTTTAGTGGCTAATGGGGATCCTGATAAATAAATAAATAAATTCAATGATGCCCATGTTTTACTTAATATGTATCCGCTTGTTAAGTGTAACGTCATACGAAGTGGCTTCCAGGTCCAAGCGTTCTATCAAACTGTATGGAGAAACTTATCAAATGGTAATAATAAACATTTACAAAGCGCTGTAATACTTTCGAAAATCACGATCTCAATATACAGTTAAGGTCAGAATTATTAGCCCCTCTGTTTATTTTTTTCCTCATTTTCTGTTAACGGAGAGAAGATTTTTAACACTTTCTAAACATAATAGTTTTAATAATTCATTTCTAATCACTGATTTATTTTATCTTTGCCATGATGACAGTAAATAATATTTCACTAGATATTTTTCAAGGCACTTCTATACAGAAGTGACATTTAAGGGCTTAACTAGGTTAATTAGGTTAACTAGGCAGGTTAGGGTAATTAGGCATGTTATTGTATAATGATGGTTTGTTTTGTAGACTATCGAAAAAAATATATAGCTTAAAGGGGCTAATAATTGTTTCCCTAAAATGTTTTTTTTTTAATTACAATCTGCTTTTATTCTAGCCAAAATAAAACAAATAAGACTTTCTCCAGAAGAAAAAATATTATCAGACATACTGTGATAAATTCCTTGCTCTGTTAAACATTATTTGGGAAGTATTTTAAAAAGAAAACAAAATTCAAAGGGGGGTGAATAATTCTGACTTCAACTGTATATCCATGTCTAATATCAGATGGCCAGAAAGTGAATAATTTAAAATTTTGGTATTTTTAATGCAGCAAGTCCAGAGACTGTTGTGTACACTCTGATTTTATATAAAATTCACTTTAGTGTGTGATATGACTAAAAAGTGGCCATAAACGAATATTTTTCCAACTCAAATGAGTAGCGGCTTGGACCCGGAAACAGTACTTGATACGTCACCCATACATCATGACTTAACAAGCGGATAGCTTCTTATAAGATTTTTTTATGGTGATAATGTTTAAAGTCAAGACACTGCAGGTAAAACACATGTGCACCTGAAAATTATGAGATTTTGGTCTTTTTGGCTTTATATAAAGGTTTTTTTTCAGTCTAATGTAAAGAAAATAAGATAAATACACTTTTTTTCCACACTTTATCAACTTGTCATTCTTGTTATTATGCAAATTCCATTTTTACATGTTTTTTTCTCCTGCTTTCAGCCATAAATCTCAACCTCAGCAGCCCAAACATACAACAAACTTTCAGTTTTATTAACAAATGGATATTCTGAAGGTTTTTACTCAGAAATACATTGGAATATAACTTCGCCAATTATATACTGTACAACTTTTTAATGTACAAAAAATACATGGAAATGTATTAAGTTTGGACCCTTTTCACAAGCCTGTTGTGATGCGTTTAACGCTCATCAACATCTGAAACCCCTAAAGTTTTTAATATTTAGATTTTTTTAAAACGTATGAACATTTATATGTATTTCTATATGTAGTATATCATCTTTTCATCAAATTACAAAAAAAATTAAAAATTACTGCTTGTGCGAGGCGTTTCTAATACAGCGTGTATGAGGCAGGACAGTAAATTTGACATTAGTCTCCTCTGTCTTTATCAGTCTCACACAATTTTTTTCCTTTTTCTGAATGCCTTTATAACAACATCGTGGATTTTGTCTTTTATCATTTGAGCGAATAGGATTGTAAATAAAAAAAAGATTTGTTGTGCTCTCCCATTCACTCCGCTCTCTGCTCAAGTTTTCCCAACTAAAATCACAGAGTCTTGACTCTCAAATGTCTCCCCCCAAAAAAACAAGAATTTTAACCCTAAATTCATTAATGTTCAGATTTTTGTGCTAAAAATGTATGCAACTGAACACATATTTAACACAACAATGGCTCATTTGAATATTTAGACACCATTTTAGAAAAGAAATGTCTGCAATTTCCAATGTAATCAAGTGGGGAAGAATGTGAGAATGCTCGGATTTCTTTTGACCTACAGTACCTGCAGTGTCTTGTCTTGCATGCAGGAAAAAGTATAGACCATTGTGAGGGATGTAAACAAAAAAATTGGTCCCAACGTATTTCCTGTTTAGCATTTTTAATTTCTATAGCTTCTGATAATCCAAAAAGAGCCACATTTTGATAAATAATGTAATGATAGTTGTTTTAAGATTAAGTTATGATTGACGTGCCTCATGTTAAAGTTCTGAAATAGTTTGATAACAAGCAGGAAACATTCATAGGCCAATGAAATAACCACTTTGAAATAGTCTATATGAAACCACAAAACAATATAGCAGCACTACTGTTCCTAACATTGATTATAATAAGAAATGTTTCTTAAGCAGCAAATAAGCTCATTTAAAAGATGTCTGAATCACAACACAAATGCAGTGCGGGTGATTATAAGAGACATAATTAAGAACCATTAAACAAATCTGCAGAGTGCAGATTTTTTCAAGATGAGGTTACATGATTTATCTTAAATGACGTTTATTGTTAAAGACAGCCAATTTAATCAATCAAGCTCTCAGAGAAAAGCACTATGAAGCAGTCTTGGCATGCTGACAGAAGGTGTAAAGGTCCCTGAAGTGCGTTTAAATGTGCAGCTTTGTTCATCGAGCAATGAAAACATGAAGAGATGGCGGGACATCAAGTAGCCCCTCCCCCTTTAAAAAAATCCCTGACTTTTACGTGGCTCAGAGTGGGAACTCTTGAGTGTTCTTGGAGGGTGGCTCACTGTGGCTGAGTGGTTAGCACTGTCGTCTCACAGCAAGAAGGTTGCTGGTTCGAGTGCCAGCTGGGTGAATTGGCATTTCTGTGTGGAGTTTGCATGTTCTCCCCGTGTTCGCGTGGGTTTCCTCTAGGTACCTCTGTTTCCCACACAGTCCAAATACATGTGCTATAGGTGAATTGAATAAACTAAATTGGCCTTCAAGAGTTCCCACTTAGCTGATGATTGATTATAAATCTTGTTTGGCATGCTGTCCTGGGAGAGAGCCCTGAGCTCATTAGATACTCTAGCACGGGGCTCCCTCCCATTTGCAAGGCGAGAGGGGAGTTTGAGCTCAGATAGATCTCGAGAACTCCCCTACTGTAGAAGCTCATGAATAGATAGTGATTGCTCTTAAGAGATAACTACTTACTAGGAGCATGTCTAGGTTCCCGTTTTGCATTAGTCAATTAACTTAAGTTGCATGTTTTTGGACGGTGGGAGGAAACCGGGGAACCCCGTGAAACTCACGTGAGCACGAGGAGAATGTGTAAACTCCGCACAGAAACGTCAGCTGGCTTGGTAAGAACTAGAACCAGTGACGTTCTTGCTGTGAGGTGCTAACAGTGCTAATCACTGGGCCACAGTGTCACCCATCTCGGAAAGGAGGAGGAGTAGGGGTGTAAGGGGGGATTCTTCAAAATAAAGATGGCTGTTATATGGAACTTAGGGTATTTATTGTAGCTTAGGAATCGTCTGATTGGTGAATCATTAATTGGATAACGCCACAAACATTAATAAGCATGTGATCCTCTCAAATTAGTTTATAAATAAACTTCACATAGTGTATGTGTGTGAATAAGTGTGAATGGATGTTTTCCAGTACTGGGTTGCAGCTGGAAGTGCATCCGATGTGTATAACATATGCTGGAATAGTTGGCGGTTCATTCCGCTGTGGCGACCCCTGCTGAATAAACAGACTAAGCCAAAGGAAATTGAATAAATGAATGAATGTGTTCTTGGAGCTTTGTATGATGATACATGAACCACTGAATTCCACTGAATGTTCTGACAATGATTTTCTATCTACAGAAGCCGAGAGAGCTCTCAGGTTTAGTCTAAAGTAACATGGAATTGGAATGACATCCCAGCAAGCACCTTGATTTTCAAAACTTGATGTCAATTGACAACTTTGATGTCAAGCAGACATCAAATTAACATCTAAAATTGTCCTGTAATAGATTTTTGTCAGTGTTAGATCTTAGTTGAATTTCATTTTGACATCAAGGTAGTTTACATCCTTTTTAGAGATACATAATCCAGTGTAGATTTGGAATTGAAGCTTTCAGATGAATAAAACTTTTCTTAAACTGTATATATTTTTATATATTATCTTATTTTTTCTTATAATTTATGTGTTGCTATTTGTTGTGGTCAAAGGGGCATCAATGTGTGTATGTGAAATGGATGTCAAGGTTTTGACATCAAATTAATTAGCCTTATTGACATGTTTTTGACATGCCCGATGAGGACAAGGGTGGGTAATTAAGACAGAATAACATAATAACAGAATTACATTTATGGGTGAACTAACCCTTTAGACTAATACTAACATCCAAAAATAAAATCTATTTAATTGAAATGGGATTTTACTGCAGACTTGTGTTTTCTTACTGTGAGGCATGTGTTGGCCAGTTGAGCCCATCCGTACAGATCCAGCAGGCGGTGAACACTGGCCAGCTTACAGCGCATCAGTCTCTCCCCCTTCACCATAGTGCTCGGCTCCCATCCGTGCAGATCATTAATGGGGGTTACGATAGTGACGGCTGCTCAGGAACGACAGAGCACAGAAACACAAGTGTATGTCAGTGAACATCTCAGTCATGAAGGACCGCATGTAAAAAGAGCTACGCTAGCTAAAGAGTGCAACAGACAACATGAAAGAAACTTGTGTAAATGTGACTAAACTAACAGTTCAAGTAAATCGGAGAAGCACAATAAAATTCATTTAAGTGGGGTATATGCACATGGACTTTTAAATTCAATCAGCCAGCCCCAGGGCTTCCGGTTAATTATCATCCTATACAAAATCGCTGCATTTAAGACCTGATTTCTTTGAAAAACAGCGATCTTCACTGCCTCGCTGAGATACGATATAAAGTGGATATCAGACAAAACAAGAAGCACTGCATTAAATTATATTTTTCCACACCATGTCTTTAAAATACAGAAATTAATTTTACCCCAGTATTTTTAATGGAGTTTCTGCACTAGCCTGCTGCTAATGACGGCGCCTCTGTTTAAATGGTCTTTCGTTTCTTTTTACGCTTTAACAACCAAATGGCTACTTAAGTCTATGTAACTGATTATATTGTAATGGCATTACAACATCGATGCTGTAAAAGCAACCTTATGAAATTTAAAACAGTCACATAAAGCTTTCACAGAAAGTTCATCATGGCTGAAAAACACTAGCTGTGCATATAGCGCATTCACATTTGAGTTTAAAACGACAATAAAGGAATAGTTCACGCAAAATGAAAATTCAGCTATTATTTACTCATCCTTTACTTGATTGAGTTTTGTTTCTTCAAGAAGGAAGGTAGATATTTTAAATAATGCTGGAAAAAACAGCCATAGCATTTTTATTTCTACTACGGATATAAATGAGTTCTCTGGTGAAAAAAACAACAACTTAAACTAGCATAATGGTTGAAACCAGCCTGGAAATGGTCAAGACCCCTCTAAAACCAGGCTCGTTGACCAGCTAAAACCAGCCAACCAGCTTAGGCTGGTTTAAGGCTGTATTTTTAGGGTACAGCATGGTACTTTTTCTATAGTATTCATTAAAATATCTTGTTTTGTGTTTAATATAAGAAAGAAATCAATGAGTGAGTAAATAATGAGGAAATGTTCATTTTAGGGTGAACTGTCACTTTAATACGTCTAAATGGAAGAATAGTGATATGGGAATTAGCACTGGTGAACTGAAATGGAAGCTCATTTTCACTACAGGTTTAAAAAAGGTAATTGCTTCTTTTTAATCTGATATTTCAAAGCACATAAATATGGAAAATTGCTATTATAAAAATTTCTATGGCTAAAACTATTATGTTTTTAAAACTGCTAAGTTTATAAAAAGATATAAACTTTAAACAGTAAGCAGAGAATGCCTGAAACTGGGATATGAAAAGTTTAATATCATGATTAATTCATATCAAGATTAATTAGATATTCTTTATTCTGTAGAAGAAAAACAAATCTGGGATGTAAGCTAATAATAATTGTACAGTGTTAATTTAAAGGGAAAGTCAAAATAGTGAGATAAAAATGTCATTTTGTCTTATATATCAAAGTATGAATCAACCAGAAGTTGCTGAGGCTTTTATTTCAGTATGTTGATGTACTTCCTACTGAAACTGCATGTTAAGTAGCGGGCGGGGCTTTCTTTTGTGCATAATAAACAAATGGTAATAGGGGTGTGGTTAAGAATATTGAGTCTGAAACTGTCAAACTGACGTAAACAAGGAAGGACCGCTTCTCCAAATGTAGACGTAAATGAGCAGATTTTGACTAAAGATTACCAATACAAACTTGATTTTTTTACACTGATTAATTGTTCAGCTAACGAATAATAGTGTACGCTAGCTAAATAAACATTGTACATTTTGATTTCACATGGACTTTAATATAATTCACTAATGTTTAAGACTCCATATCCACTAAGCTGATAAAGAGGTGTATGATTTGTGTGAAATGTAATGTAGGCACTAATGAAACATGAGCAGATGTAATGGTGTTTCGTACTGGATGGAGTGACAGGCAGAGCGGCTGGAGACCCGTGAGTGGCCATAAAGTCTGCGATCTGTCTGAGAGCCCACAGGTTGGAGGAACTGCCTCCTTTCTTCATCTGCTCCTGAATCAACACATCCAGCTCCTCTCGAAAGGACTGAAACACACAAATGACATGCAGTGCTCAGCAACATACTGCCTGCATATTGACATTACAGATTAGTGATATATTGGTCATCTTGTCTGACATGGGGAAGTGTTTGAGGGAGATGATTAAGATATTCATAATCTGGTTTTTGGTGTTGATTTTAGGACTGCATATGCAAAATAGCCTGCTGTACGGTGGCTGGGAGAGCTCATATATGCCTCTGAGAAAACATATGGATATAAAAAAAACTCAATTTTACAACTCACATTGCACATTTTTAGCAAAACACATACACTCTAATTCCCACAACACATGCAAATACAGAAATGCACTGCAAATAGCACAGATCACAACAGAAATGTGTCGGGGGACCCCAAAAAGTGACGTACCTGACTGCTTCCTGTTTACATTTGGCAGTGTTTTCGGAGATCTGAGAGTGTCACTATCACCAGCGATCATAACTCCCAGATCTCTGGATCTCACACACAAACACACATGGACTACAATTCCGCCATTAATGGACTACATATTCAGTCATGCCACACACATACTCACACCTTCTCCAAGTCTCTACTGATTACACTTGCACCACCTGAGGATCGTCAAGAACTGATTACAAACACCATTTAAACAGCACACACACTCATTCACATGGCCGAGTCTTGTTATGTGTATAGTGACATTTCAACGCGTTCTCCTAGTCTTGTTTTCCTGTGGTTTGACCCTAGTCTTGTTTACCTAGTTCTCCCTGTCTGCCGCCTGCCTTCTGACCTCTCGCCTGATACATTTGACTACGATTCTGGACTGCCTTTATACATCTGTTTGCACCTGTGTTTCCTGACTTTGAATAAACCTGCACGTGGATCCTAAATTCAGTTGTCTCTGTCACTCCCCGTGTTACAGAGAGGTGAGTTTTTGGTTTATTTCAACATCCTGGTCATTCTGATCCTTATTGTTTGTATATTTTTACACTAATAATCTGATGAATTGCATAATTGAAGATAGATGAACCACTGAATAAACAGGGAGCAGTCGGGTGCATCACTTTAAGTCCCCCAACACATTTCTCTCTGCAGTATTTGCGGTGTGTTTCTGTATTTTCACGTTTTGTGAGAATTTGCGTGCATGTGTGTTTGTTAGTGTTGTGCATGTGCTTTAAGTTGCAGTGCATTCACGTTCTCTTAGGCACTGTATTTCTGACTAATTGTGCCAAATAAAAAAAATAAATATTATGAGATAAACAAATAAAAATATACAATGCAATAACATAGATTAAAAAAACAAACAAATGCAGTGATGTCAGCAAAAAGGGTTTTCACAGCAATGCCACACTCTCAGAAATAAAGGTAAAGGAGCTGTCACTGGGGCCGTACCTTTTCAAAAGACACATATTTGTACCCAAAGAGAGTTTGTACCCACAGTGGTACCTCAAATGTGCATTTGAGTGCCCAAATGTACCTAAAAATTACCTTTGAGGTACCACTATGGACCCTTTGGGTACAAATATGTATCTTTTGAAATGGTACTGCCCCAGTGACAGCTCCTGTACCTTTATTTCTGAGAGTGAATGAAAGTAAATCTTTCTATAAATTAGCTTGAAGGTTTTGCTGAAAAAGTACATACTTGGGGAATAGTTCACCACAAAATGAAGGAAAAATGGCATCATTTACTCGTCCTTCACTTGTTCAAAACTTCACTTGTGAAGTGAAGCTCTATGCCTTTAAACATTTAGGCTTTGGTCAAGTATTTCATTAGTATCTTTTTTTTCTACACGATAATCAACAGCTTCTATGCAAAAACTAAGAACTGAAACAATTTTCAGAACAGTGTTTAAGCAACAACTTATGTTTATCAATTTGAAGAATATTGATACAGTGTTAAAAACAAAGCTTCAGTTTTGGCATTGATAGTTCAGCTAAAAAACTTTAACACCCAAAGAATCTTTGCAAGTTCTTGATAGGGGAAATCACTTTTTTTTTTTTTTTTTTTTTTTTTTTTAGCTACTTTGAATGTTCTTCACATAGGAAAGGTACAAAAGGTTATTTAAAGAACTGTTGACCAAAAGGTTATTTGTGGAACCAAAAATAATTCTTCTATGCCATAAGTCTTAATCTCTTAAGGCCCAAGGTATTTTTTACATGCATTTTTTATTTCTCTTTGCTATTTGGGCTTATTGGAACCTAATTAGAATTAGAAGTATCATCTTTTGATATGATGTACTTTTAGAGAAAAATGATGTCCATATATGTGGACTCGTGGTCAGAATTTACATAAAACACTTTTTCCTGACTGTTTTTTAATGCATATATAACATAGAATTTTTTGGGAACATGTTTTGACTATCAGAGAGTAAAAACAACATTTTCTTCCCATTTTGGACAGTTAAAAATAGTGTTTGGGACATTTCATATGCTGCAAAACAGTTGCAGGATGACACTGTATGTCTGTAACAAAATATACAACATTCTAAGTATTTTAAACGGCCACTTAAGAGCTAAAATGTGCTGTCCACGTATGTGGGCACTAAGCCTTACAAGGTAAAAAAAAACATTCATTTCACTTTACAATACGGTTGTATTATTTAATGTATTTACTAACACGAACAAACAATTAACAGATTTATAACAACATTTATTCATGTTTGATAACATTAGTTATAGTCATTAATTAATTCTTGTTAACTCTTAGCATTAAATAATGCGAACAAACAGGAACTTGGATGTAAATAATGCATTAGTAAATGCTGAACTACACAAAAAATTGCTGGGTTCCACACAATCGATTTGTGTTGGGACAACATGAAAGAATTAAGTTAACTAAATTAACTAAAACCAAACCAATTTAAGTGGATTAAACATGAATCAATTAATTTGTCTGCAGAAACAAACAGCACATTTTTTTTAGTGTTGATTAATAAACGCTTTACGAGTATTGTTCATTATTAGCTCATGTAAGTTAATACATTAACAAACATTAACTAATGAAACCTTATAATAAAAAGTGTGACCTTTTTAAGTGATTTTAAAAATTTTTGCAAGAATTAGAAAAAGTTTTAAAAAGTTGTAAATCAAGTACAAACAATCGATACCACAGAAACACAGAAAAACACATTTGTGAACAACATACGGAAACAAACAGCTGGAAGAATACGTGAGTTCCAGGTTCCAGATCAGTCCACAACAGAGAAAGAGACAACTGTTCCTCATCCTCGAGTGTAATGTTGAGCTCTTCAGTTCTATTATATTGTTTTGCAGCTACTCCTAAAACTGCTCTCTCACTGTTTTCTCCTCCCCTTTCCTCTCTCTCTCTCTCTCTCTCTCTCTCTCTCTCTCTCTCTCTCTCTCTCTCTCTCTGCAGCTGTCAGTGGTGATTCAGGCCAGATTATATCTGAGCTGTGGAGATAATCATATCTTTTGGAACCTAATGAGGGGGAAGGGGAGAGAGGACAGAGGGATTGGAGGCAGGACATTAAAGGGTGGACAGACGAATAAAAGGAAGCTAACCAATGTGGGACTTCTGTGGATGGAAGATACTGTACCATGTACTGCACTTTTACTGAGCTTTCTGAAAGCATACAGCAGCCACATGGGAAAGCCATTCACCTCTATAACTACACTCATTATCATATCATTCCCAAAGCAACTGGGGGATTCTGAAAGAAAATTCACACTCGTTTTTTTTTTTTTTTGCATGGAGAAATATGTTAATATGTTTAATATAAAAATAAAGAAACATCCTAACAAAGTTATCAGGAACTGATTTCTTTCATCTTTGCCATGATGACAGTAGATAATATTTTAATAGATATTTTTCAAGATACTTCTATACAGCTTAAAGTGACATTTAAAGGCTTAACCAGGTTAATTAGGGTAACTAGGCAGGTTAGGGTAATTAGGCAAGTTATTGTATAACGATGGATTATACGACTATGGAAAATAATAGAATTTAAAGGGGCTAATAATTTTGACCTTAAAAAAATAAAACTGCTTTTATTCTAGCCGAAATAAAACAAATAAGACTTTCTCCAGAAGAAAAAATATTATCAGACATACTGTGAAAATGTCCTTGCTCTGTAAACATTATTTTGGAAATATTCAAAAAAAGGAAAAAAAATACAAGAACGGCTAATAATTCTGACGTCAACTGTATATGTATATAATGCTTAAACATACTGTATCTTCATACTTATGTATTCTGAATTTTAATTCAGTTTAACTTTCGTATTACTTTATGATCTGAATCTGACTTATTTCAACATTCACCTCCAATACAGAATTAGGTTTTGTTTCAACTGCAAACAATTAAAAAGTCAAGCTCTTTTCTGTTTTGTGGTACACTAAAAAATGACATTTGCTGTTTGTTCAAACTACTTATTTAAAATCAGCAGAAACAACACAATTATAAATTTTTTTACTTAATTTTTTCTTAATTTTGCAACTTAATTGTTTTAGGTTCATTTCACTTAAATTTGCAAAAACTAATCAGTAACTTAATTTCTTCATGTTGTCCCAACACAAATCGATCGTGTGGAACCCAGCATTTTTGACAGTGTAGAGTAATATCTCTTTGAGTAGATTTTCATACTATGTTTTTCTCGTGCTGACAAGTCTCTATGGAGAAAATCACTACAGAAAAATGCTTCAGGAAATGAAACTGCTGAAAAAGTAGATGATCAGCACCGCGCTCGATTAGCCCCTAAAGCTATAAACACAAATGCTTTTTCCCCCTCATTAGTGCAAATTAAAGACTCACAGGGCTTTGCAGGAGGCTGGAGACGCGTTTCTTCAGGCCGCTGGACGGCGTGGACTGCTGCGGAGACTGGATCATTTCTCCCTCCAGACATTCTCCGTCTACGGGACTGTGCTGGACCGGCGTCCCTTTAGGGGTGGGAGACCGACTCATCTTCTTTCCCCAGTGTGGGACAGAGGAGAACGAGGATAGGAAGAAAACTGAGAAAAAGGATAGGACAGGCAAAGCGGGAGCAGGTAAGATGGCTGGAAGAAAGACATGAAGAAAAGAGAGTAAAAAAAACAATATGGATATTAGTCAATAATTATGTGGATTATTGTATATATTTTTCCCCAATTTCTGTTTAATGGACAGAAGATTTTTTTAACACATTTCTAAACAAAATAGTTTTAATAACTCGTTTCTAGTGATGTGACGTTGTGCTCCAAGGCTTCGAAGCATGTCTCAAAAAACTCGCAGTGAAGCAGTGTACCGGAGCTTGATTTAGCTGTAATCACGTGATCAGTGATGTCCGAATTTTAATTTCCGCCTATACCCATGTGACTGCTTCGAATTTTGATTCAAAGGTTTAAACATCCTTATGGCTTAGTAAAGTCTATAGCGAGAGATTAGGCGTTGATTACGTACATTTCTACCGTTTCAAAGCACTGCACCGATCCCACACACCAGTAATTCAACTAAAATACAATATTACCCTACTGAAAAAAACAGCTTAAACCAGCCTAGGCTAGTTGGCTGGTTTTAGCTGGTCGACCAGCCTTGCTTTAGAGGGGTTTTGGCGATTTCCAGGCTGGTTTCCAGCCTTTTCCTAGCCAGGCTGGGAGCCCAGCCAAAACCAGCTATGTCCAGCTTAAACCAGGCTGGTCAAGCTGGTTTTAGTTGGTCATTTTCCAGCTAAGAGCAGGCTGGAAATGGCTGGAAACCAGCCTTGAAATGGCCAAAACCCCTCTAAAAGCAGGCTGGTCGACCAGCTAAAACCAGCCAACTAGCCAACCAGCCTAGGCTGGTTTAAGCTGGATTTATCAGCAGGGTAATTTATAGTAAAAAGCTTTTGAACCATACCAAAGTCTGTTAGTGTATCATTTACAACTATTTTTAAAGAATGCCATTGCTTTCTCCAGAATAAAAAATATTATCAGACATACTGTGAAAAATGTCCTTTCTCTGTTAAACATCATTTGGGAAATATTTAAAATAGACAAAAAAATTCAAAGGGTGTTTAATAACTCTGATTGCAACTGTACATCTGTAAAATAACAGTAATAGCACTGGCAGTTTATTACCAGGTTTTTGTACTGTAATTTACAACAACAATTCAGACAATATATCACTTTAATCTATTAAAAGTGTTAATAAAAGTAACTTTTTCAAACTTTTCAACATTATTAGTTTTTGGATAAAAGATCAGGGTCCCAGAACCCAATTGAAAAACATAAATATGTGAAAAAACAAAAGATGATGCACAAAAACTGACAACCGCTAATTTACAGATATTTTTTACAGTGTATATACATGTTATATATTTAAAAGTGGTGGCACGGTAGCTCAGTGGGTAGCACTGTTTGCGTGGGTTTGCTCCAGTTTCCCCCACAGTCCAAAGACATGCGGTATTGGTGAATTGAATAAGCTAAATTGTCCATAGTGTATGAGTGTGAATGTGAGAGTGTATGGGTGTTTCCCAGTACAGGGTTGCGGCTGGAAGGGCAGCTGTATTTGCTGGACAACTTGACGTTTCATTCTGCTGTGGCGACCCCTAATAAATAAAGGGACTAAGCTGAAGGAGAATGAATGAATGAATGAATGAATGAATGAAAATTTAAAAGTTATTAGAAAGTATTCGAAAATTCTGCAGCATCTAAGTTTTTGTAACACTTTAATGTACTTACAAAAATGAACAAACAACAAACAATGCATTAATTAAAGTATTTATTCATGTTTGTTAATGAAAAGAAAGACATTTATTGTTTTATCTCACAGTGCATTAACCAATTAAATAATTGATTAATAAATGCTCTACAGGTATTGGTCATTCTTAGTTTATGGTAAATACTGGAACCTTATTTTAAAGTTATTAATTTATTATTAATAATAAATATACATATTTATTAATTAATATATTTATTATTGTTAATAATATAATTAATAATGATAATAATAAAAGACTGATTTAGAATTTCTAAAAAAAAAAAAAAAAAAAAAGTCTGGATATTCTGTCTGGCCCTGCATATTAATAATAGGCACGTGTTCAAGAGCACACAGACAGTCCTGCAAATACTAGATAAGTATTTCTGCACACCACACCCAAAGTCATGAGGGGGCCGCAGTAACTGTCATATATACAGATACACATACAGCGTAAATAGTGCTGACAGCAGCATCCATACTCTTCTTTATGTGCATTAGTGAATGCCATCGATTAGTTTGGTTGCCATTCCTGAAATAGATGTTACTCAATCTTCCGGTTCCAGACTCAGTTCTCTTAAGAGGCTTTGGAAATTAGAAATGATGCTCTTCAGCTCTTTAAAGTCTTTTTTTTAAATAGAAGATTTTCTGTTAATTTAATAAATGTAGCTAACATATTTTCTTCAGTAGTTCATTTAAAGGATTTTTAAAGGGCACCTAGGTTAGCCCTTTTTTTCAGATTTAATATAAGTGTTTTGCGTCTCCAGAATGTGTCTGTAAAGTTTCAGCTCAAAACACCCATCAGATTTTTCATTATACCTTTTGCAAGATTCTATTTGATACATTTTTGACCTAGGGGACTGTTTTGTCATACTGCACCTTTAAGGCTAGTCCTCCCCGCCCACCGTTTCTACGTGCCTTTCTACGTGCCTTAATCTCCTCCCTCGGCTGTGTCAGACAACAGACAGACTTAAAGGAAGCAGATCTCACGTAGCGTTTGTGAGAAATACTACAATAAGAACTTTACCAATGAGTATTTGTTGTGCAGTTGCATCGATGAGTCACGCAAAGTTCGCCCGCACACACACACACACACATACCGCAGCAGACACACACAAAGACAGACAGAGCGCGTTTAGCTTTGCACTCTTTTTGCATGCAAATATGGCAGGATACAGGTTAATCTCCACTGCTGTATGGATATGTTATGTTAATGTACAAAATAAACCTGATTTAACGTCCACAAACCGCGACTGAAGCGTCTTCCTTTATAATTGTTCTGACAAGCGGCTGTGCTGATGAAGTAAAGCTGAAGTGAATTGCTGTACTTCATTACACACATGCTCTGTTTTAAAACATTTTAAACATGTGAAACTCACTCTTGATCACATTTGATGATGATTGATGATCCTAGCGAACTGAACACACCTTTTATTCCCGGTTGCTTTGCGCACATCAGGTCTTGTTGATATAATTATACACATGACTACTGGGACATGTTATTACACGCAGCTGTCAATCAATTCGGTGGGCGGGGGGACCGCACTCCTATGTAAAGTTGCGGTCGGTCTGAAAACCGCTCCAATTGGTCCACCGTTTTATGTTGTTAAATTTTAAAAAAAGGACTGTGTGTGTTTATATCACCCCAATATGATGGTCTATACACCATACCTGCACATATTTCTGTCCAAACAGCTTGAAAAGTAGATTTTTTTACCATAGGTGCCCTTTAAGTCGAAGTCGAGTTCCTTGGTGATTTACATACTGCATGCCAATACTTTGATGGTCAAAAAAATACCACAATTTTAGTTAAAAATGTTTTACTGATTAAAACATTTTTGATGGCAATATATACACAGTTGAAGTCAAAATTATAAGCCCCTGTTTCTTTTTCTAATATTTCCCAAATGATGTTTAACAGAGCAAGAAATGTTTCAGTTTTTTCTATAATATTTTTTCTTCTGGAGAAAGTCTTATTTGCTTTATTTCGGCTAGAATAAAAGCAGTTTTTATTTTCTTTTAAAACCCATTTTAAAGTGTTACCAACATTGGAGATTTATTCCGGTATTCCTGCAGAACTACAACTCCCAGAACTCTTTGCACCCATCAACTCCTGCAACAGCTGACAATAATCCAGACACTCACAAACAGCTGTAGCTCGTTTTTAATCATTACACGGACTATAAATACCCACTTCACTTTCTCATACACATAGCTTAGTCTTGTTATCCTGTAGCACTACGAAGCATTTCTTTAGCTGCGACCCAAATGGCACACTATACACTATGCACTTATGCACTTACACACTCAACAGCATAGTATATGTATGTAGTGTCAAATGGAACACTAATGGTTATTTTACTCCGTGGAAAATCAAACCTTTTCCTAGATGACGTTTGAGGGTCGCCGAATTAGTGAAACAAATTACTAAACTACCAAATAATACCAGCCATGAGTATAACTGCATTCACCATCGGGAGGCGCTATAATCACTCTCGTAGGAGAATTTTGCAATCACAAACCAAAATAAAGTAATCCAACATGAGTGCTCGATAGCTCGATAGCTTCCGCTACTTCAGCAAAGCTGCGGTCATTTAGTGTGTGAAGTGTCCAACATTCCACACTTCATTTTTAACAGTTGAATTAGTGCATCATCCGGGTATTTAAAGTGCTCTTACTATTTTTAGCGTTTTTACTGTGAACGCGCTACTACAAAATGTAGAATAGTGCATAAGTATGAGATTTGGGACGCAACATTTGTCTTGTTTTTCTGTGCTGTGTTTCCTGACCCTCTCTTTGTTTGTTAATTTATGCTGCTATAGCCACCTGTACCGATATCTTCGCCTGTGACATGACTACTCTTTTGGATTGCCCTGTAGGTACCTTTTTGCTCCTGTATTGACCATTGCCTGAATGACTACTCTTGGAAATAAAGACGCTGCATTTGGATCCCCCACTCCATTGCCGGTATCATGTGTTACAAAAGCCGTGTGCTCAACTGGATAAGTTTAATCCAAGCTTACTTTGGGCTTTAACAGCTTGAAGACCAAAAACTTATTCTCAATGAAATAAACAGAGCCTAGAAAGCAAAGAGTCCATTCACTAACATCCATCAAATCTTTTTTTGTAACATATGAAATGGTCTTTTACGTAATGAATTTCTTATTACTACTATAACATTTAATAAAGAAAACGTTTTAAGCAGTAAATGGATTCTACAAACTTAAATGCCTCTGATTGGCTGTTGTGACTTAGAGCTATTAATATTCCAGGATGCATCACAGTAGATTGATGATTCAGATATCTAAGACCTCATGCCAGAATATCTTTTATTTCTTAATATCTTACTCCTATTCACAAATACCATGAATTAAAAGTGTTCCTTCAGCCTGCACAATGGAATGAGGCCAGTGGAGCAGAAACCATGACTGAACTTTTGTGATTATAAAGTAGCCTGGGATTCTCGTAGCCTGGGTTTAATCTGAGAAGCAATTATAAGTAAGTCACCGGTAAGTTCACTTCTCAGAAATGTAGACACTTCTGCGGTCTGTGGTGCTTTTGAAACATTGATGTGTTAGTTTGAAAAGCCCAATATACAGAATTTAGCAGTATAGCGAGTAACACTTTAGTTGAGGTCACAATTCACGCAATTAACTATGGCTGCACAATATATCTAACACGGGCTCATTGTGAATACGTAGCCCAATATACATTAACATTTTTTAAATATTTTACTGATGAAAAAAAAAAAAATCTACATTTTTGATGGCAACATATAAAAAGTTGAAATCAAAATCATTAGCCCCTTTTTCTTATTCAAATATTTCCTAAATTATGTTTAACAGAGCAAGAAATTTTTCACAGTATTTCCTATAATATTTTTTCTTCTGGAGTAAGTCTGATTTGTTTTATTTCGGCTAGAAAAAAAAGCCGTTTTAATTTTTTTTAAACCATTTTAAGGTCAATATTATTAGCCGCCTTAAGCAATTTTTTTTCCCTATTGTCTACAGAACAAACCATCATTATACAATGATACAATCATACAATGACTTGCCATTTCTGAAGAGCTCGAATTATGTAGCCAGAAATGTATACGGGGGTACATATTCACAATGAGCCTGAAACACTTTACTGTTACCAGTGTAACAGTAATTTTCACGTTTTGCACTACGTTGTTTAAATAGCAAATCCATTTGTGCCACTTTGTGGACTCATGGGTGTGTCGGCCTAAAAGGAGGTGTGTTAAGGCGTATTGTTGACACGTCGCTATTTTGAAGAACTGAAACAGACTGCACCACTGACTGACTAAAAGCTGCTATAAAGTCCAGCACAGAGCACGTTAGTTATGCGCCTATGCAGGTTTAAACACTTACACATTGCTTAATACACAGATGATGTACAGCAATACACAAATATCTTTACAAATGAAAAAAATTTATGGATTAAAATATTACAAAAATTATTATTTCCTACATCAGTACAAAACCAATGCCTCCATGCCTTCATCTCAGGGGGCTTTTGTCAGTTACAGGCAATTTTCTGTCAATAAAATAGCAAAAGTGGATCCAGACACCCCCTTAATGTTTTTGCACCATGCACTTTAGACTTTGCGCCTAGATCCTTAAAATAAAGCAGTCTGATTAACAAGTATCAACAAAAAACAGAGATGAACTAAAACAGACTCTAAAAAAACTCAAAAAGTCTAAGACACTAAAATAGAGTTTTATTAAAACAATAATAATTAAAATAAGACAAAATGCTCAGGGAAAAGTTGGCATATCTGAATTGTGTGTATCATTACTCCAGTCTTCAGTGTCACATTCAGAATCCTTTTAATATGCTGAATATGTGCTCATGGTGCTTATTTTTATCAGTGGTTAAAAATGGGTAAAACAAACAGTGATACATTTTTCTTTGATGAATAAAAATAACTTTAAAAAGAATAGCACTTGCTTTAAATAGAAATACTGTAATTATAAATATATTTGCTGTCCCTTTTATTATATCTTTGCTGAACAAAAGAATACTAATATGCCAAAGTTTTATATATTGTTATCATTAATCGTAAAGGATCCATTCATCTATCTTCTATCTTTGTTCTGTTGGAATATAAGACATCTGAACAACAGACACAAAAAAGGTTTAACATTATCCAGCAGCCACAAATGTGTCCACCTGGTTACAAAAGTGTTGAAAGGAGGTCTATATTTGACAAAAATCTTGAAATCTCCCTTTAATAGCATATGTCAGCTTTTCCAGAGCAAGGTTGCTAGTCGTTTCTTTAATCCGCTGGCTACAGGACGGCCTTTGAGTCTCTTTTCATTTTAAAACAATAACACACATGGCTCCGAGTAAGCTAAACTAGTTTCGCTTACTTGTGTTCACCTCTAGAGATACAGGGTAAACATGAAATAAGCTTCATTTGGGAACCAGAAATGTATTTTCTTTAGTTAATTTACCATTCATTCATTTGTTTGTTCATTCGTTTGTTCGCGCATACAAACATTCATTCGTTCTTTTGTTTGTTTATTCGTTGGTTTGTTAATTCATTCATTGGTTCGTTCACTCATTCCTTCATTGGTTCATTCACTTATTTATTTGTTCATTCATTCATTCATTCATTCATTTGTTTGTTTATTAATTCTTTCGTTCATTCGTTGTTCGTTCATTTGTTTGTTCGTTGGTTCGTTCATTCATTCATTTATTTATTTTTTCATTCATTCATTTGTTCATTAATTAATTAATTAATTCATTTATTTGTTCATTCGTTCGTTCATTCTTTTGTTCGTTCGTTCGTTCGTTCGTTCGTTCGTTCATTCACTCATTCAATTGTTTGTTCAGATGTTTGTTTGTTTATTCTTTCATTCAGTCGTTCATTCATTGATCGTTCATTCATTTGTTCATTTGTTTGTTCAATCGTTCGTTCATTAATTCATTTGTTTGTTCACTCCATTCATTCATTTGTTTATTTATCAATTTATTTGTTCGATCATTTCTTCATTCTCTTATTAATTTGTTCGTTCATTCATTCATTCATTAGGTGCGTTCGACATGAAGCACAGCTGCAGCCAGCAATCAATGAGATTAGCTGAGCGCAGGCGGGGACGGAATTGACAATGGAGCCGTCAAGCCGGACACCTCAGGGCTCAAAGTTGCTGCTGTCATGATGACCGATCACATGACGTGATCATTCATTTATTTATTTGTTTGTTTATTTATTTATTTATTGCAATAACAACAAAAAGATTTACAGTACAGATAAAACAGAATACTGTCTCTATACAAACTATAGTTAATTTTTAAACAATAAGGGAATTATGAATTAAATTTAAGTAGTCTATATAACAAACACATGAGAAATAAGGGAAAAAAAATGAGAGGGCACATAAAAAGAAAATAAATATCCACGAATAGGCTTATTAAACAAAACAACAAGCACAAATTCTAGGAGTTGAAACATCAGTCTTTAGGCTACTAGATGTTGAATGGTATGTCAATATTGTTCCAGTTCTTGTTTGAATATGCTAAAAAGGGTTTACATTTATTTACATTTATAGATATAAAACTTTCCAATATGTAATAATGTAAAACCTAAAACAATGTGTTTGATTAATTCTAAATGTTTGAGATTATTTTGGATAATGTAAGCATTTTTTAAAAAGTACTTTAATCCAAAAAGATTGAACAAAAGGACAGAAATAAATGAGCTACACTAGAAATTTCCCAGAAAGAGCAGGAATTGTACATCAATGTCACTTTTCAAATTTTTGCATAAACGGCTTGACAAGAAATAAAATATTTTAGAATCATATATTTTTATATTTAATAAAATAATTTTAACTTAATTTGTTAAGAAACCTTTATATGGGTGTCAGGATCAATAATGATAACTATTTTAATACAAGTCTGTAAGACTGATTTGAGTAAATATTTAGGTTATTTACTAAAACATATATAATTTAAATCGTTTATGGAGCTGAATACAATAGTCTAGTACAACTGTATAAAAAATTAGAAATAAACCTATGCAAACGAGCTAGTCATTATGAACAAATTATTTAACAAAAGATGATACTGCAGTAAAATATTTGAAGCCTTTTAATAAGCATGATATATAAGATAGATATGGCATAAAAAAGTTGTTTGTATTGTTTGTATTGAAATTTGTGAGACGGAATTTGTCCAATAATAAACCCGAAACATAAGTGGTTGTTGTCGTGGTGAACTCGACCAATCGTATAATATCAGTGTCCTCATCGCAGCTCCAGCAGTCGCTCTTCAGATGCTGCATCGGCTGAACCAATCGAGTTCTGTTGCGGTACTTTCCGGACAAAATTTCTGTACAGCGCTGCATGAAGTCGAACGCACCTAATTATTCTTTCATTTGTTCATCCATTCATTCGTCCATTCATTCATTCATTCATTCATTCATTCAATTCGTTCATTCATTCATTAGTTCGTTCATTCATTCATTCATTCATTCATTTTTCTTCAGCTTAGTCTGGGTAGTGCTTTATAGTACTGTTATAGAAGCTCAGTAGCTATTTATCAAGGGTCGTCACAGCGTTATGAACCACCAATTATATAGAATGTTCTATGCATTAAAAGCTCTCCCAGCTGCACTGACTACACTAACTTGCATTTACCAATCATGATAGTTTATTTATTTATTTTCTTTCAGTCAGAGAAAAAAATGTCATCTGATCCAGCACTGACATATGCTGCGTTAATGCACTAGCAGACACAGCATCTGTGTGTTTGGTGTCTGACAGGGGCTCAGGTGCTCTGGGACCCCACCGAGAGGCCCTCTCTCAGGGGACTCTCTATAACGAGTGGGGGACACCAAACTGGCGCTGCGCTCTGCTGTTTCTGGATCAGTTTCAAGCACAGCCTTCCACTCTAGCGCATCCAAATGAATGAAATCCCTCTGCAATTACAAAGATCCATCAGCAGACTGAGCGTATTCTACTCTTTAATCTTTAGAGATGTTTAAAACTTGCTCAGCTTTGGCAAGATTCTGATGTCAAGCTGAAAGACATGAACATGTGTCTGTTAGTTATTGATCTGTCTGAAACAGAGCTTTCCTGACCGGATGAGGCTTTTCTGTCCCACTGAGAGGTCTTAATGCTTGTAGGAAGTGGGGAGAGAAGTATATGAGGGAGACGTATAATGGTTAAAGTGAAGCTGGATTGATTTTAGATGAATCTTATAATTAAGTTAATGTGTGGTATATTCACTCCTGCATGATAATGCACTGAGAACCCAATGACCCAGTAAAAAAAAATGCATGCGTGCGTGTGAATGTATGTCACAATGAAGGTAATGTATTTTCTGGACATTTACAGGAAATTCAATACATTTCAAGACTCTTTCCACACATTTCAACACCTCATCGCCACTTTAGCTTTCAACCAGTAACATCAGAATCAGAAAGAGCTCTTTTGCCAGGTATGTTCACACATACAAGGAATTTGTAAAAAAATAATTAAATAGAAGTAAATAGTGAATGCGAATATACAAATTGACGAGTGTATGTACAGGTATATTACTATATACAACGATATATGTTCTTCCGGGTGCTCCAGTTTCCCCCACAGTCCAAAGACATGCACTATGGGTGAATTGGGTAAGCTAAATTGTCCGTGTTGTATGTGTGTGAATGAGAGTGTATGGGTGTTTCCCAATGATTGGTTGCTTCTAGAAGGGCATCCACTGCTTAAACATATGCTGGATAAGTTGCAGTTCATTCCGCTATGCGACCCCTGAATAATAAAGGGACTAAGCCGAAAAGAAAATTAATGAATGAATGAATGAGCGTTCTATGTGCTGATGTTATGTGCAATATGGCATGTAAAGTTTGTTGTTAAATAAATAAGAGTATATGTGTATAAAAAGTAGTGATGTTTGTTTCATTGGCGACATTTTAACTTGTAGTATATTTATTTAATACTGATTGTAAGAAAGTAATCGTAAACTAAACCATTATTTATATACGGAATAAAAATGCTAATCCAGCAGCTGGCGGCTATCCGCTTGTTAAGTTGTGACATATTGATGACGTATCAAATACTGTTTCCGGGTCAAATACAGTTTCCGGGTCCAACCCGCTACTCATTTGAAATGAAAAAATACTTGTTTAGTGGTACACTATAAATCATGGTGTGCACACCAGTTTCTGGGTTTGCTGCATCACAAATACCAAAATTTTAACAATTTATAAGAAATGAATTACTTTCTGGCCATCGGATATTAGACATGGATATATATATATATATACACACACACATACATACATACATACACACACACACATTGCGATCGTGATTTTTGAAAGTATTACAGCACTTTTAAACGTTTATTATTACCATTTGATGAGCCCCCTGGTGTAGTTTGATAGAGCGATAGGACCCAGAAGCCGCTTTGCTTGACGTCACACTTAACAAGCAGATAGAACAGCAGAACTAACAGTGTTGCCTGCAGTAAACAAAGCAGCGTGACGTCAAATCTAGCAGCATATTATTGATTTCATAAACTACACAGCACCCTAATATTCACAGATTAAATTCAGGCAGACTTTAGTACAATCAAACATACAGTTGAACTCAGAATTATTAGCCCTCTTTGAATGATGTTTAACGGAGCAAGGAAATTTTCACAGTATGTCTGATAATATCTTTTCATCTGGAGAAAGTCTTATTTGTTTTATTTAAGAATAAAAACAGTTTTTAATTTGAGATAATAAAAAAGATAAAATAAATCAGTTATTAGAAATGAGTTACTAAAACTATTATGTTTAGAAATGTTTTGAGAACATTTTCTCTCTGTTAAACAGAAATTAGGAAAAAATAAACAGGGGGGCTAATAATTCTGAGGGGCTAATAATTCTGACTTCAACTGTACATTGTACAATCAAAAATAATGAAAGATTTAATTCCTTGTAAAATAGCATTTGATACTTTTTACATTTCTCAAAACTGATTTATGAGCTTTTAATCATTTTAAGACCCCTGCGGACCCCTGATTTTTATGTAGGAATAAAAGTAATTTCTATGCATGTTTAGTCATGTTTGAGTGGCGTTTCTTCCCATTCCTAAATTGATACACAAGGCATGGGGTTGTTTATTATGCCATTTTGTGGGCATTAAAACAAGATGGTTAGGTCGGCGCCCACTCTGGTGCTCAAGACGACCGAAGTTCGATTCCCGAATCGAGGTCCTATGCCGATCCTTTCCCCCTTTCTGCTCCCCATATTTTACTGTCAATACTCTCTACTGTCCCATCTATTAAAGATGAAAACCTTGAAAAAATAATTATAAAAAAAACCAAGATGGTTGGTATCAGCGTGCAAATTATACATTGACGATCAGAGGGCCTACTTCTTCAGTAATGCTAATTTGTGTAATACATGCTTCAAATGTATGTATTTATTTAAATTACATCTGAAGTTTTCAGTGTTTTGTGGGTAGGCTATTTAGTGTATTCTGAACTGATTAGCTATTTTCAGCTTATTTTAGGTCAAACTTTACAAACTTTACATCTAATTTGACTTTACTTTTAGGCATAATGTAGAAACAAACAAGCCTAAATCAGGGGGGGGGGGTCAATTCCTCCCAAACACCCCTGTAATTTTCACCCTGGTTGGTATATACATAATGAAATTAATTTTTATGATGAAATTCATGTCATTACGCATCTATTTTTCAACTTAATCTCTTAGTGTGTTTTGGTGGTTACATAAAGACAGACAGTAAACATTAAAAAGGTATATTTACACAATAAACGAAAAACAGAACATGTTTTATGCTGTTTTTAGTTATTTACACAACAGATTTTTGGGGCCTGAAAAACTCAAAACTGATTTCAAGTGTAAGTTTTTAAAAAAAGATACCATTATCATCTTCATGTAAATGAATGCAAAAAATGGTTTGTGAAAATAGTGACGTGCACATGTGCAAGCATCATCTCAAACAACGGCTGTGGACTACAGGACTGTATGTGCACAGACACATAGGGCTCTAATTTAATGATCCAAGCACAAAAACACATGATACAACAGCACTTAGCGCATGTCCAAATGCACTTTTGCAATTTTAAAGATGGGAAAAACGGTAAACTAGGTCAGAGAATGGTATAAAAGGGTTGTCCTCATTCTTTTAATAATTTATGGGAGTGTTTTAGGTGAAATGTGCATTAAATCAATCAGAGTCTCAGTTCCCATTTCCTTTAGGTGTAAGTTACAGCCATGAAGCGGATTTACTATATACATGGCAGACTTTGTAAGTGGAATAACTGAATACTTCACTAGCGAGGAAACAGATCTGCAATTAACTAATGTCATTCATTATTATTGAAAATAGGTAGGTGGAGTAATTTAGATACATGCAATGACTATCCATAATGGCATTTTCATATTCATTCATTCATTCATTCATTCATTCATTCATTCATTTTCTTTTTGAAGGGCTTAGTCCCTTTATTAATCTGGGGTCGCCACAGCGGAATGAACCGCCAACTTATCCAGCATATGTTTTACGTAGCTGCCCTTCTCGTTGCAACCCATCACTGGGAAACATCCATACAATCCCATTTACACACATACACTACGGACAATTTTAGCTTACCCAATTCACCTATAGTGCATGTCTTTGGACTTGTGGGGGAAACCAGAGCACCAGGAACAAACCCACGCAAACACAGGGAGAACATGCAAACTCCACACAGAAAAAAACTGATCCAATTGAAGATCAAACCAGCAACCTTCTTGCTGTGAGGCGACAGCACTATCCACTTGACGTGATCAATTTTTAAAGATGTTTGTGTGCTGCTGCTTATCCTTATGTGTGTAATAGGCAACATGTGTTGTGGAACTCACTCTTTAAATAAATAAATAAATAAATTAATAATTAATTAATTAATTAAAAAACACCTGCCCCATAGACTTTAGACCAGCTTTTAATTGGTCTAAAGCGCTGTCTATTTCAGATTCCTCAAAACAGAAACACACCAACAATGCACCTTAACACCTCATTCTCAGACAAGCATGTACAAGGGTGCCAAAAAGAATGGAAATACATTTGCTAATGAAACGTAGCGCAGGATGTGAAAATGATACCTGCGCTGGGCTGAAACTAGCAAAACACACACCTGGGCCCATAGTGTTTCTTTACAAAGTAATATATTCCTAAGAAATCATGTTTAAGTCTGTACTATAAAAGAAAAAAGTACTGCCAATTCATTACTCAATTTTTATTTACAGTTTTTGTACCATTAACCACCAGTCAATACATTGTCTCAAACTAATACCAATACCAACCAATAAAATTTTCAACAAATAGTTAATGGAGCAGAGATCAATGCCAGATAATAGACTAAATAAACTGAAAAGACCTCTGAATAACAACATACGAAAAAATATTAACTAAGAGATATTTTATACAGTGTAGTTCCAAGAAGTTTAAACTAAAGCTATCAAGATAATTACTTAATAAATGAAAAATAAAAACTATCATGATATATTATTAAACACTACAATACAGTTATAATAGAAGTGAAACAACACTGTTGTGAACATGTGAATATCTTTAATAAACTTGACCAAACTTGGTCCTGGAGGACCGGTGTCCTGCAAAGTTTAGTTCCAACCCCAATCAGACACACCTGGGCTCTAGGCTTTCTAGAAACATTAATGCAGTTGTGTTGAGGCAAGTTGGAGTTAAAATCTGATGGACACCTGCCCTCCAGGACCGAGTTAGGGCACCCCTGATATAAATCAACATAATTCAAGGGAGGTATGGCTGGAAAAAAATATGTTTGTTACTACCTGATTTTAACACAACAAAGACTGAGATCTTTCATACTTTTAAAATCTTTGCTAAAAAATAAAATCAGTAAGATCTAGGTCAATTACATACCCCAACCAACTCAATAATCCCCACCCCCCACATCCTTTTCAAACCATTCCTTCACCCCTGCAGCTGAACCTCACTGAAACGCTGCACATTTAATGAATACATTATGATAATTTCCATTAACTCTTGATGCACAAAAAGAAAAGATAATTAAAAGAGAAGTAACCAACTGACCCTAACAATAAAGGTCATCTTATTACCATCTACGATTTCGGAAAGCAGAAAAAGAGGCTGTGCCACCCTTTCTTTCCCTCCAAAGCTCACGTTTCAGGGGAAAGTCTAGATGGGATACAGCTGCAGATATGCACATCAATATAGCTTCATTTTTGTGACGCTGTATAACAAAAATGTATATTTTTACAATACTGTGGTAATTGGGTTTAGGGTTAGGTATAGATGTTAAAATACAGTTTATTGGGTAATTTAATAAATGATACTCTGCACAACTACTGTTTTTACCTTACTGTGGCGGTTGAGTTTAGGTTGGAGTAGACTAATAAAATACAATTAATGGAAAATTTAATATATAATATAAATAATTCTCGTTAACTTCTGGCTGCAACCATATCTGAGCAACAACCATGTTTCATAGGGAAAGACTCATGTGTCACGCCCACCTCTTCTAGAAGAAAACAACACCCTCTGAACTACACGAAAGAAGCCTGTATCTACCGATGACTACTGCATCATCTTTCCTGACAAAATAACACACCACATCACATTTATTAATCATATGCATTAATGATATATTATGAAAAGTGCATCATTTTGTGCAGAAGCCTTTGCTTTCGCGGCGCGGCCTGCACGCGGCTGCCTAGCAACAACAACCCGAGGCCCGCAGCATCAGCACCAGCCTCCGGGCACCAACACAACAGTCCACACTGGAAGAATTTAGCAAGAAGGTGCATGGAATGTTTTCAAAAAATAAAATATGATCAAAACGAAGCAATCTTGCTTGTATCCCTTCAACATTAGATGTAAAAATCACGATTGGCGAGCAAAGACATGTTACAAGTCACGAGATTTGAAATATCATGGCGCCTGAAAGTTACAGTGTCATACAATTGTACTGCACATTCACGAACGCCTATATGAAACTAGTGTCTAGGACTTGGGATTAAAAAAAATACTAGAGTTTATTTGTGATATTCATAATACACCACGCACATCTGTATAGGATTGTAATATAACATTTGAAGTTCGTTCAATTCTATTCAAGAGTTCGTAATAGCTACAGTGTAATAATGAATATTAGCCTACATTATATTCGTGCACTCGCACATCATCATGCCATCATCATATAAGCGCACTGTCACCGTTAAACTGACGCTCACAATCCAAAATATCTTCTTCACTATATATTTTACAACCCCTGAGAATCTTGACAAGTATTGACCGAAACAGTGAATGCAAAATGAAATGAGGCAAGAGATGCTCACCTTACAGCATCCTCTCTCCTCTTTGTCCTTTACGCGCACAGTCGCTTTATGAATCTGAAACAGCACCAAGAGATCAAGACAGCACCACGAGATCGATCAATAGTCTTGTTTTCCAGCGTGAATGGTGTTGTTTTGGGTCTGTGTTTTCCTAGACCTCTGCATCCCCTCTGTTTTTTTGACGTTTATTGCAGGCTGGCCCAGCCCTCGACCACGCCTGCCAGATTCATGACCTCCTCACCGTCTACATCTAGATCCGGCACGTATTTTTTACAGGCGCGTTCAGTTTGTTTGCATGGAGCGGATAAAATATTAGAACATTTGTGTATTTTAAAAAGGTTTATCTAACGCGGGGCGTTTATTACCGTGGATTTGTCGGAGCACACATTTATTCTGGATGTGTTTGCCCGCTGAATGATGCAGATGCGGATTAAAAGACGCGGGCAGTGCCTCCATCTGCTGGTGCTAAAGGGATATTACACAAAGCTGTTGTGTGGAAAAGCGTCACATATGTTTTGTTCTTCGTTTTTTATTTAAGAAAGTGTTTCAAATTATTTTTAAACGGCTTTTAATAACCACGTATTTTATTAAATCATATTTTATTTATATTCTGACCATGTTATGGCTAAATCTCTCCTTAATCCACAGACAGTCCACACCTAATCTTCATCCTCTTCTTATGGTTTATCTTGTGAATCTATATCTTTAACTTGTCGTGTTTGGTATTATTTTAAATGTCTCTGTGTGATTGGTAAAATGGCCTCAATTTTGCAGTAGTCACTTATATTATGATCATTATATGTGTGAAATTGTCAATTATGAATGTTCTTATACAGTATCATCTCTGCATTGGCTTTCTGATTGTTTGATTATGTAATTTGCATAATACAATTTTACCTGACAAATAAATGTTATTTTTTTATTTATTTTGAATTGGACAAATCATTATTACCAGTAAATTGTGAGGACACTTTTGTTGTTTTGTTGAAACAGATAGCTCTTATTCGTAGACCTTTAGCTTTCTGACCACTTTTACTTTGGCAAGTTGCATGGTAGAAGACTGGGTAAACTACCTTTCCTGTCACAGAGCAAGTAGTAGGCGGGCCAAATGGGAAAGGCATATGAAATTGGCCATGCATGAACTCAGAACGACAACTGGTCCCCAATGAAAAAATAACTAAAAGTATAGTGTATTTGAAATAATCAAATATACAAATTTATCACCTTTTGATAAATGTGATCTGTTACTAATTAGAAACACAGTCTAAATTTAATGATCACTTGAAAATTGGAGTCAGATTAAAATTGGAGCTGGAAAAAAAAATTCTATAAACAAGACAATTATTTTCATAAGTGCTAAAAAAAAATGCTTACACACATTTACCTTTGACCATGCTGGTAGTTTCATCATTGGGCTAATAGATGGACTTCTACAACTTAAAGGGGACCTATTTTGCTTCATTTTAAAGATGTAAAATAAATGTCTCTGGTGTCTCTGAAGTGTGTGTGTATGTGAAGTTTCAGCTCAAAGCTAAACACTAATAATGTTTTATAACTGCCCCTTTCAGGCTTTGGTCCTAATTGTGCCGTTTTGGTGACTGTTGCTTTAAATTTAAATTAGATTGTGCTTTTTTCAAAAGAGGGCGGAGCTACAAATGCCTGTGTGTCAGCATAGTTGCAGATTTAAAAAAAAAGATAAACTTCCTATGCTAATGAGGGAGAGATTATCACTAATGGGCGGGGATTCCCCCTTTGATGACATGTACAAAAGGCAGAATGTCAATTAAACATTGATTTGCAGACTGATTTTATGAAGTGTGATTATAAAAGAATTGTATTAATTAATTTTTACTATTAGAAGCTTGCTATGTTCACAGACTGTTGCCACACAACTGTGTTTAAACCCATTTAAAAAAGTGACTTTTGCACAATAGGGTCACTTCAGAAAACATTTCACGTTACAGGTACTGACAAATCGAAAAACTCGAGTGACTTAAACAATGGTGGCAAAGTATAAATAAGACATTTAATATGACCATTTAATTACATTTGTATCTTGAGGCTGAACTGTCTATCAAAAAACATAATTCAATTATTTTTGTTCTAAAAATCCCTAGTTTCTTACATACAAATATTTTTTTTAAATGAAAGGGTGTAAGATTTTCTTTGTTGTGATGTTTACAAATGTTTTGTATTAAAGATTATTTAAAAAAAAAAATAAATAAAAAAATAAATAAAAAAACCTTACAGTAATAATAGTTATACATTCAAATTAAGATTATGCATTTCTGTGTGATTAAATCACAATTTGCATGTACTTTTTAAAGGGCACCTATTTTACCGCCTTTTTCAAGATTTAAGATAAGTCTTTTGTGTCTCCAGAATGTGTCTAAAGTTTCAGCTCAAAAAAAACCCATCAGATTATTTATTATACCTTTCAGAAGTTTGCAATTTTCAGCTCTGAACATAATGTAGCTGTTTTTGTTGCCTGTGCCTTTAATGCTAGTTTTCCTCATCCACTGTTCCCATGTGCCTGTCAGAGTGTGCCTCAATCTCCACCTCGGCTGCATCAGATAAACAGCGCAGTGACAGACATGAAGCAGATCTCATGTAACGTTTGGGAGAACTACTACAGTAAGAACTTTCCCAGTGATTATTTGATGTATTTGTTGTGGAGTTAATTCAAGCCTTTCGATGAGTCACACACAAATGTCTTTACAAAGCTCACATACACACAGCAAGCGTTCAACTTTGCACTGTTTTTGCACGCAAATGTGACAGGATCCACATTAATATCCACTGCTGTCTGGATATCCATTATGTTAAATGTACAAAATAAACCTGATTTAATGTCCAAAACCAGGATTGAAGCGTCATCTTTTATATTTGTACTAACATGCGGCTGTAAAGACGGTTTAAAAAAAAATAAAATAATCGCTGTCATTTATTACAAACATGTACTGTTTTAAACAATTTAAACTTGTAAAACTCATTGTTGATCATATCTGATGATAATTGATGATCACAGAGAGCTCAACGGATCTTTTAATTCCAGTTGCTTTGCGCGCGTCCTGTCTTGTTGATATGATTATACGAGTTACTAAAGAGACATGTTTTACGCGACTCAATCAATTCGGTGGGCAGGGAAACCGCACTCCTACGTTACGAGACTTAATGTTTTTATATCACCCCAATATGACTGTGGACACACCTACACAGATTTCTGTCCAAACAGCATACAAAAGATGATTTTCATCATAGGTGCCCTTTAAATGTATGAAGTTAACATTTATTCATTTTCCTTCGGCTTAGTCCCATATTTATGAGGGGTTACCACAAAGGAATGAACTGCCAGCTATTCCGGCATATGTTTTATGCAGTGAATGACCTTCCAGCCCTAATGCCATCAATTTCTATGCCTTTTAACTGGGTATTCATGTTTCATAAAAAACGGTCAAAACTTGATTACGATAAATGTACAATTTATTTACAGTACACATGTAAACGTAAAGCAGCTGCAAAGACTCAAACTAAACTTCATATACATTTTCTTCACATATTCTAAAGGAGTTTACCCTTATAAAAAATAAATAATGCAACAAAATAAACCCTCATAGCAGCTCAGCAAGTTAACCATCAGTCTTCATCATGCCTGACATTTCATAGATTTTTGTAATAGAGACAAACAGCACAACACAAATTTGATCTTAAAGGCACATACCGAAAAGCATTAGCGACTAAAGGCACTAAAAGTGACTAAAGTGCAGATCTGCGTCTAGGACGGGAGTGAATTCGGGACCATGGTTTGGTCGGAGCCGACCTGAACGATGTACATTGGTACGACACACTGCACAGTCATGTTGTTCAGATCGAGGTCTTCATCCGCTCCTGACGTCATTGTGACCAGAGGAGCGGTCAAACTCACACTCTCAGAGAGAAAGGGACTGGACATCGAATCCAGAGCCTGAGGAGGACATAAAGAGAGAATCAGTTCATTTCAAGTTTGTTTGTGTAGCACTTTTCGCAAGATTTACTCTTCCAAAGCAGCCTTACAAGAGGTGTGCATTATTACAATAGTGTCGAAATCCAATATGTTAAAGGAACACTTCCCCTTTTTTTAAACAGGCCATAAGTTTTTTACCCCCCTAGAGTTAAGCAGTTGAGTTTTACCATTTTTGAATCCATTCAGCCGATGTCTAGGTCTGGCGGAAGCACTTTTAGCTTAGCATAAATCATTGAATCGGATCAGACCATAAGCATCTAGTGTTATCATAATACTGGAATTTCGGTACCAGTCGTACTGGTCTGAAAAACATCCATTTCCCTTTAACATTTGAGCAATGTTGTGCATGTACTTAAACACCACTGATTGGCCATTGTGTTCATGTGACAGAAATGATTGTGATTGGCCGTGAAGGTCTTTAGTTTACTGCTGTTCATCGAGTGCAAACACGGATATAAAGAGCATTTTAAAGCCTTTTAGATCAGTCGATCCAACACAATCTCACGGCAGTTCGTAACTTTTTGATTTAGTGGCTAATTCGTATGAATTTGTATGATCTAATTCGTACAATTTAGTACGATTTGCTCATCCGCTAATGACGGTTGGGTTTAGGGGTGGGGTTAGGTGCCATGCCTCCTTTTTAAAATTGTACAATTTCATACGACTGAACTCGTACGAATTAGCCACTAAACTGTCAAAACGTAAAATACTTACGTTTTCTCGTGAGATCAGGCTGATCGACCAACTGTTTAAGAGCGTGCTCAATAGTGCTCAAATGTTAAAATTTAAGTATCGATTGGTACCAAGCATGATTACTTTTGACTTTTGTACAAGGCGTTAAGAAAATGTTCCTAGTTAAAGCATTTTTCTGTAGTTGCATCATATACTCAGTGGCGTTCAGGGGTGTTGCTAAACACAGAGCTCAGGATCTGGCGGGAACACTTCTAGCTTGGCATAAACCATTAAATCAGATTAGACCATTAGCATCTCGCTCAAAAATGTAAAAAAAAAAAAAAAAAAAAAAAAGTGTTTAGAAATTTTTCTACTTAAAGCTTGACTCTTTTATTCTTTATTGCTTTTTATTTGGGGTTTGTCCATATTTTACTCAAATAGGAGTGTTCAAGGCCATTGCTAAACATAAAAAGCTCCGGATCTGGAGGGGACACTTTTAGTTTAAGCTTAGCTTAGCATAAACCATTGAATTAGATTAGACCATTAGCATCTCAAAAAATGTCAAAAAAGGGTTTAGAAATTTTCCTATACTTAAAGCTTGACTTTTCTATTCTATATTGCTTTCTATTTGGGGGTATGTCCATATTTTACTCAAATAGGAGTGTTCAGGGGTGTTTTTGAACAAAAACAGCTCCGGATCGGGTGGGGACACTTTTATCTTAGCCTAGTATAAATCACTGAATCAGATTAGACCATTTGAGTCTAGTTCATAAATGTCAAAAATGTGTTTAGAAAATGTTCCTACTTAAAGCTTGACTCTTCTATTCTATATTGTATTCTATTTGGGGTTTGTCCATATTTTACCCAAATAGGAGTGTTCAGGGGCGTTGCTAGACATGAAGATCTCCTTTTGTGGCAGGAACACTTTTAGCTTAACTTAGCATAGCTATTGAATCAGATTAGACCATTAGCATCCTGCTATCTTAGCCTAGTATAAATCACTGAATCAGATTAGACCATTTGAGTCTAGTTCATAAATGTCAAAAATGTGTTTAGAAAATTTTCCTACTGCAAGCTTGACTCTTCTATTCTATATCGTATTCTATCTGGGTTTTGTCCACATTTTACCCAAATAGAAGTCATGTTCAGAGACATCTCGCTCAACAATGTCAAAAAAGTGTTTAGAAAGTTTTGCTACTTAATGCTAGACTATTCTATTCTATATTGTACTCTATTTTACCCAAATAGAAGTTGATGTTCAGGGGTGTTGCTAGACAGAAAGACCTCCTTGTGTGATAGGAACACTTTTAGCTTAACTTAGCATAAATCATTGAATTGGCATAGACCATTAGCAACCTGTTCAAAAACGTTTTAAAAAAGTGTTTAGATAGTTTTCCTACACAAAAGCACCACTCTTCTATTCTATATTGTATTCTACTTGAGGGTTTGTCCATATTTTCCCCAAATAGGAGTGTTCAGGGGTGTTGCTAGACATAAAGAGCTCCAGATCTGGTGTTAAAACTATTAGCTTAGCATAAATCACTGAATCAGATTAAACCTCTATTCTATTCTATTCTATTCTATTCTATTCTATTCTATTCTATTCTATTCTATTCTATTCGTTCATATTTTACCCAAACATGAGTGTAGTGTTTTTCACAAAATACTATCAGGATGGTGCATTTTCTATATTTTAAAACATCGTTTTTGTAATGAAATTAACTGTAAATTAAAGTGAACTCACATCCTCCATGCTCCAGAGATCAGAGCAGTCAGGGTCTATGCTTGGGTAGTTGATTCCAGTCTCCAGGAACACATTAGCATTCTCATTACCCTGCCAATCAACAAATCAATCAATTAATCAATCAATCAATCTCATCCATTTATTTATTTTTAAAAGTATAACTTTGAAGTTGTACTGCATATAACAAGGATCTTGGACCAAAAGCCTTGTGTTTTGTAGCTCACCTTGTCAGAGGTGTGATTGAGGACTGCTGAGAGGAGCCGGATGTACTCGGTCGCAGCCTTCAGCATGTCCACTTTACTGGGCTTTCGATCTCGAGGCATCACCGGCACAATACGCCGAAGATACGAGAACATGCTGTTCAGGCTTCTCACCTGCATGCAGGACAGCGGATGATGACACCAACATGCAACATTTCAGTATATAAGTATATCAAGTTGAACACCTGCTTGCTATCTTTGCCTTACGCTATACTGGCAGAACAACAGCGTTTGACTTTAATTGAACAGTTACCTACAAATGTGCATCATTTACTTCCATCATTTCTACATTAGCTTCTTTCACAAAATGTGCAATGAATTGAAAAGCACAGAAGTGGCATCTACAGAGCCCAGCATTACAGTAAATGATGATCTATCATAGACTAATTAAAGTGAATGTGTGAAGTCACCTTTGTTATCTATAGAGCTTTATACAATGCATCAGATCAACAGTGTCAGCTGCTCTCTGTAATTACACATTTTTGAAAGTAGTTTCTATAAATGACAATTTGAGTCACTTAGATGATTCATTTTACAATTAAAGAAAAAAAATACAACAACAACAAGGTATTTTGCAATTGTGGAGATCAGTAAATGGGGTTTTGAACCCCCTTGAAAATCTTAGTTGTAATCCAGAGTTTTCTCCCAGAAATAAACCAGAATGAACATCACAATATCTACAATTTAAATATTTCTTAATAGATTTTTTTTACTGATGTAATATAATGATTGTCTAACCCCCCCACCCAATAAATAAAATAAATAAATAAAATGAAATATAAATAACTAAAATACATTATATACACATGTATTATAATTACATTACATATAATAATGTCCATATAATAATGTCCATTTATTTCATTATATATAGATATCACAATATTAACCTAAGCTACTAAAAAGATTAGTTTAAGTGGTATAATAACAAACAAAAACATGTTGTATTGATTTAATAAACAATATAAAACATCAGTACACATTACTTAATGCATTAAAATCAACAGCGATAAATAGCCATATTTATAGCTGTTAAAAGTTTATACAACTGAAATACAGCTGAACTTTATTAGTTATTAACTCAATTTAAAAAGAATTATAAGAACTTAAAAGATTTTAGTGCATTAAGTTAACGTCACCTAAGATGAATAAATGCTTTTGTGTTCGTCATTACACTTATTTTAGATAAATTAACTTGTAAGGGTCCATCTATTAATCCTACATCAGAACTAACAGCATGCGTGAAGGTTAAGTGAGTGTAGGCCTTCTCTTGCGCAGCTCTAAACAATTACTAAAATTTATTAAACTTTCGTTTCATTAATCCAATTTTGAGCCTTATACTCTTTTCTGACTCTAATTTATTATAATTTAAATTTAGATTCAACTAATTCAGCTGATCACCTTACAGGTTGTGATTTGGTCTAATTTAGATCTAATAACCTAATAAATCCTTATTTTCACTTGATGGTTCATTGTTTACCCGAAGTCGCTTAGAGTCAGTATGCTGGCCAGTTACATCTGCTCACAGACACATCCTTGCCAATTCTGGTTTTTAGATTATAGGATATAACTAGAAACTAATTTCCTTTATGTAATATTAGACCCACGCTTGCTCACACATAAAGAAAGTTTGATTTAACCACTATATTATATCATACTAAGTCAGTGATTATCAGAAATCAATAATCTCTAATGCTGTGCCTGTGTTCCATCCATTGAGCCTGAATGTATGAACAATCCTGGTCGTAGGTTGCGAAAACATCAGCCAAAACGATCTACTAGTTACAATGATTTCAGGAGATGTTAGAGGTAAATGAGAATTTTTACATTTATGTTTTATATATATATATATATATATATATATATATATATATATATATATATATATATATATATATATATATATTATATATATATATATATATATATATATAAAAATAAATAAATATTCATTCATTCAAGCAATAACATTTTCACCTGTTAATCTCTGAACTTTATTGGCCTTTTGTTCGTAAATTCTGTATACCAAAAGAATTTGTTTGTTAACATAAATGTAAAAATTCTTATTTACCTCAATCCCATTTTATGACATCATATATAACAAACAAAATGTTCTTTATACATCTGGGTCAGTGATGTACAAAAAGACTTAATTAAAAGGCTTACACAGCACATTAAGAGGAACTTATTTTGTTCATGCTATAGAAAAGAAGAAAGCTTGAGAAAAACTATGTTTTAAAAAAAAAAAAATCAAACACTTTGAAATGAGCATTATAAAACAAACAAAAAAAAAAGACTAACTACTTTATTGATCTACACCTTAAAAAAATAAAAAGGAAATTCATGTTCTGTAAAAACTATAATTACACTACAACAAGTGGTACACTGAAATCTGCAGCGAACTGAAAACTGCACTGTTGTTTTGTAGAGTCCAGCATCACACTAAATGACCATCGCAGACTAATTAAAACGAGTGAGTCACAATGCATCAGGTCATCCATGAGAAAGTCAGCGAGACTCTAATTATACATTTTAAAAGTAGTTTCCATAATGGCAAATTGTAGGCCTCCTGAGAGTTTCCTTTTCAGGGTTTACAATAGAAAACAAAATGATCCATTTAGCTTAAAACCTCCATGCTTATTATATAGTCTTAAAAACTGCCATTTGAACATTTATTTTCTGTCAAAGCCAGTTATTAAATGTGTTTTTACTGGAGGAAATACCAAAAGGAAAACAGAAGGACAGAGCTTCAACTAAAGGAGGATTAGGATATAAATTCTAGCTAAAAGACTTTGGAATAGCAAATATTTTCAGCTTTTCAGATTAATTCATTGCCAAAATGAATGAAAAACAAAAAAAAAGAAAATAAAAACAAATCTCTCCGCTTTGCCTCACAGTTTGAGCTTTAGCTTTTATAAACGATGCCTTAAGCTTTATAAATGATGATGTTGTATTACTTAGCTCTTCTAATTAGGGCTGCACAATTTATAGTTTCAGCATCGATATCACAATGTGATCATTCGAAAGACACACATCCCATAATATAATCATTGTGGAGTTTGTATTATAATTTAACATTTGCATGTGTGTTTGCTGCCTGAAATTGTAAAATGATTTTAAAGCATTCAGAAGATAAGACATTGTACCACTTGATTCACAATGATTCATTTAATTGATTTATTTATGACATTTAGTTCCTGGACTTGAATACTGTTAGACTCGAAAAATGATAACACTATTTTTGTTGTATCCTTTTCTTCATTGTATTTATAGATTGTTATGCATGAAACTACTCGCAACACATGCAAATACAGAAATGCACTGCAAATAGCAGAGAACAGAACAAAAATGGGTTGGTGGACCACAAAAAGTTTATAGATTGTTTATTAGATATTATGGAGATGCAAATAGTAAACCTCAATTCTCATTGACTAAACACGTGCATGAAACTACTCACAACAACACATACAAATACAGAAATGCACTGCAAATAGCACAGACCACAACGAAAATGTGTAGGGGAAATAAATAGATTAATTATTAGATTTTCTGGAGATGCACGCCCACTGCAGAATCATGCCAATGGATCTAATATTATAAATTCTATCCAAATAGAGATATTAAGTCATCTGGTGAAATTGTATACATATCGCAATATATGTCAATAAATAAATTTTTTTTTGCAACGCTAGATTTTTCCAATATTGTGCAGCCCTACTTCTCATGATTATTTACTTGATGTTTTCCTCATGGATTGGTTTGGACAAATTTATGTTTAAATGGTTTATATATATATAAAAAAAGTGTTAACCAATTCTGTTACAATTGTAATATTTATTTATTTATTTGTTACATTTTTTTGTTTAATTATCTTATTTTTAAAAATACTCTTATTTATAAAAGATTAATTTATTTTTTATTATTACTATATTTTTCTTATTCTGTAAACCATGAAGGACTCCAGCTTTTAGTCTCCTTTTAGTCTTTACATTAGATTATCCCCACAGCAATAGCGTCATCTGCGACAGATTGATTTTACAGCACAAGCCTAAACTTTCTGACACCTTTTATGGCACTCAGATACATTAAAAGTAAATACAGGCAACTGAACATGAAGGAGGATCTCTGAGTGGTGGTCTCCAAAATTAAACCAAGAATAGACTTGTGCTGTTAACATTGTGCCGACCATTCTCATTGGGTAAGGTTAATATTAAATTAAACAAATGAATAAAGGACTATAAAAATGTATAGTTGTTAGACTGTTTATGTGTTGTCAATATGCTCATGTATATATATATATATATATATATATATATATATATATATATATATATATATATATGTGTGTGTGAGCTGTGAGATTCAACATTTGTATGTTTAACCACCTCTGAAAACAGTGGGACTTCCTGAGTCACTGGCATTGTATTTTGGGGGTCGTGGGATGAAACGTTTGGAAACCCCTGCCCTTAAGGATTGATATTGTTACTTCAGTTATCCAGTTGACTGCATTTGTACCCTTATTTTTGGCAGTGAATTCAAACCTGTAACTCGACATTGGCCAAAAGAGGGCAGCAAAAAGCCAAAAGAGGCTATGAGAGAATGAATGAATAAATAAAGCGGCTTCTTGTCGTGAACTTTGTCAACACTCACTCACCCGCAGTCTCTCCTTCGCGTTTGCAAGCTGTCGTCTCTTCACAGCTTTATCTCGGTCCTCCGTGTCGATGTACTGGCCGTCATCCAAACGCACGAATTTACCGATATTGACGTGAACGGGGAGGGAAGGTTCAGCACTTTCACGCAGTAAAACATCCCCCATGAGCTCTCTTTCCGGGACCTTCATGAGTCCCCACTATGGCCCTGAACTTTTTGCCGGTCATTTCACACGACATTGCTTTCAAAATACTAAATGAGATAACCGGGCACAGTTAGTGGAGTGAAAACATTTTAAATGTTCATACTTTAAAAACTATTGGTTTAAAGGCTGACCAGTCGACTTGAATATATATGTAGTTAATTCAAACGAATAGCACCTGTGCGCGAATCTCCACCCACCCTTTCTCACAGGGACCACCTGTGGTATTAAAGCACCATATCATATTTTGCCGCTAGATGGCAGCGTGTGGTAACTATATACCTGTAGATTTGCCTGTGCTGTATGGCAAGCCGTTTTGACTTTTATTCATCCGCGCAGGATATGAATTCTTAGTGATATCAACAATTCAGTGAGTAAACATGCTAGTTCTTGATTTCAGCCATTTATTTTTACATTTCAGCTTGTCAAAATGTCAATTCCGAATAGCAACACTGATGCCATCACTCGCAGAGACCGTAGTGGGGAGAGTGGGGCAAAGTAACACTTTTTGGTTTTGGTCAAATAATGACCAAAGTAATGGGGTTAGACAAACCATTTTTTTTACCAACAACACACAAGCCTCTCCTACAAATGAGCACTGAAAGTATGATCGCCAGACCTACGGTTTCTGTATAGTATTGTCAAAAGTGCCAGGAGTAAAATGTTACTATTTAACCTATCTGTGGGGCAAGTTATAACAGACAGAGGACCGGCTGGGTTACACATAGCACAGCATGTTTATTTATTTATCTATTGGATAAACACATTTGGATTTCTTTGCATCGTTATCCATTATTATATAATGCATTTATTTGCATTATTAGCAATGAAGTTATTTTTTTTCTATTAAAAATTTTCTATTAAAAACATTTTTTATATAAAAAGTTCTCAACATTACACTGAAATATCCAAATATTTTTTGATTATATTGTTAAGTTTGTGTCGCATTTTCCTCAAAACTAGCTAGCAGTCACTGTGTGTCTTTCAAAATGGTTCCATCTTTTAGCCTAGAAGACGGTAATCACAACAATATAAGATTTTACTTGCATACATTCACAGATAAAAAAAAAAAAAAATGGAGTATAATAAAAAATACTTTTATGCTGCAAAAAAAATGGTTTCTTCTGTGTTTCTCCAAGAGAAACTATACGAATTTCGCTGAAGTTTTTCAATAATTGGCAGGAAGACGTCTGCCGACACTGTGGTGAAAACCTCAAAAGCATGACATACAAAATACATTAAAACTCTGTGTTACATTTCACCCACGTTACTTTTGTGCCCCGCACTCCCCTATTATGACTTATATTTTAGCTTGTAAAAATATAATTTGGCGTCACGGTGGCACAGTGTGTAGCACGATCGCCTCACAGCAAGAAAGTCCGGTTCAAACCTTGGCTGGGTCAGTTGGCATTTCTGTGTGGAGTTTGCATGTTCTCCTCGTGTTCACGTGGGTTTTCTCCGGCTGCTCCAGTTTCCCTTTAGGTGAATTTAGTAGGCTAAAATTGTCTGTAGTGTATGTGTGTGTATGAATGAGTGTGTATGGATGTTTCCCAGTGATGGGTTGCAGCTGGAAGGGCATCCACTGTGTTAAACATATTCTGGATAACTTGGCGGTTCATTACGCTGTGGCGACCCCAGATAAGTAAAGGGACTAAGCTAAAAAGAAAATGAATGAATGAAAATATAATTCTTGATATAAACAATTAATTTTCAACAGTTATGCTAACCGTTGATTTTGATAATTCGATTTAATTTGATTTTAAATCAGAAAATACATTTCCACTAGTGAAATTGTTCACTCTTGATATCAATAATTACGTCTTCACTTGCAGAATCTGAATTATTGATATCAGGAATATAAATTTCAACTCATAAAAATATAATTCTTGATATAAACAGTTACAATGCTAGTCTTTGACTTTTAGGATTTAAATTTCTTCTGTCAAGTTTTTGATGTCAGGAATTACATTTCCACTTGTGAATTTTTCATTTCAACTGAATTTCAATTTGTAAAAAATATAGCTCTTTTGGCTCAGTGGGTAGCAATGTCGCCTCACAGCAAGAAGGTCACTAGTTCGAGTCCCAGCTGGGTCAGTTGGCATGTCTGTGTGGAGTTTGCATGTTCTCCCCATGTTCGCATTGGTTTCCTCCGCGGGCTCCGGTTTCCCCCACAAGTCTGAAGACATGCGGTACAGGTGAATTGAATAAATTAAATTGGAAGTAGTGTATGTGTGTGAATGAGTGTGTGTGGATGTTTCCCAGTAATGGGTTGCAGCTGAAACGACATCCGCTGTTGTAAAACATATGCTGGATAAGTTGGTGGTTCATTCAGCTGTGGCGACCCCGGATGAATAAAGGCCCTAAGCCAAAGGAAAATGAATGAATGAATGAATGATATCTAGAATTGCATTTTCACTAGTTTAATGTCACCATATTTCGATTTGTTTGTTGCTATTAAAAATTGTGTTCTTGCTAGTTCACAGAAATACAATTCTTACTCGTAAAAGCCTTTAATTTTGTTTGTATAGTAATATCAGAAACGACTCTCTTAATTATTGATATACAGTCAAAACAGCTTGCCATATCTGTGTATGTAAAATGCTATTAGCCCACTGAATCTCTCTGGAAACAGCTGCTGTGATTAAACACGGAGCTCTTATTCTGCTGGCAGTAATGTCAATATCATGATAAATACCTAGTTTAATTGAATGGATCGACTGTGATAATTATCACGTGGGGAAGCTGCCACATGGGCTGTAGGTCAGTAGCACTTGAATGCATTCAAATATAACAAAGATTAAATTGCATTTTAAGAATGGGATTATTTTTTTGCCAGGGCATACAGCCACATGTGTGTTTTGCTTTTTTGCCATTTACACAATTACAGTTATTAAAATGATCTATTTGCTTTGTTTTAAACTTGTTTTACTATTTAAAATGTTCAAACTGTGTATAGCAGACTCTGTGTATAGCCAGAAATGAGTCCAAATATTGTAAATTAGTATGATACTATGTATAATATATATGTATAATATATATGATACTATGTATATATACTATGTATAGTTTTTATTTTTATAGTGTATATATATATATATATATATATATATATATATATATATATATATATATATATATATATATATATATATATATATATATATAAGCATAACGGTGGCTCATTGGTTAGTTGGCATTTCTGTGTGGAGTTTGCATGTTCTCCCCGTGTTGGTGTGGGTTTCCTCCAAGTGCTCAGGTTTCCCCTAAAGTCCAAAGACATGCACTATATAGGGGAATTGGATGAACCAAATTGGTCATAGTAGTGTATGTGTTTGTGTGTGTGTGAGAGAATGAGTGTGTATGGGTGTTTCCCAATACTGGGTTGCGGCTGGAAGGGCATCCACTGTGTAAAACATATGCTGGAATACTTGGTGGTTCATTCCACTGGGGCAACCCCTGATAAATAAGGGACTAAACTGAAGGAAAATGATTGAATGAATGAATCAATATATGTAACCCACCAATCCTACTGCACCCAATCTACGCTGAGCTGGGATCGAACTGGAGATTCTTTGCATGGGAGTCGGTTGCTCTAACAAGGAGGCTAAAGACCATGGCCTTTAGCATCTGTTGCTAGAGCACCTTCAGAGGTCAGAGGAGTTACGTTTACCTGCACAGCACTTTGCTAGCTGGCCTCCATTACACTCGCCCCCCTAAACCTCACTCCCATCCCGGACGAGCCCCCAAGTGTAACCCACTGGTCCTACTGCACCCAACACATGCTGAGCTGGGACCGAACCAGTGATTTTTTGCATTGGAGTAGGTTGCTCTAACAAGGAGTCTTAAGATCATGGCCTGTAGCATCTGTCGCTAGAGCACCTTTAGAGGTCAGATGAGTGAGGTTTACCTGCATTGCACTTTGGTAGCCGGTCTCCGTTACATATATAAAGAAATGGACTCTGAGTAATATTGAATAAAATAAAATGTAATAAAATCACAGAGGATGAAACAGCAAAATGCTTTTATATAAGTATTGTATTTTGAGCATAAGCATAACTTCTATAAGAACACAGGAAGAACATGTAAACTCCAAACAGAAACGCCAACTGATCCAGCCGAGGCTCGAACCAGCGACCTTCTTGCTGTGAGGTGACAGCACTACCTACTGAACCGCCAACTTATCCAGCATTTCACGAGATCACCTGCTCAATCAATTGCGTTAACGTGGTAAACGATTTTGGTGTTGCTGTCCTAAAGCGGGGACCTGAGCTATCAAACCCCTAAGAGAGCTCACCCTTTCCATTCTTGAAGGGGACTTGAGGCTTGACTCGAGTACTTGGAGTAGTAGTTTTTTTTTTTTTTAAGGAGATGGGGAGGTGGAGGGATGTCAGAACAACAGTCAACTGAAACAGTGCAAAGAACGCTGCTTATATACACACGTGATAATTGACTAACCTACCTGACTGATCAGGCTCCTCTCGAACTTACGTTAGGAACTGTATACGTTTTACACAGCGGATGCCCTTCCAGCTGCAATCCAGTCCTGGGAAATTTTGATAATTATAAAAAATTATAATAATACGAAGATGAAGAGTTAGAAGAAGAAGATGAATATGATTACTTAGTGTTAAAAATGACATTATATTTTAATTCCCCCTAAGCTACAGCAATCTCTAAAAGCTGTTAAAGGGATAGTTTACACTAAAAAATTTGTTATAATTTCCTCATGTTTCCGTTACTTGTTCCAAACCTCTTTGATTTTCTTTCTTCTGTTGAACACTAAGATATTTTGAACAAATCCGTAAACCTGTAACCATTGACTTCCATAAGAACAAAAAAAATACTATAGAAGTCAATGGTTACAGTTTTTCAGCATTCTTCAAAATATCTTATTTAGTGTTCAACTGAATAAAAAAACAAATAAAGCTTTGAAACCACTTGATAGTGAGTAAATAGTGAGTAAAAATACATTTTTGGCGAAGTAACCCTTATGCTTCTCAGTAATTTTTTGCCTCAAACAAAGTACAAGCATGAATACAGCAGAATTGCATTTACATAAGCTCTGTATATCGCCTTTCATATATATATATTTTTTTTTTGCATTTCCATACCTTTCCGTAAATCGTCAGAAAATAAAATAGACTAACTCTATGCTTCCTTATTCACTGAAACATACAGTAAGTGCCTCATGAGCATTTATAGCAAACACACAGATGTGCTCCTTCATTATGAATGAGCGCTTCTTTGTTTTCTAAGAAATCATCCTTCAGAAGAAGAAGAAGCGGAAAAGCATCTTTATGGTGAGTCATTTGTGTGATTTTTTTTTTTTTTCTTTCTTTTCTTTTTAAGATACAGCATGCTTAATTACAGGCTTTTAGAACAATACCGGTGACGAGGCCTGAAAATAATCCAATGTAAATATCCTGTTCAGCTTAAATGCTTTCCGGTTGAAGTCATAAAACCACTCCAAAGTCCAATACTGTACATCTTTTGGCTGTGAACATCTTAAAATCACCAGATTGTTCATCAAACACATGATCTGGTGGAATGGTGGAAAATTAGATATCAGTGTGAATAAATGAGTATGTAGTCAGTAGTGCTGTGTTTCAGTATTTCGTAATGATTGATTTTTTTTTTTTCACTTGCTATATTATTGACATGACATTCTGTGTATTTACATGCTGCTACTCCTCATATCACAGTGCAAGCAAGTTACTACAAAGTTCATTTATTTTTAGTGCTCTTATTACATTTGACGTTGAACTATAGAAGATGCTATTTAATGTCTTTATCTGTGAATTTTTTAGGAATAAAAAATCTAATTTATTAAACATTAATTAGCATTGCTGCAAATGCACCAGAATTAGCTAAAAAGCTATTATTCATCCATTGTCCCTGGACAGATGTTAAAATTGTCAACCAAAAAACAATACAAAAATTATACAATCAAGCAAGCATAAGAAGCACTAAAATAGACCTATAAGTAGTTCTTAATAAAAAAATTTATATGTACAAAATAAACTACGAACACCAATAGAAATACGAGTAGTCAAAACAACAACAAATCATTAAGATGGTCGGCACATGATAGGTGATAGGTACAAGCTAATACGAATGAGGACTTGTCTGATGTTCTATAAACTAGATCTTTAAATGTTTTTTGAACATATTATAAGTGGTTATTTCTCTAATGCTGCCAGAGACAGAGTTCCACTCCTGTGCAGCTGTGCTGAAACCCTAACCAAAGGCACTTTTCTGGAGTGGGACAATTCAGTATCCTCGGGCTGCCCCTCGTTTTGTTCTCTGTGTGGTGTTCCTTATTTTTACAAACTGATTGAGAGGTGAAGATGACAGACCATGAATTATATTTTATCATTTTACTATAAATATAATATTTTTGGCTTTATATTTTTATATTTTAATAATTATTAAACATTTAGTTGTCTTTAAAATGATAGTTTGCTCAAAACATTTACTCATCCTCCACTTGTTTCAAACCACTTTCTTCTGTTGAACACAAAAGGAGATATTTTGAAGAATGTTGGAAACCAGTAACCATTGACTTTGATAGTATTTGTTTTTCCTACTACTATGGAAGTCAATGCCCTTCCAGCCGCAACCCATCTCTGGGAAACATCCACATACACTCATACACTACGGCCAATTTAGCCTACCCAATTCACCTGTACCGCATGTCTTTGGACTGTGGGGGAAACCGAAGCACCCCAAGGAAACCCACGCGAACGCAGGGAGAACATGCAAACTCCACACAGAAATGCCAACTGACCCAGCCGAGGCTCGAACCAGCAACCTTCTTGCTGTGAGGCGACAGCACTACCTACTGCACCCCTGCGTTGCCTTAAGGTGCACTCCTTAAAAATAATTTTTTGGCCCACATCTTGGATTGAATAATATACTGACACAACTCTTAAAAGTAATAAGCAATTAAAATAATAACAATAACCTACGGATAAAAGGTCAACCAGGTGGATATGATGCCTGTAATAAATCTAAATTATGTTTGAGTTAAGAAAGAATTCTACCAATCAGGTCGCTTCAAGAAAAAGTGCAGACATAAAGCGAAATGCATCATGGGTTTATCACATTTACTGCAATTGTGACACACCAACATATCTGACCCAGATCGGGCTCTGTTATGGGATATTAACTTGGCTAAGACTTGGCCCAAATATGGTCCATGCTTGGCCTTTGTATGAAAGCTAGACCTAGTCCAATCATGTACGGTAATTCACTGCGGCATACGGGCCAAGCAAAAGCTGATTGTGTGGGCCAGATCTGGGCCAGAGAAGTTTTGCTATGTGGGACGCGGCTGTCAATCAGTTCGGTGGGCAGGGAAATCACACTCCTACCTCACGTTGTGGTGGGCCTCAAAATTGGAGGGATTTGGATCCTATTTTAACGTCAGGACTTTAATTGTGTCTATATCACCCCAATATATGACTGTGGACACACTATACCAACACACAGTTCTGTCCAAACAGCTTACAAAAGTTGATTTTCATTAAAAGTGCCCTTTAACTTTAAAACAAATAGCATTTTCAGCAAAAAAAGCTCAAATACATTTGAATATCCATTGTTTTGAACTATAAAGAACACAATATAATAAGCAATTAATAATTACAATGCATTACTGTAGAGAAAAAATGACTAATTTAAATAAAAATGCTCAAATAACTGACTTAATCAACAAAAAGCCATCACTGATTCTATAACACAAAAACTGAAACCAGCTTAAAATGTGGGCCTGTGTAATTCAATTATTCATGCAAGAGACCGTAGGTGTCCTTTTTTTTTGGTGAACAATCGAGGTCCAAATGTAGGTTTGGAATCTGATCAGCTGCTGTCTTACATTAATGCGCCTGTGGGATGTCAGGAACTCAATCTATGCTAATCTGATAACAGCTCTCTCCAAAGACGGTCTGTGCATTTATAATCATATTAACCCAAGTTAAAATGCAAAGTGTTACAGGTGTTTCAAAAGTTTGCTTCACTCTCAGGAATAAAGATGCAAAACTGTCACTGGTTCCTTCACAAAAATGAGACGTTTGTACATAAAGCAACACTTCACTTTTTAAAAAAGTGCTCATTTTACAAGTTCCCTAGAGTTAAACAGTTTTTTTTAAATTAATTCAGACAATCTCCGAGCACTTTTAGCTTAGCTTAGCATAGATAATATAGCACCTGCTGCAGCAAAGATTATTATGCTGGCATGAGAGTATAATTACTAGCCATATCGTCTTAGAAACTAGCAACTTTTTCCTTCTTTCCTGATACACAATATAACTAGTTAAGTTTTAAATTATTGAAACTCTTTTTTTGAGCAAGATGCTAATGGTTTAATCTGATTTAATGATTTATGCTAAGCCAAACGTCCTGAAGTTATTCAAAGCAAGGGCCTGTATACTTCCTATGCATTTTTGACAGCTGCACCATCAGAATGTTTTTTCCTCATGCTACAGTCATTGTTCTCTAATTTTGATCACTGGTTTACACAAAATAATGACATTTTACAATGGATACAACTTACACTGTTTATCAGGACTACCAGCGGCGGCGTTAGGATGACCTAAAATAGAGGAAGATTGACTAAAGCACTGATAACTCTACACTAAAGCACTGATAGCCCTGCCCCAATGCACTGATAACCTCACCCTAAAACACTGATAGCGCCACCCTAAAAACCCGATAGCCCTGCACTAAGGCACTGATAGCCCCGCCCTAAAAAGCACTGAAAAACCTGCCCTAAAGCACCGATAGCCCCTTCCTAAAGCAATGATAACCCTGCCCTGAAGCACTGATAGCCCCTTCCAAAAGCACCGATAACCCTGCCCAAAAGCACTGATAGCTCTGCCTAAATCACTGATAACCCTGCACTAAATCATTGATAGCCCTGACCTAAAGCACTGATAGCTCCGCCCTAAAGCACTGATAATCTTGACCTAAAGCACTGATAGCTCCGCCCTAAAGCACTGATAATCTTGACCTAAAGCACTGATAGCTCCGCCCTAAAGCACTGATAACCCTGACCTAAAGCACTGATAGCCCCACCTTAATGCACTTATAACTCCGCCTCAAAGCAATAATAGCCCCACCTTAAAGCACTGATACCCTCCCAACACGCTTATAACCCTGCTCCAAAGCACTGATAGCCTCGCCCTAATAACCCCAAATTACTTTTTTACAAAGTAATGAAATGCACAGATACTTCATTTATAGCAAGCACTACTATATACAGTGCATCCGGAAAGTATTCATAGCGCTTCACTTTTTCCATTTTTTTTTTGTGTTACAGCCTTATTCCAAAATGGATTAAATTAATTTATTTCCTCAAAATTCTACACACAATACCCCATAATGACAATGTGAAAAAAGATTTTTTGGAAATTGTTGCAAATTTATTGAAAATAAAAAAGCTGAAAAATCACATGTACAGAAGTATTCACAGCCTTTGGTGTGAAGCTCTAAATTGAGCTCAAGTACATTCTGTTTCCACTGATCATTCTTGAGATGTTTAATTAGAGTTCACCTGTGGTAAACTCAGTTGATTGGACATTATTAGAAAAGGCATACACCTGTCTATATAAGGTCCCAGGGTTGACAGTGCATGTCAAAGCACAAACCAAGCATGAAGACAAAAGGAATTGTCTGTAGACCTCCGAGACAGGATTGTCCCGAGGCACAAGGCTGGGGAAGGTTACAGAAAAATTTCTGCAGCTCTGAAAATTCCAATCAGCACAGTGACCTTCATCATCGTGTAAGTGGAAGATGTTTGGAGCCACCAGGACTCTTTCTAGAGCTGGCCGGCCATCTAAGCTGAGTGATCAGGGGGGAAGGGCCTTAGTCAGGGAGGTGATCGATAACCCGATGGTCACTCTGTCTGAGCTCCAGCCTTCTTCTGTGGAGAAAGGAGAACCTTACAGAAGGACAACCATCTTTGCAGCAATCCATCAATCAGGCCTGTATGGTAGAGTGGCCAGACGGAAGCCACTCCCCGCCTGGAATTTGCCAAAAGGCACCTAAAGGACTTTCAGACCATAAGAAACTAAATTCTCTGGTCTGATGAGACTAAAATTGAACTCTTTGGAGTGAATGCCAGGTGTTACGTATTTAGAAAACCAGGCACCGCCCATCAGCAGGAACTGGAAGACTAGTCAGTATAGAGGGAAAGATGAATGCAGCAATGTACAGAGACATCCTGAATGAAACCCTGCTTCAGAGTGCTCTTGACCTCAGACTGGGGTGACGGTTCATCTTCCAGCAGGACAATGACCCAAAGAACACCACCCAAAAATAAATGGAGTGGCTTCACAACCACTCTGTGAATGTCCTTGAGTGACCCAGCCAGAGCCCAGATCTAAATCCGATTGAACATCTCTGGAGAGATCTGTAAATGGCTGTACACCGTCGCTTCCCATCCAAAGAGCTTGACTGGGCAAAAAAAGACAGGTGTGCAAAGCTTGTGGCATCATATTTTAAAAGACTTGAGGCTGTAATTGCTTGCCAAAGGTGCATCAACAAAGTATTGAGCAAAGGCTGTGAATACTTATGTACATGTGATTTTTCAGTTTTTTTTATTTATTTTTAATACATTTGCAACAATTTCAAAAAAATCTTTTTCACATTGTCATTATGGGAAATTGTGTGTAGAATTTTGAGGAAATAAATGAATTTAGATGACGTAGTGGTGCAGTAGGTAGTGCTGTCGCGTCACAGCAAGAAGGTCGCTGGTTCGAGCCTTGGCTGGGTCAGTTGGCGTTTCTTTGTGGAGTTTGCATGTTCTCCCTGCGTTCGCGTGGCTAAATTGTCCGTAGTATGTGTGTGAGTGAGTGTGTATGGATGTTTCCCAGAGATGAGTTGCGGCTGGAAGGGCATCCTCTGCGTAAAACATGTGCTGGATAAGTTGGCGGTTCATTCCGCTGTGGCGACCCCGGATTAATAAAGGGACTAAGCCGAAAAGAAAATGAATGAATGAATGAATAAATGAATTTAATCCATCTTGGAGTAAGGCTGTAACATAAAAAAGTGGAAAAAGTAAAGCGCTATGAATACTGTCTGGATGCACTGTATATACATTTTAATCTGTTGTTTTTTTTTTTTTAACCTAAAAGAAAGTTTAACATATTTTTTAGCTTTTTTTTTATTCTATTAGTGCTCTTAATTAAGGCACAATTTACAAAAAACAAAACAAACTAAATTTAATACAAAACAAACATTACTTTACCTTAAATTTACAATTTAGAAACCTAAAATTAGCACCATTTTGAAGAGGTACCACCCCAGTGCAGCTTTATTTCTTTCTATATGAGTTTTCAGCAAAAGGATGAAACTGTACTGACAACACTAGACAATTTAAAATCAAATCTAAATCTAAATAAGTTATTATTAAAAATATCCTAATCAAAACCTGGCATGAAATCCCAAGGCTTGCTTCAGACTGTAGCAGATGGCTGTGCATTCTTACTAATGTTAGTATTTTCAGTGACCTTCTGAACTCTCCCTATATGGAACTAATGCATCCGAGCCATGAAAAAAATATGGTAGACTCCCAGATATGTGGGCGGACAAACACAAGTTTTGAAATGAAGACACTATCGCGATTAAAAATAAGGAAGTGGTGATGAATAGAGGCTGTGCTATGCTGTTTTGGACCCTAAAGGAGACGTGCCTACATGCACATAGTGGAAATCAAATGAGAGAATTTCCTAAATTTCAAGATCACTGCTTAGTCCTATTGAAAATGATCTGATCAGAAGTAAAAGAACAGTCTGAAGCATAGTTTTATTAGTTAAGCCTATATATATATTCTGAATATATTCAGATATTAGGAAAAAAAGATGTCCTGAGAGTCTGTGGGCTGTGAGAGACTTTGGGCTATGAGAGAGCGATGTCCTGCAAAAGACTAGTAATGTGCTGTGGCCCCAGATGTGTTAGGAAGTTATTCAAAGCAAGGGTCTGTACACTTCATTTTTGACAGCTGTAACCAAGTTTTTCCCCCTCATGCTATAATCATTGATCTCTAAGCATTACTCTATAAGTTTGGTGACATCTAAATGGATTTAAATTGATTGTCTGGATCAAAGTTTCAGCTGGAAAACATCTTTAATGCTGAAGGAAAAAGTCATATTGGGCTGTCTGAAAGTGAGAACAGCAAACTATTCCAAACTATCACTTTAATATTAAGTGTTGAAGCTTAAAGGGGGGAAAGAAAAAGAATCCTGCTAATCCATTTTAATTAAGTTCATTTTTCTTACAGGCTTTTCTTCTGTATTTTCTTCAACTTCAAACTTTTTTTTTCAGAAAAGCAAGACTCTTTCTTATAAGCAATGTATATGCACACACGCTTTATTTTCAGACAGCCAGCCCTACGGCTTCTGGTGAACTGTTTTTCATTACAAAATCGGCATGTTTAAGATCTGTTTTCTTTAAAAATCAGTGATCTTCACTGCCTGATAGATATATGATATAAAGTGAGTCTCAGACCGGGAAAGAAGCACTGCATTAAAATCCATTTTTCCCTGCTATCTCTTTAAAACCTACCCTATACTGATCCTGATAGTGCTAGATGATGTTACACAGTCTATTATCTCATTTTATGCTTGAGTAACTAAATGAGTGTTTAAGTTTAAACAGCAAAAATCAGTCCAAGGAACTCGAAAAATGTGGGAAAAATATTAAAAAACCTTTATTCACATGCCTAATCCTTAAAAACCTACATGTTTTGGCAAAGAACTTCCTTGGGTTACCCTTTTACCTTTTTAATATATTTTTTCCACATTTTTCGAGTGCCAAAAAACAGATTTTTGCTGTTTAATCTGATGAATCCCTAACCCAAAGAGCACCGATGCATTATTTAAGCTACTCCTGAGGACTGAATGCTTAGGTTTATTTAACTGATTGTATTTTAATTACATTACGATGTCGATGATGTAAAAGGAACCTAATAAAGTTTATAATAGTCACATAAACCTTTCACCGGAAGTTTATCATTGGCTGAAAAACGCTAGCTGTGCACATAGCCCTTTGATTCTTTAATTTTGAATCAGGTATCCTTGCATTTTATTCAGTTATTTTTTTTACCTCAAAGAAAACTAACATAGCCCATTTTCATATTTTTTTCTTAATTTGTTTTGTGATTCAGTTGATCTTAATCAAGGCATAAATATTAAACCCCAAAACTGGATAATGAAATTATGTTTCACTTTTGATACAATGACTTGCGCAAAATTTCAGAGATAAAAGTTTATGTTAATATTATATAAAAATCTATCCATAATCATTTATTATTATTATACAAATAATGATATTTGAGTTATATGTAAATTATTTTATTAAAAATAGTAATGAAATATGTAAAAAAAGAACTACTATAGAGAGATAGCTAAATATAAAAACAATATATAATAATAATATAATTAAATTATATATATATATATATATATATATATATATATATATATATATATATATATATATATATATATATATATATACTGTATATATATATATATATATATATATATATATATATATATATATATATATATATACACACATACACACACACACACACACACACACACACACACACACACCAATATAATAAGATCTATAAAAAGAACCAACTCAAGTCACGTCAATTCTTTGATGTACCAAAAACATTTCCTAAAGATTTAGAAGAAATGAAAAAATATGAAAATAATACTTATTTTGTATTAAATTGATTCATTACATCTATATCATTAGAAAAAAGGACGCTGTTCAAGATTTAAATTAAAATCTAGCCTATTGTCATTTATTAGGCAAACACAATCTGGCCAGCACATTCAACTTTCCTCGGGAAACTGGATTTTAAAAACAAGTATTTTTTCATATTTCTTTTATTCCAAATCTTTAGGAATTTTTTTGGTGCATTAAAAAGTGTGGTTATGAAGGCCAAGCAACAAGCTAATCCAGTCAAAGAAAATGTCACTAGAATGCAGTGTTTAAACCTCATAATTAAATAGAAAATGAGGCGAATAACTGCAAAAATGTCAATTTTTTTGAGAAAAAAGAACCAACCTTGCCTACTGGCATTGAGAAAGTTAAATAGGCTAATATAACCTAATAGAAAATGAGGCGAATAACTGCAAACATGTCAATTTGTTGAGAAAAAAATAACCACCCCTTGTCTACAGGCTTTGACAAAGTTAAATAGGCTAATTTAACCTTGTCAGTGTCTTGGTTTGGTAGAACCTCTGGGATGGGTTCGGTGAAGTTCACACCTTTTTCAAGGCCAATCAGCAGCAAGGATCTCAGTGACGTAGCCTACTCAAATTACAAAAGTGAAGTGGGTGGAATTAATAGTGACATCACTTCGCATCACCATCGTAAAACCCGGATAAGAAAGAGTTTCAGAAACTTGAAGAACATGAGCACGCGCCCAAAGTGACTTACAATCATTTCAGATCCCATTCAACCAGCTTAAGAACTTAAACAGACCCAAAGTTTACAGAAGAAAGATGATCGCCTCTCAAGTACTAGCGTACTACTTTACTGAGCTTCACCATGACCACGCACAGAAAGTAAGTAATGTAGCCGGCTGGCGCTAAAAGCCGGCTTATCGATATATCTCTTGGTTTATTGACTTTATTAAGCTGGCGAATGAGTAAAAAGCTTTATCAGGACGTTACATGTGTTTGTTACTTTTTATCACGAAACATTTTCATCTTTTAACAACTAACACGTGTGTGTGTGTGTGTGTGACAGCGAGGTCGGCGTTTCATCACTTGACACAAGATGATACTACACTACTATTCATATAAGGCTTAGCAGTCTGCTTTTAGATAAACATGAAGTAATGTTTAGTCTCTTTTGTAAATCCATAACATTGCGTATGTTGTCATTAGCTCTTGTGTCGTGCGTCATCCGTAAAATCGCAAGTTTCCGCATGTTTAAACAATGTTGACTGACGAGTGCGTACTGTAGTGTGGGAGCAGTACTGCTGGGAATAACCTTGAATGATGTTCGTGCTCAATTGTGTTTGTATTGTGTGACAATGATATAGCTGTCAGTGTGAAATGAAAAATGTATTTAAGTTGATGATAATCACAAAAATTATATTGGTTAAACTTGTCGGGCGAGTTTTGTGGCGCTTCCTGCCACGACGTACCTTTTAACTGAGCAAGTGCTTTTTTCCTCTCTCTCAACTGAGCGAGTGTTGCTGAGGTAACATGAGCCACGCGCGCTCCTGCTGCTGGTCACGTGCTTTACTCCTCTGCGCGCGACTTCTGTAATTTCCAGTATGACAAATCCTTTCAGTGAGTCCTGTGACCTCCGACACGTTGCCACACTTAAAAAGAAGTGATAGTGTCCTTAATCTGCGACTTCTGACTTCCAAACATTTCAGAAGCAGCTCATGACATACCTGGTAATTACAGGATGTTTGCTTGCTTTGATATTTATGTTTCACTCCTACACATGCAACCATTTTTAGTTTAAAATGTGCCAGAACTTAATTAGAGTTCATGAAGTAGATGAGTACAGTTGGAAGAGTGGTAAATGAAGTATTAAACACATACACCTATGTTTGGTTAAACTAATGTTGACTTAACTGAACCGGTTGGTTAGTTGTCTGCCACATCAGCTTTTATGCTCAGCTTTTAAAACTTCAATTGTGTTTTAGATCATCAACAGATGGCAAAATAAACAGATTATAAATGGTATACATCAATCAGAATAAGACATTAGAGGACATCACATTTTTAAATATCAAATGGAGTGTCATTGTCAGGGAAAGAGCACTGAAAAGTCACACTCAAGTTAAAGTATGCTACCATAATACCATTACTTGCCCAAAAATGTAGTGCAAGTAAAGTAAAAGTTTGTAAATATTACTCAAAGTACGAGTAAAAAGTAGCCATTTTAAAGTACTTAAGAGTAGTGAGTATTATACTGTGAAAGGCTGATGGATGCAGTTTGTGCAGGGATGTGTAAATGTATCATTCTGTAGTGCATTTAGTGATATTCCTATATTTGTTTGTTCGTTCCAACCTTCCTTTCATTGTTTGTTAATTTTGCTCTTTCCTTCGTTCCTTCCTTCATTGTTTCCTTCGTTTGTTAATTTCTTTCTTTATTCATTTTTTACGCCCTTCGTTCCTCCCTTTATTCTTTCACACTCGCTCATTTGCTTGTTCGTTCGTTCATATTTTTGTTCCTTCCTTCATTAGGTGCTTCCTTCCTTCCTTCCTTCCTTCCTTCCTTCCTTCCTTCCTTCCTTCCTTCCTTCCTTCCTTCCTTCCTTTCTTCCTTCCTTCCCTCCTTCCTTCCCTCCTTCCTTCCTTCCTTCCTTAGCTTGTTCAGTCTTTCCTTGAATTTTTCCTTCATTACTTCAGCCCTTCCTTCTTTCATTGGAAGATAGTGAAGGAAAATAGTGGAGTAAAAGTACCGATACAGCACTACATATCTAGAACTACAAATAGAGTTCATTTAGTGGACATTATATTACTCCACACATTTCAGAAGTAATTTTAGAAGGTAAGCTTTGAGTTCATTTCAATCTAAATCAAAATGAATAAAAAAGCATTATATAATTAAAATTTTAACCCCCTTAATTTTCTCCCCATCCCCATGATTTCTTGATAATTACAGTGGTCCCTTGTAAATAACCCGCAATAGACTAAATCCTCACTACACATTTTATAGAGTTTTCTCTGACAGGCATTAACATTTTCACACTTTTCTCTCTTGTTTAAACACTTTCAAAATTCCAACCTTTGTAGAAAAATTAGTCCGGTATAATAGAATGAAACCAAAGACGCATTTCAAATTGCACACACACAAAAAAACAAAAACCAAAAAACAGCGCAACTGCTAGGCCACGAATGGTAAACCGTGTTATAGCGAGGGACCACTGTATATACATAAATGTAGATTGTCATATGAGTTCAGATGCAAAACCCTCTAAATCCATCAGACCTCTTTTCTTGTAAATGAGCATTTTCTATCAGGCTTCTCTGATTAGGTTCAGAAGTTTCGTTTTATAGATAATGAAATGGTTATTAGCTAGTAAATAAGATTGCTTTTTTTAAAAAATGTCACCAGACAATTCTTTGGTTTTTAACAAGGTAGATTTTCTTTTGCATCAACCAGCTAAATCCACTTGTGCTTCTTTTTGCAAAAACATCTAAATCCACCTATTGGGACAAGACAGTGTAATTAGCTGAAAAATCAGTAAAGATGCAATTAGAAATTATTTTTCCAAACACAAAACACATACAGAAACCACCTAAAATTAAAAATACATAAATCTGTCAAGTATGTAGCAGTTCATTCCGCTCTGATAAACCAGGGAAACAACAGAAGGAAAATGAATGAAAATAAGTGAAAGTGCATTAATCAATAACATTAATACTGACATTAATTAAATCTTAACAATCTGTTGTCATTTCTGATATTTAGGATTTAGATTTAATGCAAGTACAGCATTGTAAACATTACAAACATTGTAAACTAAGCTTGTTAGATTCAAATAATGTAGTGTAAAACATTATGAAACATCAATATCTGTGCATTGTCCATTAAAATAATAAATAAAAAGCTTAACAGACGTAAAGATAATACAAAGTAATATAAATAATCTATAGTTTTATACATTATATTTATCTTTTAAAAAATAGCTTAAATTAGCAAATAAAACCCAAGGTAGGCCTACTGGGCAAAAAGGGAATGTCTCTCAGACAATTTTAGAACCTGTCATTCATTCATTCATTCATTCATTTATTCATTCATTCATTCATTCCCACCATACTCAAGGTGTTCGTCTCTTGTTACTCCTCATAGTATCCACGTGGGATAAAAGAATGGCATCTTAACTTCGTCTTTCATGAAAGCAGTTGCCATTTAATGTATAGTAAATCGGGCTCATTCAAAGTAGCGCCACTACACAAAACAAACGTTATGAATGCATGTTACACTTCCGACTGTACAGTGTGTTTTCTTTTCCTTATAATGCAGAGTTTTAAGTTAGGGGACGTTTTCATTTGCCATTCAGTGACTGTCGGACAGGCTCATCCAGTTCGTCAAACTCCATCTTTTAAAATCTGAATCAGAAGCGGAATAAAACAGTTTCCTCATGAAAGCCGGCGTATCAGCGCACTGCTACATTGGAAACATATAATTCTATTTGTGCCTTCTGGATGGTTCTTGGGATATTGCGGCTTTTGTTGTCAAAGGCAAGTGGCGTTTAGAAGCTTTTGTCAACAAACAGTTATTTCTGAATGGGCTGACGCTGCGATTTTTTTTTTTTTTTTTTTTTTTTTTTTTTTTTTTTTTTTTTTTATTTTATTATTATTATTATTTTTTTTAGATAATTTGAAGAAAATCTATTTGTTGAACATGTACTACGTGCCTAAAGCATTTGCTCAATGACATTAGCTAATTTTTGGCGGAAGTGGCCTTTAGCGGCTTTTGCATCTGAGCTCTTCATATGTTGAAGTTTAGACCCCCCTCCCCAAAAATGAAATGCATATTGAAAATTGTCCCATTTGTAGGATGCTGACATTTTAAGGGGTTAAATATTAGTTTAAAAATCACTCCTTTATAATACTTACCATGGAAAAAAAAGCCAAGGGAATGCATTAAAAAAACTAAACAAACCAAATTACACTTTTAAACAAATAGTTGATCCAAAATTGTGTGCATTATTCCACTTTTTTTTCTTCTAAAAACATATTTATTTACCATATCATTAATTTAATATAATTTATTAATGTTCGCTCTATATGGACATAAAAATAAAACACTGTGATGGAGCAAGTAACGTGCACCATTGCTTATTAGACCTCCCTTATTACAAAATGTCCAAAATTCCTATGTTATTGCACTGGTGGTTTCATCAAAAATAATGGTGTCATATCATGCTGACAAAGAAAAGTAAATGTTTAATGAAATTAAGTGTGATTTTTAAATGTCTAAATTCTTTTTGAGGCCAAGATAGGACTAATGGTGACGCTTCTTCTCTACCGCTGAGCTTTTTAAGACTTAAATATTGTCTTATATGAGCAGCTTTGTGTGGATTTGTTGCAACATCTTGTCTGTGTTGTGTTTGTGGAGCTGTCTGTACATGAAGGCAGTCAAAATTCCACTCGGATTCCTTTTATATCCATCAGCGCTCACGCTCTGACCTTCCCAGCGTCCTGACGTTATAGTACACACTTGTCTTCAGTTCAAGAGTTCTGAAACGTCTTGTGCAAATGAAAAGAGTTTCCTTCCTCTTAAGGGTACTCTTTTCTTCTGCACCGTTATCATGGCAATATATTGTGAAGCTTGGTGAAGTGCTGGTGTTTATCTTTGCACATGCCAAGGTCAAACGCAGGTGAACCATGACATTGGTGTTGAAATTGGCATGTAATTAAAATGTGTTGCGCTCTGTGCCAAGGGACTGGCCACAGTCTGATTGAAATAAATTTAATTGAAATAATTACTTTTTAAAATATTTTTATTGCAAAGCCAGAATTGAACAATGTTCCCAATCAATTACGCATAATTAGGGTGAATTAACTAGAGTTATTAGTAATAATTAGAGTTTTTTTTTTTGACTTTTTGACTTAAAAAAAAAAAAGAAACACAATAAATAGTAGTAGTAGTAAAAAAAAGTATATATATATATATATATATATATATATATATATATATATATATATATATATATATATATATATATATATATATATATATATATATATATATATATATATATATATATATATATATAATTAAATAAATATAAATAATATATCATATTATTTAATATATCATATTTATGAAGGCTTGAGAAATACTTACATATTGTAGCACTGTGTACTGAAACATATTTAGGACTTGCTGTTTAGTCATAAGGTCAGATATTTATTGAGAACTAAACCTTGAATTTGAGTTCAAGGAGACCAGTCTGGACTTCAACCAATTGGATTCCATATATGTATAATCAATATACTGTACATATAAATAAACAAATGAATAAACAAATAAATACATAGATAAACAAGACAACAAAATTTATTTTTGCTGAAGTGGTTCTGACGTAAAGTGTTATTTGATCTTGTATTATTAAAAGCTTTTTTTGTGTTTACACAATAGAGCCTCCAGGGTCATTAATACCATACAGAATATGACTGTTTTTAGTCATGTTTTTTAATTCAAAATGCATACATTTTATACACGGTCTCATTTGACATGCTTCAAAACATGCTTTAGCTTAGTCAATCTGTAAAAAAAACATACTTCAATATATGTTTGACTGCAGTTTCTAGTGAAAATGAATGCTGCGGGGCAGAATGACGGCAACAACTTTTGCTTTTCACACTAATGATATTTAAGGACATATTTACGAATAAAGCATTATTTTCATGCAGTTCTCTGCAGAACATCAAATAAATACCACAAAACAACTTAACAATAACTACATTTCCATTCAATGATGCAAATTAAATGTATGCGCAAAACAGGAATATCATATAAAAGAGGTGCAAATAAAGAAGCATTTCCTTCCAAATAGTCAAAGAAGCTGTGTGAAGCTTTCCTTCATTTAATAAATTACTTGCGCCTCAGAAGAAAATGTCCCATAATGCAATGAATGCATGGTGGCGTTTGAAGGTCCGAGATGTGGAGCACAGATGCTCTTGATTCTGGAGGCAATTAATAATATAATAACACTAATACGGAAACGGTTAAGGCGTTTTAGAATGACCGAAACAATATTTCAGATGTTTTACAATGTGCTCAGCCTGCTGGGTTGCCCATTAACAGGCATTTTTATCATTACATTATCTCTTATAACAAAATCGCATTATTTATTTATTTATTTTTTAAAATCGCATACTGGAATTTGTTCGGTAAAAGTGTTTCCATCATACTTTATGCGCATATTTTCTTATCAAATAAAAGTTTATCCTTCTAGGTTATGCGCTGACGGTATTTTATGCGAATTTTCTAAGCTTATGCACATCATGGCGTTTCCATCAACTTTTTTTTTTTTTATGCACATATACAAAATGCACATAAAAATAGGTAAATGGAAACCTAAATAATGTCTATGATTTGTAATCGAAAACATTTGCGTCACCTATCTGTCTTTATACAGACAGCTTTTCTGGTATAGTCAGTTTACTCTGAAGCTTACCTTGTATGGTCTTGTACTTATAATGCAGAGCACTCAGGATTGACTTCAGTGAAGCACGGCTCCCTGACAGAGATAAAAGCAATGTAAAATCAAGGTAAAACTGCGTGGTTGCAGTGCACTTATCTCTCCGCCTTTTTGTGGATGTGTACAAGGAGGTCATGCATCTAAAACATAAATTAAGTAATGTATTTCTGATTCACAAAAATTTAGACTGCGCCCTCTAGTGGGTTTGTCTTTTGAAACATGCAGTGAAACGTACCCGGAGCTACGTATTTTATGTTTTGCAAAAATGTAGGCTAAGGTACCTATTTCCAGTGAGCTTGGACTGATTGTATACTTGTGTTTCTAGTGAAAAAGAAGCGAGGTCTTAAACTCTTTCTTTGTGATCTTTAACATTCATTTTAAGTGTAGCCTTTATCCCTCTTGAACCCTGTGCATTAGTAAACATACTGTGGATTGATTTGTTTACCATGTGACCTTGGCCTCCCGTTTCTTCTGTCGGGCAGCAGTGTGACTATTTTATCCCCCTGTGGTGTCAAATGTCATATTCGTAACAGCCGTGTGAGTTTTACATCTCGCTGTAGTTCTTATTTGCCAAGACAGGCGATTTCTCCTGCTGAGATAGAAAAGTGTGGCTGTGTGAAGGCTGTATGTCTTTGGAAACTGTGCCTCAGTACATGCAGCTGAAGTCAGATTTATTAGCCCCCCTGTATATTATTTTCAACTCATTTCTAAACAAAAAGGTTTTAAATAAATAATTTCTAATAACTGTTTTCTTTTATCTTTGCCATGATGACAGCACATAAAATTGTTGCACATGGGGAGAACATGCAAACTCCACACAGAAACGCCAACTGACCCAGCCGGGGCTCGAACCAGTAACCTTTTTGCTGTGAAGCAACAGTACTAACCACTGAGCCACCGTGTTTCCAAATCAGACTTTCTCCAGAAGAAAAAATATTATAGGAATTACTGTGAAAAATTAATTGCTCCGTTAAAATCAGACATTTGACATTTGTAAATTATACCTTATAAATGCAGCATGTGAGACTTTTATCACCATTTGGAGGTGTCCATGTTGCTGAGCAACATATGTAAAACAATGAGAAGACTTGTGCGACCGCTTATGCTTCTCTCCTGACCATTGTAGAAAAGCTGAATTAAGATTGTGTGTTGGGTCGAATCGGGATGGCGATCTTTTTCTGATTAATTGTGCAGCCCTAACATACACTGCAAAAAAGGCTTGTTTTACTTACAGTTTTTCGTCCAATGGTTATGGGCATGGGTAAAAATATTGTTTTGTTTTCAGTACTAATACATCCAAATTAAGTGTGTTTTTACAAAAAAAAAAAAAGGAAATAATCTGCCAGTGAGGAAAAGGATTGGGTATCGTTTGGGGTTGTTTCGATACCGGTGCTAAATCGATACTTTTAAAACGCTACCGGTGCCAAAACGGTGCCTGAACTCATACTTTTAAGCCACAAAATTATGGTGGATGACTCTAGAAAAATCTTTTAAAAAATAATTTTAATAGAACAATATAATTAAAGTTTAAAGGGCCCATAGTTTACCTCTTTTTTTATAATTTAATATTAATATTATGGTTCTTCTGAGTGTGCCAGTTTAGGTTCAGTTTAAAACACAATTCAGATTTTTTTATTATAATGTGTTAAAAAGTGTCATGTTGGGGGCGTGTCCACAGTTTGCTGATTTAGGGGTGTGTTGCTTCACATGTAGATTAGTTTCGGCTTCCTGCCCAACGTAACAAGGGGGGCGGAGCCATGAGCTCACCCGCTCTGTGTTTGGGCAGACTGAGAGAAGGAGCAAGAGTGAGAGGATCAGCAATCAGTTGTACATATACGACTTGGACATAGACCAAGCAGAGAGTACAAAATCATTTGTGTCTTTTGTACAGTTTTACAGCCAACTGTGTGCTAGTTTCAAGTGCCGAGCTTGTACACCGAGACTAATAACCACGCACACTGAATTAACTTTGACTGAGGCACGGGATGCATCGCTCGAAGCCACGACACGGCACACCAGACACTCTCTGTGGCGCGGCAGAAACAAGAAGTGTCCCGAATCGTCGCGCCGTTGTGTGTACCCTGATAGAAACCTATGTTTAGAATTCTAAAACGTATGGCACAGCGTCAGGTACAGCAGCACCTAGTTAAGATCACAGGGAGCTTCTGTGATCGCGAGAAATGCAAACGGCTGAAGCATAAGGTAGACTCAATGAGAAGTACACATGTTTGCAAACCTACCTAAAGATACAACCAATAATTCCGATTAGAGCGATAATGTGGAGAATATTGATCTTGTGTTGAGCCCAATGAGCCTTACATCTAAAAACAGAGCAAGGGTATTTCTTTAGTGATATCGCTTCGACTCACACTGAAAATGGCGGACGTGAATCAACAAACTGAGGATATGATGACACGCCTGTCAATCAATATGTGTAAAGTTGCGGTCGATCTGAAAACTGCTCCAATTGGTCCACCGTTTTTTATGTTGTTAAATAAAAAAAAAAGCACTGGGTGTGCTTCTATCACCCCAATATGACGGTCTATACACCATACATGCACATATGTCTGTCCAAACAGCTTGGAAAAGTAGATTTTTTTACCATAGGTGCCCTTTAAAGTAAACATCAATTCATATTTTATATATTTGAATTGCATTAATATATTTTCTTTGATCATTTGTTGGTTAGAATGAATTTAAGATTTGCATTATGAAATTACATTAGCTTACTACTAACCTGTGGAAAGGCTGTCCTCATGTACTGTCATGGCAAAATACTGTATATTTTTTGATAAACACAAATTAGTTACAAAATATTTTGACTAATTATTCCAACTTTCGTAGATAACTGATTTAAGTTTTTATATTAGACTTTAATCTGAATAAAAGACAATAAAATACTTAAGGACTTTGTCTGAATACATATCAGACATATATGTGTTTCATATCATGAAACACATCTTGCAAAATAACTGTAACCATGGGGAAGATAAAAAAAGTAGATAATAGAAATTAGTTAAACTTTTATGTTTAAAAATGTGTTGTAAATAAATCATGTGTTGAAGACGGAAATCAAAAATGAATGAAAGCAAAACTAAACAAGTTGAATATGACTGAAAACTACATTTGATCAAGGTGTTACATCTGTTCTTTGGTACTTGCCGACTGTTTGTAGATTCAATACTGCATTTCCTAACGTAAAACTATTTACACTAGATTTCTGATAAATAATGGTCTCTGCATAGCTGAGCACTTCCTATATTAAAAGTGTTAAAATCGCTATTACCCGTGTCATTTTGGGCGTCAAGCTCTGACAAATGCGGGGAACTAGGCTAATGCGCGCAGCACTGTCACTGACAGAGAGAGCAAGTGCGCACGTTGCTGTGTCAGAATCGTTGCTTGTAAAATACACTTTAGAATGCTTAGTTTAAGCAAATTTGATGAACGCGATCATTTGTGTTGATCTCAAGAGAGTCGCTCTCGCTCACCAAATGCGCTGTACTGCGTACGTCCGTTGCATGCATCCAATCCCCTAAGCAACGATAACAAACGGCTGACATGACCTGTCTGTATTTTTCAGTTGTTTAGAATTAAATGTTTATAGATGGTGTGACAACGCGTACCTATGTGTGCCTTTGATGCACACCATGATGCTGCTTACGTCCTTCTCGCAGCACCAGTGGCACCGAAATTAGGCACCGAAATTCATATGCTGATTTGATCGGGTACATACCAGTTACAAAGGTACCGGTGCGGTGCTATAATGGTGCAGTGCGGGTTTCGGTACCCAACCCTAATGAGGAAAGAATCTTGTTTTCAGTTTGAAATATGTTTTTTTTTACTTCAATTTCAGATTATTTAGCTTGTTTTACAGAAGAACACAGTTAGTTTGTGTATTATTTCTGAGACCTAAATTATAGTTGTTTTTTTTTTACTTGTCTATAAAATGTGTCTTGGTTTTATTTTTATTTTAGACATTAAGAAAAGCATTTTTTGCAGTCTACTCAAGGGCTGCACAATACACTGTGAAACATGCTGGATTCCACATGATTGACTTGGGTTGGGACAACATGAAGGAATTAAGTTAACCAATTAGTTTTTACAAATTAAAGTGGATTAAACAAAACCATTAAGCTGTCCAAAACGCAATAAAGAATTGTGTTAGTTCAGCTAAATTGAAACAAGTAGTTATCCAGTGTCTCTGCATCTGTGGTTAAATTTAGTAAACAGCAGTAAGTTCGGTGAACTGATGACCTTCACGGCCAATCACAGCCATTTCTGTTGAGCGGTGTTTAAGAACATGCTCAACAGCTCTCAAATGCTAGGGAAATAGACGTTGTTAATTTCAGTATTGATTGGTACCGAATTCCAGCATCATGACAACCCAAATTGTGATATGAATATAATTTCACAAGATGACTATTTGAAAAGAATTAATAATATTTCATTGATTGGGAAGAATTTGTTGACACAACACAAATTAAAAAAAGAGTGCACTCACACTATGCTATTCGAACTGTACCTAGGTGCGTTTCCTGGTTCGTTTGACAAGTGTGAGTGTTCCGATATCGGACCGTTCAGTTAACCGGCCCTGGCTCAGTTGGAAAAGGTGTGCCAGAGGGAGGTTGGGGTTTGGTCTGAACCCGAAACTAAAGACACTACGTCACTTTTAAGGGAGTTTCATATGGATTTATTACTCGTTCTTACTTTTAAATGAACGCAAACTGTCCTAGTTTAAATTAAAAAAGATAAAGAGACAAACCCCTCACTGCACGTCAGCTGTACCTTCAGCAAACCTCCGTGCAGCACAATGAATTTTATAATAATTTATGAGTGTCAAAAGATGTGGATCGCTCTTCAGGATGGTTTAAGGCAACTGTACCCAGTGTGAATATGCCCCAAGTTACCTTTATTGTTTTTACATGTTTAATGGATTGAACATAAAACATTACATCAAGTTGTCCCAAAACAACCTTAAGAATTGTGTTCTTTCATATCATTTTAAATAAGTAGCTTAAACAAGCAGCAAAAGTAATTTGCTGCACTTTATGGTTTTTGCTATTGAGTAAACCAATTCAATTATCACTCGGCCCACATGGAATCTGAACGTGCAGAAATCTGCAGATTTTTAGCTCATCGTTGAGACTGTATTTACTTGTGTAAATTTATATTTAGTTTTTAAATTCATTTCACTCACATTATTGTGATATTATAATAATAATAATAATAATAATAATAATAATAATAATGGTAATATTAAAATGTTCGTATGGTTAATTTACAATACAGTTTGTAATGTAATATTTTCTGTCTTTTAGTAGACATATTATATAAGTGACTTGCTTTACCTAATAAGTGGATCTAAAAGCATTTGCATTATAAATGTTAAATAAAATGTGTTGTTTATTTCATAAATTAAGTTTTTACTTCTGATACTCCTTAAATCATTCTGCATAATCCAGATTTTTTTTTTACAAAATTCTCCACAGAAATGGCAAAAAAATGTCCACAGAGTCTGTCATGCCCTAATTATCAAATATAAATAATATCTTTATTGTATAAATAAATACAACTTATCTTTAAGTGGTGAACTTTATAGTTTCCTGTGCCCAAATGGTTTAAATTGGCTTCAAATCTTACAATCACAGCCCTAAACCACCCCCCCCCCCCCCCCAAAAAATGTCACTCTATTAGATTAGAGTTCAACTTTTCAATGACTCCACAAATAATGTCTTCTGAACTCTCAGCAGAGAATCGAACCATTATTGAGACACACTGTGAAGCGAGCTAGCCAATCATTACACTTACTGACCTCTAAGATATTTTACAACATCGAAGGATGTTGCTCAAAGAGGCTCTTTCTTCATCCTATTATAATAGCTTTTGGAAACTTACCATGTGAAGTCACCATCTGACCTTTGAGTGAAATCTGGTACAGGACATTCCAGCTTCCCTTTCTTGTAAAAGATTCTTCGGCCTGTGTCAGGACAGTAAGAATAAGCCGACGGTCTCCGGTTACGACTGGCCTTGGAAGAAAGCAGGTCTTTGTGATTGGCAGTGGCAGACAGTGTGCCAGAGCCCTGTATTGATTACATTTTGAGCACAAAGCAACATTAGGCTTCCAACGTTATTTTATGCTGTTTTATTTTTGGGCTACTGCTGTGAAATCAAGTCTGGTGTATTTTTTTTTTGTCTGTGTGTCTGCATTCAATTCAGTTCATTTTATTGGTATAGCACTTCTCACAATGATTATGATTCCAAAGCAACTTTACAAAATAACAGTCAATAAATATATTACAGTCAAAATTAGAGAGTGTTAAGTCTCAGGAAGTGCTTTGAAATGTCCTTTTTTTAATTTGATAATTGACAATCTTAACTGAAACAAAGACAGGGCGGGGCATATAATAGCTCCTCCTTTAAAAAAACAAAAACATCCAATAGCATTTTGTTGTTTTCACAACTTTGCCAGAGAGCACATCAATTGTAATTCAAAGGGAAGCATCTTGCAGGGGGTGGGACATGTCAGATACTAGATGGCATTTAATTGGTCAAATTTGATGAGAAATTTAAGTACGAGGTGATGTCAAAAAAATGTTGATCTATTTTAAGTGGAAGTGACGAACTGCAAGCTTTGGATGTTTTTTTTCTCCTAAATGTGAATTGTGTCATTGTTTTGTAGCACACTAGCTTATAGATCTACCTAATGGGGTAATTTATACTTCTGCGTCAAGCACACATGTATGGTCTGGCGCAGCCTTCGGGTAGTTGCATATCTCTCGCCGTGGCTAACGGCGATGCTGATGCGCACCTCTCAAAAAATGTAACTAAATGTCACAATGACATGTAGTAGGGCTGCTCGATTATGGCAAAAATCATTTATCATGATTATTTTGGTCATAAATGTAATCACAATTATTCAAAAAGATTACAGTAGAGGTCAAAAATATTAGCCCTTCTGTGAATTTTTTTTAGTTTATTTTTTTATAAATATTTCCCAAATGATGTTTAACAGAGCAAGTAATTTTCACGGTATTTTCTACAATATTTTTTCTACTAGAGAAAGGCTTATTTGTTTTATTTTGGCTAGAATATAAGCAGGTTTAAATATTTTGAATCCTATTTTAAGGTCAATATTATTAGCCCCCTTAAGCAATATATTTTTGATTGTCTGCAGAAGAAACTACTGTTTTACAATGGCTTGCCTGATTACACTAAGCCTTTGAATCACACTTTAATATGAATGCTTGTATTTTGAAAAATATCTAGTCAAATAGTGAGTGCTGTCATCATGGCAAAGATAAAATAAATCAGTTTTAGAAATGAATTATTAAACTATTATGTTTAGAAATGTGCTAAAAAATATTTTTTTTCCGTTAAACAGAAATTGGGGGAAAAAAGTGTCTCTAATAATTCAGGAGGGCTAATAATTCTGACTTTAATTGTATAAATACAGTTATTTTCCTCCTGTAAATAAGGAAAGGGAAATAAATACAATAAAATAAAAATATGAAACAAACTTTAAGCATCTGTGCTTTAAGCATCTTTGCTGTAAGAAAAAAACTTTAAGTATAGCTAGAAAAGTCCTTCAGTCAAGAGCAGTGAGGGATTTTCTCCTTTGGTTGTTTTGATTAATAATAGAAACAGTCGGCAGCAGGAATATTGCGCGCTGTCACTTTAAGAGAAGTGCGGTTCTGATGAATAGTTTCTATTTCACGTGTCTTTTGATTCTCAACTCGTTTGTTTATTACACAAATGAGCGTTAATATGAAGAATCACTAAACACCGCGTTTTGACACCTATTTGACCATTTAAGCACTCACATTAAGATGACTAGATGTGTATGTGCTCTGCTTGTCTCTGAGGCTGAGCGCACACACACGCACAACAGCATGCAATCTCATTCGCGCTTTTAAAAACATGAATGATTCGAATGTAGATCAGTGAACGATGCGCATCCTGTGCTGCAAAAGTTACATTACAGCACATGCTTTTAGTCATTTTCACGTGAAACTGAGCTTTGCAGAGCAACAAATGTGTACAGCTGGAAAAGGGGCGGTATATGATGCAATAATTGTTTATCTCGATTGATGCTGTTTTCAGAATCGTTAGAAGCCAAATTCGAAACAGAATTTTCGACTAATTGCACAGCCTTAATGTGTAGTGCAAGCTCTGTGATTGGTCAGCTTGGTAACTGTGACGAGTGTGGGTGGTGCTGAGAGCTGCTCTCGTTGGAGCGAGTGTTTACAAGTGTTGAGTCTCGTGAAGTACAGACGCTACAGATGGAATCTTTTGATTAAAATTGTTGCACGTCCGCCGGTTCCTGCCCCAGGATGAGCGAGTTTGAGCTACTTGTACATTTAAAGGGCACCTATTTTACCCCTTTTTAAAGATTTAAGATAAGTCTTCTGTCTCCAGAATGTGTCTGTAAAGTTTCAGCTCAAAACATCTATCAGATTATATATTAGACCTTTTTAGAATGTTAGGATTTTCTGGTTTGAACACGGTGTAGCAGTTTTGGTTGCCTGTGTCTTTAATGCTAGTTCTCCCCGCCCACCGTTCCCATGTGCCTGTCAGAGTGTGCCTCCCTCTCTGCCTCGACTGCGTCAGATAAACAGCATTCTGTCTTGTTGATATGATTATACGTGTTACTATGAAGACCTGTTAATACGCGGCTGTCAATCAGTTCGGTAGGCAAGGAAACCGTACTCCTATGTCACGTTGCGGTGGGCCTCAAAATGGTAGCGCTTTGATACTATTTTAACATCAGGAAATTAAAAAACAGAGACTTATTGTCTTTATATCATCCCAATATGACAGTGGATTCACTAAACCTATACACAGTTCTGTCAAAAAGCTTACAAACAGCTTACAAAAAGCTTCCATCATAGGTGCCCTTTAAGGTAGCATTCAGAAAAAACAAAACACCCACAAAGAAACTCGACACAGAGGAGCATAATTTCACTGTCAGCTAGCGTTTCGGAAGTGTTATTGCAGAGCAACACAAACAGCATGCAGAAGTATACATGCAAGGCAATACGCAAGGTGACTCAAGACAACGTGAAAGTTTAAATTGGGCTTAAGAGTAACAAGGCAAGGCAATTTTATTTATAAAGCACATTTTATACACAGTGGAAATTCAAAGTGCTTTACATAAACGGGAATAAAAGAGGCAAGTCTATAAGATAATAAAAAATAATGAAAATGGTTAAAAACAGATTAAATGTGTTAAACCGGTTATAAAAGAATGATAAAGAAAGAAATAGTGCGATCTGTCTGTGTGCTCATTCAGTAAAGGCACAGCTAAACCGATGTGTTTTCAGTCTTGATTTGAATGTGCCTGATGTTGGAGCACATCGGATCATTTCTGGAAGCTGATTCCAGCAGTGAGGGGCGTAGTAGCTGAAGGCCGATTCACCCTACTTTGACTAAACTCTTGGAATTTCTAGTTTATATAATCCTAATGATCTGAGTGATCTGTTAGGTTTGTATTCAGTGAGCATAACTGTAATGTATTGAGGTCCTAGGCCATTTAGTGAGTTATAGACTAGTAGTAATACTTTTAAAGGTTCCATGAAATTAAAAGAGAGTTTTTTTAGATGTTAGTATGAGTATGTTACTCATGAGTATGTTTTTTTTTTAGACGAGAGTGTTACTCATGAGTATGTTTAAAGTGTTGATTTATAGGGAGGACAGTAATGTCTGTATGTTGTTAACCTTGACAATATATTATGTACATTTCAAAAAGGTGGTGTCTGTCTATAACACATTTTTTATTTTGAAATCACACTGCACAGTGTAATAAATATTTCAAACACATAGCTGTGTTTCCTGCTGTGACCGTAGCTTTCCCCTGACAACATGTAGTCAAGGCCAGTGACAAGAGTGACAAGTGGGGGGGAAAAAATTATCTCCCATTTTATTAATGAAATGGGCTATTTTTTTGTAGTTGGTCCCTTTGTTTTGGTACAGTTTTTTTCATGATACTAATTGTTTTTTCAATTTTTAAAAATATTTATTTATTAATGGGAATAAATGAAAATGTAATTCATAAAAAAAAATCAAATAAATAAATAAATAATTCTGTTACTTTGCTTACGCTATCCAAAGTGCAGGTGACCAAGAATACAGAGTAGTTTGGTGTTATTATTCAGCTTTATATTTGCTGTCTAAAATGAAGAAAATATATATTTTTACAAACTTATGGCACACAAATCTAATACAACTTTATTTTAAGAACCATTAAATTAGCAAAATTTTGGACTGACTGAATTAAATAATTTTGAATTAAATAAACTGAATTAAATAAACACTGTTGATTTTGGTGGATGAGGCTTTGTGAATTTATGTACATTTACATTTTCTTATATTTACATATATTTGAGTTTTGTTAATATACAGTTGAGGGCAAAAGTATAGCTCTCCAGTGAAATTATTATTTTTTTAATAATTTGCCAAATACTGATTAACAGAGCAAGGAACTTTTTACAGTATTATTTAATCTAATTAACCTAGTTAAGCCTTTAAACTGCACTTTAACCTTGGATACTAGTATCTTGAAAAATATCTAGTCTATTATATCATGGCAAAGTTTAGAAATTGTTTAGAAATGTGTTTAAAAATCTTCTATCCATTAAACAGGAATTGGAGAAGAAATCTAAAAGAATTCAAATTTAACAGGAGGACTAATGATTCTCACATCAGCTGTATAATTGGATTTAAATAAATCTATATAAGTTTTTAAATAAGCAGTTCTATAATGTCTCTGACTCATTGTTACTTTGTGTCTCCTTTTTAAGTGTGCACCCGATCATGATGATTGACTTCACAAATTCCCTGTTTGCTAGTTTAGTGATTGCAGGAAAATATGTTGAGAATATGTTATGCTGCAAAATGATTATGGTTTGCTATTATGATCATACCCCATGTTGTGTGTGTGTGTGTGTGTTAAGTTGTAGTATTAAGAATAGATATGGCACGATTACCAGTTTCAAGGTAATTCACAGGCTTCAAATTAGATTCAAATTAGAAAATTTACAGGTTTTAAGACCGATACAATTTTCTGTTCTACAGTTTCAAGGTATATGCAAGTTGTTGTTTTGTTGTCAAAAACTATAATTTTTTTTTTTAATTTAGGGCAACTGTATCTCCAGTAGCTAGATTATCCACTTTAAGAGCTACAGTACTGGTTAGCCCACAATTCAGCAAACATCTGAAAAACAAATCACTTAAAACTAACATCCTATAAACCAAGTATGAACCTGAACAGTTACACAAGATATCCAAAGATGCCTTTTTATTTTGGAAAAAAATCTGTGTTTTTGAAACTATTGAAAACAGCAGAAGTCAAAAATATATTGTAATTATTTAGCCTGACATGTTTAATGTTCTAAAATGAATGTTTAAAAAAATGTTTAGAGCAGTAATCACAATACCTTGATATTTTTATCCAAATTATCATACTGTCAGAATTTTATGCTGGCCCCTGCCTAATTAAGAAGTATTGTGAGATGTTTATTATGAGATATGAACTCTGGAATTTACACAATTTAATGAGGTGTATGTCAGATTCTTACTCTTAATTTGATTTTCTCAGGTGGATAAGTACCTGTATCATATGCGACTGTCCAATGAGAACCTGATGGATGTCTCCAAGCGCTTCAGGAAGGAGATGGACAAAGGACTGGGCAGAGACACGAATCCAACTGCAGCCGTCAAGATGCTTCCCACCTTTGTGCGCTCCACACCTGACGGCACAGGTGATGAGAATCACTTTCTTTATATATGTGCATACTGTAAATGATGAAAGCATTATCAAAACAGCATGGGGTATTTGAATACCTTTTACCAACCTAAAAGTAGGTGGACACTTTAGACGCACTTACAGAAGTGCAATATGAATTCAGATAAAATGGGCCACTTTTAGCCCAATCATCTGAAAGTGTCCCAATTGAACGGAACCCGATGAATGGCAATGATTTGACTGAGGGAAAAAATGATCCAAACAAACAGCGCCTGCAAACAAAAACTTCACTATTATTTTTGACTTTTAACCAACTGATCTTGGATTTATGTAGTCTGGTCTTCCTGAAGTGAAGTTAAATGGATAGTTCACCCATGGAAATTGTCATCATTTACTCCTCACATTTTTTACCCTTTATTTAGTTAAAAACCTTTGAGTTTCTTCCATTTGTTGAACACAAAGGAAGATATTTTGAAGAAAGTAGACCTGTAACCATTGACTTTCATTAGTATTTGTTTTTCCTACTATTGAGGTCAGTGGTTACAGGTTTTCAGCATTTTTCTGAATATCTTCTTTTGTGTTCAATGGAAGAAAGAAACTCAAGGTCCACCTCAGTAAATAGTGAGTAAATTTTCAAATTTGGATGTTTTTTTTCATTGAATCATTTTAAATTCTAGAATATTAAAACGTGTTGGTAACACTTTAGTTTAAGGACCAAGTAACACAATCATAACTACTTGCTTATTACCTGCTTATTATTAAAGGGATGGTCCGCTATGATGTCATATTTTAAACTTTAGTTCATGTATAATGTAGATGTGTGAGCATAAACAACAATTCTGAAAGCAAGACGCTCAAACATCAATGCAAAGGGACACATTGGCTTTTACAGAGTTAGCTTAGCAAAGCCTACAATGGGTATAGTTTGGGGACTACGAAAAAAATACATCCAGGTGGATGCGATCATAATCCCTTCAGGTTGCGTGCATATACCACACTCATACACCCTGTGCAGCAAAGGGGCGTGGCTAGAGGCACTGTAATGTTACAGCAGAGAAAGCTTAAATGCTGTCTAAACGCTGCTATTTCCATAGAGCTTCTTCTGTTTTTGTATTTGTGCGTCTAAAGAACACGACACAAAGAGAGAAGTGCTTACAATTTAATTTTAATTATGTTTCAGAGAATTATAAATAAGATATAGCTAGCATTTGACAAAGGACAGCTTCCAGAATCTCTCTTCAGTGCTGGATTCAGCTGAAACTCAAAGAAGTATCAGCTTCAACTATAATAGCCGAAGCTGTGGATTGTGAGCCATAACCGGTAACCATTTTAGACCAACTAGAATTGGTCTATTACATGCATAGTTTCTAGTGTTAATGGAGCAGGCGTGAGCTTTAGCTGTGTCTTTGTTTTATATCTGATTCAGGCTTACACTGACACAACTAACAGCTACTCTGACTGACAGTATTTATACAACGGCAAAGCGTGTGCTATTTTAGGTGACATGGAGCCGATCCGTGAATCACAGCACGTTGTGTTAGCTGACCAATCAGAGCCTCTTGAGGGCGGGCCTTTCAGAGGAACTAGGAAATGTTAGCTGAGTAGCAGTATATAATCAAAACATGATTTTTTTTTTCTCTTTCTTTATTTATTTTTTTTACAAATGAAGCACAAGCACACATTGCTTTGCATCTTATAAACACAACCAAGCCTTAAAAATACACTCAGGACCACTCCTTTTAGATATTGACTCTTTATTAGTACTTCTAAAGTATGATCTTCTACATCTCTAATCCTATTCAATACCTTAACCCAAGTACTAACTTACTAACTATTGATAAGCAGCCAATTAGTTCTTTAAGATAAAAGTCTCAATAAAGAGACTTTGTTAATGGTGAGAATTGTACTATGTAAAATAAAAACGGATGTAATTTATTCCTGTGATGCAAAGGTGCAGTTTAAACATAATTTTAGCCATTTTCATTGTCATTTGATTCCTTAAAATCATTTTAATATTCAAGATTTTCTCAATGAAAAACATGTATTGTTGTAATTGGTGAGTATTACAGGGTTCATACGGTCGTGGAATGTTTTCAAGTCTTTTTCCAGGCCTGGAAAGGTTTGGAAAATCAAAAAAAAAACAATTTTTGGAAAAGTCAACGTTAACGTTTCTAAAACATTTTCATACAAAGAGCAAGATGCTTTCTGAAAGGTATTTACTGATATAAAAATAAACACTACATTGTCACATATTATTTGAAATGTTGTAATATGTTTAAACGTGCATTTTTTTCTTTTCTTATTTACCACGTGTAGTAGACATTACATGAAACATTTGTTCATGAATATTTACCTGAAAGTTTTGGAAAAGTCATGGAAATTTAGATGTAAAAATGTGTTAGAAACAGTTATCCTGCTTAAAGGGTCATGAAACCCGCCTCTTTCGGTTTAAGTCTACCTCAGAATAAAAAAAAAAATGCCAGCAGAACGATAAAAAGAGGAATTGCATTCCTGGATCAAAACAAATGCAAGCACAGGTTGCCAGATTGAGGACCAACAGCAGTGTGCCTGATAATCGAGCCTAAAGGCCTCTGTTTTCTTGTTTTGACGCGCCGTGTCAACCTTCTCCACCAATCAAATTGGCACTTTGGTTCACATGCATGGAGCTGCTAAAGTTAGAGTAAACAGCACATTGAAGAAGATGCCTAGAGGTCATATAAACGTCTTCATCGCTAGAGCTGAAGCTGCTACTTGAACCATCCATAACAACAAGTGTCAACTTTTTGTCTTCTTCTTCTGTGTTACAATCGGGTGTTAGAAGCTTTAAAGTTGTGTAGCGCCATCTAAAGTCAAGGAGTGATTTTGCATACTTTTCTGCTCGATGCCAGTGAAAATCGCTTGGGTTTGAATCTGGAAAAACGTCTCAATGCTGACTAGAAAGAAAAGAGACCCAGTGTGTACGAGCCTTAAAGGCTGAATGATTTAAAGATTGATTTAAATCGTGTTCTAAATAAAAGCAGCGGCATTCGATGGAAGGAATATTTTCAATGTTAAAAGTAGTTTAGTTTTTGTTCTAACCAACACCTGACATTTGTATTTTAGAAACTGCTTCTATTTCTTGCAGCTAGACAACAACAAACTGACGATCACTATTTCGTTGAGTGCAGTGAGTGCACTATTCTGTGCTTCTGAGTGTGTTTCATCTGGTGCAAACAGCCCAATTGCTTATCACTTCATATGTGCTTCATATGAACTTATCACTTTAATGTAACCTGCTCACCTAATGTTTACAATTTTTAATTATATTTATATTATTTGCTAATTAATGAACACCTCATGTGGAACTCTGAATCCACGTCTCATTTCAGAGTCTGTTGCTGTCCACCAGAGGTCGCATTTCGGTCGCGGACGCATACTCGGAGAGCCTTCATAACTGAGTGAATTAAATGCTCTACCAAGGCACCCCGGGGTGCTTAAAATATAATTGGCTAAACTGGCATTGGGTGGGTTAAAGGGACCAAATCAAAGACAGACGTTCCGGCACGGAAGGCACATTTTCAAAGCAGAATATCTGACTTTAGCATTGTTTTTCTGATAAACAAGAATGTTCACTTAGCATATTTCCTAAATATCTACAAACATATTATGGTATTTTTATGCTTTGGAGGAGTCAAAAACCTACTTACAGCACCTTTTAATTTGTGCAAGTTAGTCCATGAGAAAAAATGATTTGATAATCTTTAATCAAAGTCTGAGCATTTGCTTCTGTGTTTGGACTGGTGATTCTTCTCTGCTGACGTCAGTTTGATGACATCAGCCACAATAGTCTTAACCAAGCCCTTCTTACCGTTAATTTGCTACAAGTTGACGATACTCAAAAAGAAAGCCCCACACCCAACCCTTTCTATTTCAGTTGGAAGTACATCAACATACTAAAGTCTCTGCAACTTCCTGTCCACACTGCTTTTAAATGTAAACATTATTAGTTCAAAATAAAAGTATCTGAACAAAAGTTGACAAACGCGAAGTATGTAGTACATATTGTGAATGGAAAAACACTGGTATTCTGCTGCAATCGGACTCCATGTAGGTCAGTTCCTGGGCGGCAGTGTATTGTCGTCCTTAGTTTGACCCAGAACAAGCAAAGCGCCCTGTTGAACACATATTGTTCTGTCCTGGAAGTGTTGTGTTACTTTTGTTATGAGATGATGAAATTATTGATTCTGCGCTCCAGGTCTGTTGTCATCACCGGTCACGGTTTGATGTGTTCGTGTGTGTGTGTGTGTGTGTGTGTGTGTGTGTGTGTGTGTGTGTGTGTGTGTGTGTTTGTCACACTGACCGACAGCACCAGTCCAATGGCTTCTCTGTATCTGAGGGGTTTTGACTGTGCACGCGGGATGACACAATGTCTCAAGCCGGGTGTGAAAGGACTAACTGTAGTCGGGTTACTGGAGTGAATGCCAGCACATAGACATGTAGTCATGTGGGTGTGTGAGCCATAAAACGGTACTAGGAAATGTTACCAAGGGAACGATACTGATCTGTGAAATCAAGGTGGGTTGGTGTCCAAGTAGATGTTAGCTGTCCTTGTTTCATTCTTTATTCTCATGCCATGATGTGGTGGTTAAGATACTCCTGATTGTTTAACTTCTCATGTGATTCTTTTTTATTTTTCTATAGTGGCTTTGTCTTCTCAAAAATCAAGGTGGTTTTATTATAATGCCTTTGAAATAAAATATAAAGAGTAATGATGGAATGAGGCTGACGTTTGTACCGGTGTTTTCTTCAATACTTTAGTTAGTACTTTCAGAATCTGCAGACATTGTTTTGCCATTTCTGTGCAGAATTTTGTAAGAGATTTTTGTAAAATGATTTGGAGAATATAGTAACTTAATACATAAAAAAACTGCTTTTATTTAATGCTTAAAATGTAAATCCAATTAGAAACACTTGTTTAGCTAGCCAAGTAAGTCTCTGATATAGTAAGTTTCTCATCTAATTTCTTCTAAAAGACAAAAAAATAGCGCTTTACAATCTGTATTTTTGAAATAATCAATAAACATTTGCATATTCAATAATGTTATTGAAACTCTATATACGAATATCTATATTTACACACATTTACACTTTCAGAACTTTGCAAGTCTGTACAGGGCCAGACAGAATCTGCAGACATTGTTTTGCCATTTCTTTGCAGAAGTTTGTAAAAAATCTTTGGGTTTTTGCCAAATGATTTTGAGAATATAGTAACTGATATCTTAACGCATAAAAAAGGGGCAGGGGGGTCTCATTGTGCAGTAGGAGCAGTAACTGCTTCGTTGCGGATGTAATAGGCTACTGTGTATGTAACAATGATATTGTGTTGCCCTATAATGTGCGCGAATGACCAAACAGCTGACAGTATACAAGATTATGAAATAACATGCAAATGTGAGGGCTGAAAGGGTCTGCACAGCTGTTATGACCACGTGCCCTCTATATACGTTATAAATTAATTCAATTCAAATCATCTTTATTTCTATAGCACTTTTACAATGTAGGTTGTCAAAGCAGCTAACTATAGAAGATTATAGTGAATTGAAACAGTGTCAGCCCAGTTTTCAGAGTTTAAGTTCAGTTTAGTCCAGTTCAGTGTGGTTTAATTTTCACTGCTGAAAGTCCAAACACTGAAGAGCAAATCCATTGATGCGCAGCTCCACAAGTCCAGAACCAAGCAAGCCAGTGGCGACAGTGGTGAGGAACAAACTTCATCAATTGACGAAAGTGAATGAAAAAAAAAAAAAAAACCCTCAAGAGATGCTAAGCTCAGTTGGGCACGACCATTTCTCCTCTGGCTAAACTTCTTGTGCAGAGCTGCAGTCTAAGCACCAGAGGCTGGAGAACGCTGGACATCCATCGTTGAGAAGCTGCAGAAGGAGAGGTCACCGGCTAGTGTACAGGCTGTCCCTTCGGGATCAAGTTAAAGACTTGTCTGTCACTATGGTCTTACAAGAATTAGTCTCATGCCCACCACTCCTCCATGACCACCACAGCAGCTGCTCTGGATATGGCCTGCTCCAGGATTATGGAAACCTCGGGAATAATAAAAACAAACTAACATAAGCGCAGATGCCGTTCAAATCATAATGTCTTTTGGGAAGTGTTTCAGCTAAATAAATATTTGTTATTATCCTTTGAAAGTCATCTGTCCTTATGTCTTCATTTATTCAGTGCTACAGCCTAGCACCTGTAGTGTAATACCTGAAAGTTTCAGAAGTGTAGATGATATTACAAATGTATAAATATATATTTAATAATTAATTAAACCTATTAAAAATCAGGGACTAAGCCGAAGTAAAAAGGAAAGTGAACGTGATGAACTCTTTTTAGCAATGGATGATATTTTTTTTTCAGGGTTCAATGTTAAAGTATATTAGGCTACTCTCTTCAACTGGACTTAATATTTTATTACTGTTTGAATTGTTGACTGACTAGTAATTGATTTATCATGTGGAACAAAGAGTAGGCAACTAAATTTTAGGAAAAATTATATTCTCTGGACACGAGCACTAAACTGAGTTATAGTGGCTCCGTATATCTGCAGTGTGTGGATCTGTCCTTACGAAGTACAAAGTAGGCTATAAACCGATAAAATATTACATAAGTGTCTATTAAACTGATAAACACTTAAACAAAAAAACAAAAAAATGTAACTTAATTGTGTGGCCAATATTAAACATATAAAGAGCATTCATTATTTATTTTTAGAACTATTATTGTTATTATTATTATAATTTAATAACTCCATGTATGCATGTATGTGTGTATTTAGGTACGTATGTATTTGTAATTTTTTTTGGAGGGGGGTTGTGTAAATCTGGTCTTTTTTTTTTTGTCCTTTGCTGATCACATGCTTGTGTATTTTGTATATAGTCAATAAACGTTTGCGTATTATACAATGAAATTGAAATTCATATAAAAACTAAACTAATATCTATATTTACACACATTCAAAAAGGTAAATATATAGACTGAATGATGCGCTAAAACATCTTCAGATTTCTGTGGATGTAGGTTGTGTGCATGTTTTTCATCTGTAGAGATTAATCATGAAAACGCCAACATTTAATTTAAAAGTATATGAAATGGGTTGCACAATATAGCATATGTCCTTTCATACATGATTGCATGCATTAAATCATTGCTATGAGATTATTCTTAAAGCATGATTGTCTTGTTCTTGGAGTGTTGTCTTAATTCTTGAAAAATTAAAACGAATTTGTATTTGATTTGTTTGTAGAAACGGGTGATTTCCTTGCCCTGGACTTGGGAGGAACCAATTTTCGGGTTCTGCTTGTCAGGGTGTCCAGTAATGGAAAGCAGAAAGTGGAGATGGAGAACCAGATATATGCCATTCCAGAGAACATCATGAGGGGCTGTGGGTCTGAGGTGAGTGTGTGTGTGTGAATTTTCTTTTGCTTGCTTGTTCAATGACAACTTATTTATTGTGCATCGCATGGTTAATAATAAGTTGTAATAGATAAGTAATAAATAATAATAGTTATGAGTAAGTAATAAGTAATAAGTAATAATAGTTTTATTTGTATAGTAGGACTGCACAATATATTGTTTCAGCATTATCGCAATATGTGCATCTTCAGTCATCACAGAATCTGCAATGTTGAACTGAGATATATATATATATATATATATATATATATATATATATATATATATATACATATATATATATATATATATATATATATATATATATATATATATATATATATATATATATATATATATGGATGGATGGATGGATGGATGGATGGATGGATGGATGGATGGATGGATGGATAACTACATAGCCGTGTAGTTACACATCTGTTACACACAGCCGTGGTGGCCATTTGTCTCCATCTTGCGCTGAACACAGTCAACCAATCACAACAGACTGGGTCATCGGATCAATAAACGCAGATTAGCTTCTGCGCTAAGAAGGGGTTTGGAAACAAATGAATCTCTGAACAAGTCATATGAGAGTCGTTGGGATAATTAGGTAAAAATAAATGCATATTATGAGACATTGAAAGTGTTTTTGACCTTGCATGCATATCTACCTCTTGTTGGAGACCCCAAAACCAAAATATGACCATTTATAATGCAAAATAGGGGCTATTTAAATCTCTATTTTAGCTGCTAATTTTAAATAGACACCAAGAACATCAAGTTTAAAACACACTGAACTATTTATTAAAAATTAATGCATGCATTACCTAGCAAAGTTGACTGCATAATGTCTCTTAATAATCTAATTGAGAAAATCTAAACATATTAACATTTCTATCATATTTCACCTTAACCACAGTGGGGAAGATGTATTAAACATTTTTGTCAGGTGTTTGCCTGCATGACATTAAAAGCTTAGATGAAAATAAAACGAATGAACAGATATTTTTTTAAATTACATTCAATACATCTTTACATTCCTCCATATTCAAAGTTTTAGAAGTGTGGTAACACTAACAATGGGTAAATACATATGCTAGATGCCTAAAGCGGTTATGTTAATCGTTTGTCATTGTATCAAATGGTATGAATATCCTGCTTGAGTTATTTCATGTACAAAATAACACAAATTCTTTAACATTAAAATTATCGTGTCAAATATCATGATATTAAAGTGTATAATTAACTAAACTGCTTAAAAATTAGGTATGGAACTGAATACTGTCTGGTGGGGAAAAAAAAATGTTGTTCTGGTGCTAGACGTCTTCTTTATCCTTAGTGATGATGACTGTCTGGACTCCAATCATTGCAATTCGTCCACAAGAGTCCTTTTATAAGAGTGCATGACCAAGAGGTGGAAGGTACAGTTGGAACCCAGCTGGCAGAAGATGATGAGTTGCACCTGGTTTCTCACAGCCCATGGCATTATGACTTTATAATTTCAATATGAAATGCTTGACCTGAGGAGACCGCGCCACGGTATTGATTGTCAGTCCCCTCTGGATTTTCGCAGGAGCACTTTTCACTTTCGAGAGCTCTGAGTCTTGCTTCCACTTTAGTTTAATGTGAAGAGCTATTCATTTCAAAGCCCCCAATTATGCCTGCTATGATCTGTGCTTAAGATCCTTTAGCCTCCCAAAAATCTTATCCTCAAGATGGGAAAATAACAGCAACCCTTGGACAAACTTTTTGAACGTTTTTTTTGATGTAATCATGACTCTTGTCTATATGCACTTAATCTACCTAATTAGGGATTTAGAGATGTTTTTCACGTTTCCGGGTTTCTCAGTAGTGGAAGATGTACATAGTTGGGTAAACTTAGAGCGTAGTGATTGGGAGAGTACAACAATTTTTTTTTTACAAAGCTATTTGCTGAAATATTAAAGGAAAAACTCCACAATGGTGTTAGTGTAGCGCCCTTTTCCTATGGCAAGGGAAGGGCTCTGGATTCTTATAAATTAGATCGCTCCAATTTGTAATTTAACCCCAAAAAGAAACCCATAACTTGATACCAATTAATATAACTATTAAATAACCAATCTGGTACAAAATTAGCTTTCCAAATTTACTTAAATACAATTAAACAAACAAAGATGTACAAAGAAAAGAAATAAAGGTTTGTTTCAAAATAAAGCTTTTCGTTTTACTTTTTTCAAACTCAAACAAACAGCAAAATCAACTGTTCCTTTAGAAAAGCGAAAAAATAGTCCATATAAAATGAATTGGAAAAATAAACAAACCCTGTTGCAGGCCTGTGTCGGTGCTTGCGTTTGTAGTGGCATAAAATACAGTTGCCCCATTGCCCTAAGGGCAAATATGTAACCGTTTACTCCTACCAGAACCCAGGCAACACATCAGAACCGGAACTACAGTTCATGAGGGAATAGAGGGGAGTCGGCTGTGTGATGTTGTGTTCAACGCTGCCAGAGGAGCCACTGGGATATCCTGGTTTCTCAGGGTGCTATCTGGAATGTCCGGGTTCGTTGATGTATAGGACTATAATTATTTGTGGAGATCTCCGCCTTAGCGGCTAACACTGTATTTAGTGAACATAGTGTCACAAATAGTCTGATGACATCCAAAAGAGGAAATTGCTATGCTCACAATCATAGACATATACATGTAAATCTCTCTTCAGTTCACTTTTCAACAACTTTTGGAGCAAATAATCTCTCTCACGCCAACATTCACCCTGACAGTCTACCCCACAGTGCTCTTTCGCTCCCCTCATATACCTTCCGGGATATTAATTTCCGGTCACCTTACAACCACTTCTGTCACGGCACAACTGGTAAAATTTTTTGATTAAATATAATTACATAAATTCAGAAACAAAACATCCGTTATACAATGAACAAATACTGAAAGAAATAAAAATATTATAACAAGTAAATTAGTTGACAACTGGGCAGAAAAAGGAAAAAAATTGTGCGAGACTAATTGCTATCAGAAGAGAGAACAACATCAAATTTACCATTTTTCCCCATAGACGCTACATTAGAAACACCTTTTTTTGTAGCTTGATTCAAAGATGGTGTAATACATACATGAATTCACTACCTGACAAAGGTCTTGTCATCAATCCCAGTTGTAAGAGCTAGTTGACTTCTAGTTGATCATTTGGAAAAGTGGCAGAAGGTAGATTTTTCAGATTAATCATCTGTTGAACTGCATCACTATCATCTCAAATACTGCAGAAGACCTATTGGAACCCAAATGAATGCAAGATTCTCAGAGAAATCAGTCAAGTTTGGTGAAGGAAAAATCTTTGTTTGGGCTTACATTCAGTATGGGTTGTGCGAGATATCTTCAGGGTGGATGGAAACATCTACATCCTGAGGTATCAGGACATTTGTGCTGCCCATTACATTACAAACCACAGGAGAGGGCAAATTTTTCGGCAGGATAGCGCTCCTTCTCATACTTCAGCCTCCATATCAAAGTTCCTGAAAGCAAAGAAGGTGCTCCAGGATTGGATAGCCCATTCACCAGATATACATTAATAAGCATGTCTGGGGTAAGATGGAGGAGGCACTGAAGATGAATCTAAAGAATCTTGAAGAACTCTGCAAGATTTCTGCAAGAACGATTTCTTTACCATTCCATATGACTTTAGTATTAAGTTATTTGAGTCATTGCAGATATGTATGGATGCAGTCGTCCAAGCTCATGGGAGTTATACACCATATTTGTTATTTTTCCTGTTCATTATTTCTGTTAAGTGACAAGACTTTTAAGCAAAGGCAGACCTTACTGTTCTAATTAAATGATTAAAAATCAAGGCTTGATCATATTTTATTTTGGTAAAATAAACTAAATCTAGAACCACTTCTGATACCAAATGATCAACTAGAAATCAAGTTATTATTTGTTGTTCCTAAAACTTGGATAGGCGACAAAATTTGTGCAGGTAGTGTACATATAAATATTAAAAACTTCCAAGGATTTAAGATGCTAATAACCATTAAACGCTTCATAACAGTCTTGAAAAGGATCCATTAGGCCCAGTTTTCTGGCACTTATACATTTTGAATGTTATGAATCCATAATTTATGTAATGCATTTAAAACATCCATGAAGTTTCCTAAAGCAATCGCTAAATATTCAATCACTCTGCTTCAATTCTAGATGTATAAAACCGATCTATCAATTCGTCATTCATTTATTGTATCTTGAGGCACGAGATCTCATTAAACTCCTACTACAGCTAAGTAACGTAATGTAATTAAATTTAGTCTGCATTCCCCCCACTCCTCTTCTCAAGTTTTTTTTGATCACATAGTTGAATACTTGGCCAATTTCCTTGAAGCAATTATGAATCTAAAATGACTGGTTAAATCATACGGTGAATGCTTAATTGTTATGCAAGTCGATATCCTGATCATGTTCCCTCCCCAAGCACATTTTACCAGTAGCAAAGCATACGAGTCTTAATCAGCGCTGTAATATGCATATAATCATTTATAAGTGATATATAATTGCTAATGAGGGCTTGAAGTGTGGATTTGTGTAATTATAAAGCAGGTTTTCTTTGCTGTCTGAGTTACATCTTCTCCTTTTAAGGTAAAAAATGATTAAAAGTCCACAGGAACGATGTGATGCTATAAGAATTGAAGAATTAAAAAGTTACCGTTTGGCAAGAAAATAAAAAATAAACAAGTGTGGCAGCAGGATCACAAAAAAGAGGTTGAAAGAAAAACCCTTTAAAAATTAAGGCAAAGAGTTCTCATTTTTCACCAGAAGTACAAAGGGTCAAGGTAAAAAATCTTGAGGAAAAAAAAAATCAGAAGTTGATGTGCTTCACTAAAGGCTGAATACTATTTTTCAAGTCAAATTGAGCTTTATTGTCATTCTGCTGTATGTGTGGACATAAATTGGAACAATGTTGTGTCTCACGGTGCTACATAAATGAATATTATCATAAATATGAACACGACACTGGACATAAGGGCTATTTTAATCATAACCAACATACAGAAGTGGTTATCTAACTGTTTACTATACATATACTATAAATACTTAATGATACACATAACCTAAGATGGCCTATACAAGTACTTTTACATAAGACAGAACAATTTTGTCCAAGATAATGAGCAAAAGAGGTACTTAAGGTTGAAGAAAGCAAGAAGTTCAGCATGATTGGGTGGTACATTCACAGGTAAACTTTTGTTTTCCTTATTGAGTCCTTGTAAGATACATGTTAAATGACGTGAATAGACATCCTGTGGCGATATTGGAGTCTTTGGGAATTTTTGCCCATTCCTCTTTGCAGTACCTCTCAAGCTCTCTTAAGTTGGATGGGAAGTAATGGTGTACAGTCATTTTCAGATCTCTCCAGAGATGTTCAATTGGATTTAGATTTGGGCTCTGGCTGGGCCACTCAAGGACATTCACCGAGTTGTTGTGAAGCCACTCCATTGATGTTTTGGTGGTGTGCTTTGGGTCATTGTCCTGCTGGAAGATGAACCATTGCCCCAGTCTGGGGTCTAGAGGACTCTGAAGCAGGTTTTCATTCAGGATGTCTCTGTACATTGCTGCATTCATCTTTCCCTCTATCCTGACTAGTCTTCAGTTCCTGCTGCTGAAAAACATCCCCACAGCATGATGCTTCCACCACCATGCTTCACTGTAGGGATGGTATTAGCCTGGTGATGAGCGGTGCCTGGTTTTCTTCAAGCCTGGCATTTACTCCAGAGAGTTCAAATTTAGTCTCATCAGACCAGAGAATTTTATTTCTTATGGTCTGAGAGTCCTTCAGATGCCTTTTGGCAAATTCTAGGTGAGGAGTGGCTTCTGTCTGATCACTCTACCATACAGGCCTGATTGATGGATTGCTGCACAGATGGTTGTCCTTCTGTGAGGTTCTCCTCTCTCCATAGAAGAATGCTGGAGCTCAGACAGCGTGACCATCGGGTTATTGATCACAACCCTGACTAAGGTTCTTCTCCCCTGATCACTCAGCTTAGATGACTGGCCAGCTGTAGGAGGAGTCCTGGTGGTTCCAAACATCTTCCCCTAATGGAGAATGGAGGCCACTGTGCTCATTGGAACTTTCAGAGCAGCAGAAATTTTTCTGTAACCTTCCCCAGCCTTGTGCCTCGAGACAATCCTGTCCCCGAGGTTTACAGACAGTTCCTTTGTCTCCATGCTTGGTTTGTGCTTTGACATGCAGTGTCAACCCTGGGACCTTATATAGACAGGTGTATGCCTTTTCAAATCATGTCTAGTCAACTGAATTTACCACAGGTGAACTCCAATTAAGCTGCTGAAACATCTCAAAAATGATCAGTGGAAACAGAATGTACCTGAGCTCAATTTAGAGTTTCACAGCAAAGGCTGTGAATACTTATGTACATGTGATTATTCAGGTTTTTTATATATTTAATAAACTTACAACAATTAAATTTTTGTTTTTCACGTTGTCATTATGGAGTATTGTGTGTAGAATTTTGAGGAAATAAATTAATTTAATCCATTTTGAAATAAGGCTGTAACATAAAAAAATTTGGAAAAAGTGAAGCGCTATCAATACTTGCCGGATGCACTGTAAGCACACTCACCTGTGTGATGCACACTTCAGAAATTGACTTTTTTTTTCTAGAGATATGGAGTGTTTGTAGGAAAGTGTCTGGTGCAAATGCACAAACTGGTTGTTAGTTTAACTGTAAGAGATGAAAGAGTGTGGTTTTTATTTTTTATTTTATTTTTTTTGTTTATTTGTTTTTTTTTTAAACAGTTGGTTTGTCAAGTCTACTCGCCTGCGTGAGGCACACTTCAGAAATGCACAATGTTTTTCTAGACATATGGAGTGATTGTAAGAAAGTGTCTAGTGCAATTGTACAAAACTGGTGGAAGTATTGGTTAAAGTGAAAGCGAGATGAAAGTGTGGTTTGTCAAGCCCAGTCACCTGCGTGATGCACACTCAAGAAATGGGCTTATTTTCTAGAGATTTGGAGCGATTGTATAAAAGTGGCTGGTGCAAGTGTTGGTTTAACCTTCAATTCAATTCATCTTTATTTCTATAGCGCTTTTACAATATAGATTGTGTCAAAGCACCTAAACTTAGAAGTTCTAGTAAATTGAAACGGTGTCTGTCCAGTTATCAGAGTTTAAGTTTAGTTCAGTGTGGTTTAATTTTCACTGCTGAAAGTCTAAACACTGAAGAGCAAATCCATCGGCAAGGAACAAACTTCACCAATTGACAAAAATGAAGGGGAAAAAAAAAAAACCTTGAGAGAAACCAGGCTCAGTTGGGCACAACCATTTCTCCTCTGGTCAAACTTCCAGTGCAGAGCTGCAGTCTAGGCGCTGGAGGCTGGAGAACTCTGGACATCCATCGTGGAGAATGGCAGATGTGAATAGGCCACCTTGGCATAATCTCTTCACAGGTCTTGGATCGCATCAATGGCGTTGCAAAATCTCTAGAGGCCTCGGGATGAGTATCCCCAGGAGGAAATGGAGAACAAAGAAAATAATTTGCGTAGCTAGATTTTTGAACACAGGATGCGTGTGAAGTTCTGTGAATGAAAATAGTAGTCAGAGAAACAAACATGTAAAGAATATGAGTATTTCTAACAATGTCTGGTGCATTAAGACAAGAGGTTTAACGTTCAGAGAGATGGAAGAGTAACACACTCTTTCATCTCTCTGACCAATAAACCTCCTGAAAGTGGTTTGTCAAGCCCACTTACCTGTATTGGCCTATTTGGTGAAGAGCTCAGTAGATCAGCAGTTTCTGAATTACTAGGATAAACCTGTCTTGCACCAGCAACCGCAACACATTCAGAATTGCTTAATGTACATTTCTTCCTCATTGTGATCTACTTTGAGCTTCAGCAGCTTGTGTCCTGTCTTTGTAACCATTGTGTCTTTAAGCCGTTAAACAGGTTTACCTTAAGTGATTTTTGAATGTGGACATATGCTTTTATACAGACATATGTTGTACAACATATTAGAACCATATTGGCTACTTTTGTATTCAATGAATGAATCTAAACTAAGTAGTGTAATCAATCCTGTAATTTTTTTCCCCCCATTTTCTTTTCCAGCTCTTCGATCACATAGCTGAATGTTTGGCCAATTTCCTTGAAAAACTGGGCATCAAAGAGAAGAAGCTGCCTCTTGGCTTCACCTTTTCATTTCCTTGCCAGCAGACCAAACTAGATGAGGTGAGATCTAGTTGGTGAGAAAGAAAGAGGATTAAAAAAAGAAGTCTAAAATTAGCAGCTCTTTGCCAAGAATGTCATGTTTCCATGGTTGCTCTTATTACTTTACAGAGTTTTCTGGTGTCATGGACCAAAGGTTTCAAGGCAAGTGGAGTGGAGGGGAAGGATGTCGTGAGCCTGTTAAGAAAAGCCATCAGGAAGAGGGGGGTGAGTGTGTCAGGTCATCGTATCATGCTTTTTACATTCTAATGCCATTGAGTTTTAATGGGCTTTCTAGTACAGTCCTAACGATCTTCACTCTCCGGGAAAAAAGTACTAGCATGTACCATTTAGATACTAATGTTCTATAAATGTATACCATTAAAGGAATGGATCGCCAAAAAATGAAAACAATTTACTCGCCCTCAAGCCATTCTCATGTACTTGATTTTTTTTTTTTTTTCATCCGATGCACACTGTTGGTGTAGTTTTGCATTTACTTCCATGCTGTATAATGGTGTTGGATAGTGACTTTTATTTTGAAACTTGTAAAAGAGCATAAATCGGTTGTCAAGCTACCTCATACACCACCAAGGGGTTAACAAATGTTTTAAGAAGCAGATCCATGTGTTTATTAACAGAAATATGTCTTATTTTTAAGTTGTCAACTCAAATCACTCACTTTCTATGGTGGCTAAATGTGAAAGTGTTCTCATTTTTGCTATTGTTTTAGAACTTCTGGTTCAATCGCCAATGGGCGAAATGACTAGCAATAATAAACGGCAGAAAACGGTTGAATGTTCATGACTATACATAAAAATTAGAATAAAATGATAAGAAAATCCGTTCGCGGCATACAAGCTGCTTTTAACATCTACAAATTAGTGGAAGTGAATGAGACCGGACGTCTCGAGCTAAGAAGATTCCAATGGCTGCACCTTATCGTACGTGTAGAATAAGGTCAATACATCGTTTGATGGAAGATGGGTAGACGTACTTCAGCTAAGGCTGGACGATATGGGCTTCTAATTGATTTAAATTGATTTTTTTATTATTTTTATTTTTCCTCCCCCCCCAAAAAAATGCTTTGGATTAAAGGTTAATAGCCCATAGACCATTTTAAAGGATGTAAACAAAAACAGTGGTCCCAACGTATTTCCTGTTTTACATTTTTAATTTATAGAATTCCAAGAATCCACAGAGAATCTAAAGAATCCAAAGCTTCCGAGAATCCAAAAAGAGCCACATATTGAGAAATATTGTTGTGATAGCTGTTTTAACATTAAGTTTTGATTAAATTGCCTCTTGTTACAGTTATGAAATAGTTTGATATTAAGCAGGAACTGTTCATGGGCCAATTGCGTGACCATATTGAAATGGTCAATATAATAAATTATAGGACATAAAAATGCTAAAGAAAAACAGCTGTCATTTAAAGATCAAATTTAACAAGATCTATTTATAATTGCATTCAAGACTTGCATTCAAAACAAATTAATAAAACGTGCTGCATTTTCTAACAACACAAAAAGAATGGAACAACATGGAAATGTTTCAATGGGACCCAAAAATGTGCCGTGACTATTGTTCAGTGAAGTTATAGGTGATCTTTGAAAGGAGAGTTATTTATTATAAAGGTGAGTATTTATTTGCCCTAATAACCATAACCTAAATAGCCCGGTCTGTCACGTTTTGGGGTCTTGAAGCATTTCCGTTGTGTCAAGAGAAAATGCAGTGCGTTTTCGTAAATTGTTTGGGTTGTGAGAAAATGCAGCACATGTTTTAAAAAGGTGTTTGCATTGTGAAGATTTGCAGCACGTGTACTGTCAAACTGATGAAGATCTTTTTTCAGTTTGCTGGCGTTTTTTGTAGTTACACGTATTTTCTTAAATTGCAGCAAGTAAAGCTCTCTGCCACTGTATTAAACCATTTTTATACAATTACAGTTAAGGTAAACTACAGTGAAAGTAAACTCCATGATTGTTAAAAAGGGATCCATTTTAAGATTATTTATTTTTTCAACAATTTTCAACAGCATTCAGAGGTTTATTAATTTTTTGTTATATCAGTTCACATAAAATACTCACATCAGGCGTGTGGGTCGCATTTTATTGTTTTATTTGTGTTGGGTCACTGCAGCTGGTAGAATACTCTTGTGCACAGAGCGAGTTTTGTCAGTGTTGATATTTACAGTAATGAACGTCTTTACAGCTGGGTCTCGTCATTTATCCGGAAACGGCAACATTGGATTCCAACATTAGATTGGTAAAAGTTGCTTATGCGTGTCTTCTCCATTGCTTCTTGCAATGAGAAATACAAGGTGTGGTGCGCATTTTCAAGAATGTGTGTTTGACTGTGAATGCGTGAGTTATGACGTGTTGTATTTAATTTCAAAGAGCACAGCATTTCTCAGAGTCCTTCCCGCCTCGCTGCCATGTTGTTTGTGTGTTTTTATGGCAAATGCGGGGGACCCAGAGGGGAATGTCGTGTGTTAGGGTGAAAACCGATTTTCATTAAAACCAAAATTGATGTGAACTTCTCACTCAAGTCAGCTTTAATTTCAGTGGTACTTCCAACTGCCAGTTTGATGAGCTGTTGTCCTATGTCGGCAGGAGGATTTTTTTACTTGGGACACCAATAATAGGTGCTACATTATAATGCCCCTGCTAGAGTAAGCTCGCCCTGCAGCTCAAGTCCGGTTACACACTGAAGCTAGGCAGGGCTAGGCCTGGTCAGTACCTGGATGGGAGACTACATAGGAAAACTAGGTTGCTGTTGGAAGTGGTGTTAGGGAGGTCAGCAAGGGGCGCTCAACCTGTGGTCTGTGTGAGTTTTAGCGCCCCTATAGTGAAGGGCACACATTACTGTCAGTGGGCACCGTCTTTCGGATGAGACATTAAACCGAGGTCCTGACTCTCTGTGGTCATTAAAAATCCCATGGCACTTCTCATAAAGAGTATGGGTGTAATCTGGGTGTCCTTGCCAAATTCTCTCTGTAGGTCCCTCCCAACCATGGCCTCCCAATCTTCCCCATCTACTGAATTGTCTGCATCACTGTTTCTCCACTCCACCTATAGCTGATGTGTGGTGAGCCTACTGGCGCTGTTGTCCTGTGGCTGCCGTCGCATCATCCAAGTGCATGCTGCACAATAGTGGCGGTGTGGAGAGACCTCCCTCATGACTGTTAAGCACTTTGAGTGTATAGCCATACACAATAAATGTGCTATATAAATACACATTACATTACATTATAAGCTCCTGATTGGTAAACGTGGCAGGAGTGTCCGCCAAAGTTTAGATTTTTCAACTTGAGCGGTTTCACCACCTGCTGGAAGTCAATGATTTGAGTTTATCCTTTTAAAAATTCCATATATTTTTGTTATAAAAACACGTCGATCCGCGTCATTGCACATCTGTTAACCCCCTGGTGGAGTTTGATTATGGATTTATGTGGTTTTGGAAGCTTTAAATTAAAAGCCGCTATGCAACACTATTATGCAACATGAAATGGCGAGCATAAAATTTAAAACTACTCCGTTTGTCTACCTGGAAAAAAGTCATATACTGTACAATGAATATGGCTTGAGGGTTCGAAAATGATGGGGTAATTTCATTTTTGGGTGAATTATTTCTTTTAATGCACTAATATGCACCATTTAGGGGTAAATGAGGAACAAAGGTGTACCCCAGTGACAGATGTTGTACCTTTTTTCTGGGAATGAAAGAGCGCTGAGACTGAGGAAATAGATTTTTAAGCTAGTTTTGTGTATTAATGTGTCTTAACATTTTGTGGAAGTTTATTTAATAATTTTTTTTTTCTAATAGTTTTAGTTCGATGTGAGAAGTCAATTTCAAAAGTTTTGGATGTTTTAATGTTTATTAATGGATAAAGAAATACAACAAGCATAAATGAAATTGATGAAATGCTTTTGTTTTTTGCAAGTGAACCCGAGCAGGAAATCAAGATTCAGTCCTGAAAAATAATGTTTTGCACTATACTCTGATGTTTTTTTTAAGTACACCATTGTTACATTATCTCTACAACATAAAAACTAATTATCTCTTTCAATTAAACGTCAATGTGCAGAATGATTACAAATCATCATAATAATCTTGAAGAAAGAGAACAATAAGAAAAAAAGACAAGCTAATTTGATTTCAGCTTGTGTGAAGAAGTTTTTAGTTAACGTCTCCAGTAATTAATATGGTTCTTTCTTGGCAGATGCAGGAAGCGGGAGTTTGAATTCTGCTGTAGGGCACTCATTTCTGTATACATTTAAAAAAAATTTTTTTTTAATACGAGCCAACATTTATAAATGTCATGTTACTGGTTATGCTCTTGCCTCAGGAATGGTATTTTATGACAACAGAGCTGCTGCATTATTAGATTAGCACCGAAGTACTGGGATAAAAGTATGGATATGAACACTGTCTACTATGGTAGACATCAAAACAGAGCAAATCACATTTTGAAAGTAAACTGAGGGAAACCAAACATGACGCCACTGACAGGTGTCACTGCTTAAAACTGCTTAAGGGTATTCTGAGTTTAAACTTTGTTGGAAACTTTTGGTGTGGTGCAAGTAGGTGCCAGTTTTACCATCATCTATGGTTTTTTAGATATTTGAATGCCTCAAAATATTTGGATGTTTGCTGGCTTCTAAAAATAATAGATTTTATATTTATTCTGACAGTGTTGATTGCTGCAGTCGATAAAATTAAATGTAAATGTGTGTATGTATGTATGTATGTATGTATGTATGTATGTATGTATGTATGTATGTATGTATGTATGTATGTATGTATGTATGTATGTATGTATGTATGTATGTATGTATGTATGTATGTATGTATGTATGTATGTATGTATGTATATATGCATTTATTTATTTGTGTATTTTGTATTTGAGTTCGGACAGTTGACCGCAAACGAGGTGTGAAGAGAAAAGAGTGAAATTGTAATTATTTTTCAAATAATTCCCAAGTGATTTTTAATGGTGAAAGCATATTTTTACCACAGAATTTCCTTTATATTTTTCTACATGTAGGGAATTGTTTTGGAATTGGATCAGATTAAGTCCCTAAAGATTCACATCGTATTACAATAATAATGACCACATCAATTGTAACCATGCCAACCACTACAACAAACACATCAACAACCATAAAAAAAACAACAACAACAACAGCAACAATCATAACAACAGCAGCAATCATGACAATAATTATAACAACAAAAATCATAGCAATAATCTTAACAACAACAATAATGAGTCATAAAACAATCATAACCACAACAATAATAACTATAATCATGGCAATAATAATAATAATAATAATAAAAACCACAACAATGACGACAGTCCTAAAACAATGATTGTAACTACAACAACAATCATAACAACAATCATAGCAATAACAGCAACAACCATAATAAACAACCACAACAACCATAACAAAAACAACATTAAACAACAGTCATAACAACAGCAATAGAAATCACCAAACCAATAACAGCAGTCATAACAATAATAAAATAACAACTGCAATCATAGTAACAACAATCATAGTAATAATATTAACAACATAAAACACAATTGCAACAACCACAGCAATTCTAACAACAACAATCATAACCTCTACAACAATTGTAGCAACAACAATTATAGCAACAAAATCAACAACAATTATATCAATAATAACAATAATTATGGCAATAATAACAACCACCACAACAACATGACTTAACAACAATCGTAACGACAACGGCAAAAATAACAACATAGCAATAATAGCAACAACAATAAAAAACAACCATAACAAAAACAACCATAATATCCATAACAACAACAACAGCCATTACAACAACAGCAATCATAACAATAAGAACTGCAATCATAGTAAAAATAATCATAGCAATAATATTAATAACAATAGCAACAATGCCGACAATTGTAACAACCACGACAATTCTAACAACAACAATCAGAACAACAATTGTTACGACAACAGCAACAATCATACCAACAAAAACAACAATCATAGCAATAATAATAATAATAATGATGATAATAATAATAATAATAATGATCATAATTATGATAATAATGATAATAACAACCACAACAACAAGGACGAGAGTAAAGCAACAATCAAAATAGCAACAGTTGTAACTACAGCAGCATTCATAACAACAACAATTATAGCAATAACAGCGACAAAAACCATAACAATCATAAGAATAATGATATCAATAATGGCAATACGGATCGTAATGAGGTATATATATTTTTATACCTGTGTAGGCGTAGGTGTTGGCACTTCTAGGAGCCGTGCTAAACAGCCGATCCTCAAGGCTTTTAACTATCACCCTTTATAACCCATTATATCCCACTACAACATGCAGCTTGACATGCGTCATTATTTTACCTCTCACAAGTGTTTCAGGTTGCTTCAAGGACCAAACAAGTATTTGATTTTTTTCTCTTTCTCTGCAGGACTTTGACATTGACATTGTAGCAGTGATCAATGACACCGTTGGCACCATGATGACCTGCGGTTACGATGACCATCACTGCGAAATTGGGCTCATTGTCGGTGAGTCAATAGTCTTTCTTTTGCACTTATATTCAGTTGGAAAATATCAGCCAGGGTGTCAGTGATATTGTCAGGCAAATGATGTGCTTGGTGTGAACGAAAGGTGCTTTATTTAAACATGGACCCTTTTGTTCTGACGTTTATTTAGCGTAATGGTTGAGGGAACACTGGAGCACACACTTCAGGCATTTAATAGCGTGTCAAGGTCTATTATTATGGACTAAGAAAATGATTTTCGGTGTCATCTTGACAGTTCCTAATCCTTGCGCGCCTCTACATGAGCTAATTGTTTTGATTCATTTTTCCCAATAGTCTGTGAAATGTGCGTAATTGTAGAGGTGAGAGCAGACATCCTTGAGTCTTTCATTTTATCTGCTTTGGATATTATACATGCTCTTTATAGCAAGAACAGTACCTGTAGAATGTTTTTCACTCATTTTTTTTTCTTTTTTTTTTTGCGTTGATTTGTTGTAATATACAGTTGAAGTCAAAATGATGATATGAGGTCTTTTTCAAATGTTTCCCAAGTGCTTCTTAATGGAGAGAATGTTTAGTTTTTTAAAATATTTTTAAGCTTATTAGTTTAATTAATTTCTAATAACTTATAAATTTTGTCTTTGCCAAAGGGACTATACTTAACTATAGGGTAATTAAGTTAACTGTGCAAGTTAAGTTAATTAGGCAAGTTATTGAATAACTAGTTTGTTCTGTAGCCAATCAGATTAAAATTATTTCTTAAAGTGGCTAATAATATGATCCTGTAATAATATGGAATTGTTTAAAACCACCTAAAACAGCTTTTATTCCAGGCAAAAAAAAAAAAAAAATAAGACTCTCTAGAAGAAAAAAAAAATGTAGGAATGCAGTGAAAATGTATTGCTCTATTGGGATATATATATTAAAAAAACATTTGCAGGAAGGAAATTTCCACCCTAGTGCATATACAGTTGAAATCAGAACCATTAAACCATTAAAAAAAAAAAAAAAACCATTAAACCGCCTTTTAATTTATTTTTCTTTTAAAATATTTTCCAAATGATTTTTAACATAGCAAGGAAATTTTCACAGTATGTTTGATAATATTTTTTCCTCTGGAGAAAGTCTTATTTGTTTTATTTTGGCTAGAATAAAAGCAGTTTTTAATTTTTTAAAACCCATTTTAAGGTCAATATTATTAGTCCCTTTAAGCTATATATATTTTTTCGATCATCTTCAGAACAAACCATCGTTATACAATAACTTGCTAATTACCCTAACTTGCCTAGTTAACATAATTAACCTAGTTAAGCCTTTAAATGTCACTTTAAGCTGTATAGAAGTGTCTTGAAAAATATCTAGTCAAATATTATTTACTGTCATCATGGCAAAGATCAAATAAATCAGTTATTAGAAATGAGTTATTAAAACTGTCATGTTTAGAAATGTATTGAAAAAATCTTCTCTCCGTTAAACAGAAATTGGGGGAAAAATAAAAATGGGGGCTAATAATTCATGGGGGCTAATAATTCTTACTTCAACTGTATTTTAAATCCAAAAGTAAAACAAGCAAACAAATGAAATGCCAAAAGGGCACCTCTTTTACCCATTTTTCAAGATTTAAGATAAGTTTTGTGTCTCCAGAATGTGTCTGTAAAGTTTCAGCTCAAAACACGCATCAGATTATTTATTAGACTTTTCTAAATCTGGGAAGCTTGAACTGTTAGGACATTGTAGCTTTTTTTTTTTTTTTTTTTTTTTTTTTGCCTGTGCCTTTAATGCAAAGTAGCTAGTTCCCCCCGCCCACCATTTCCACATGCGTGCCAGAACGATAGAGATTGCTCTGATGGGCGTAACCTTCACCTAATCTAGTCTCGCGTAGATAAACAGCACAGTGACAGACAAGAATGCAGATCTCCCTTACTACTGTAAGAACTTTCCCACTGGTTATTTGATGTATTTGTTGTGGAGTTAATTCAAGCCTGTCCGCAATGATGAGTCTCACACAGTGTTGTTACAAAGTTCACGTGCACACTGACACATTTACCTTTGCACTGTTTTTGCACTGCAAATGTGACATGATACACAATAACACACACTGCTGTGTGGACATTTGTTATGTTATTGTACAAAAGCATCTTGTGATAAATTACAGCGATTTTTACTGTATTTATTACAAACATGCACTGTTTTTTCAAAACGTTCTAAAACTCATACACTTGTAAAACTCATTCTTGTGGTGCTCCTGATCACAGAGAGCTCAACAGATCTTTTAATCCCAGTTGTTTTGCGCACATCCTGTCTTGTTGATATGATTATATGCGTTACTAAGGAGACATGTTAATATGCAGCTGTCAATCAGTTCTGTGCGTGAGGAAAACTGCACTCCTTCGTCATGTTGCGGTGGGCCTCAAAATGGGAAGGCTTTGGATCCTATTTTAGCATCGATCATTTAAAAAAAAAAGACTTATTGTGTTTGTATCACTCCAATATGACTGTGGACACACTATACATATACACAGTTCTGTCCAAACAGCTTCCAAAAGTAAATTTTCCTCATAGATGCCCTTTAAATGACTATTTTAATGGCAAATGAAAGTGAATATAGCATGCAATTAAATTTTTTTTATTTTAAATAAATACACAAACGGTTAAATATCCATTCTCAATGAAAAAAACAAAAACGACTACATACTCTAACTCTGTTTATTATAAACTTGCATTGTAAATATACATTTGCCAACACATTAATACACATTTAAAACAATAATTCAGTTAAATTTTTTTTTTTATTTAAAATTGGGATTAGGGGAGCGATTGTCTGTTTGTCCAGCCATCACTTTACTTCTGAGTGATGTAATTAAAACCAATTGTCGCTGGCGCTCTTTTTCTTCAGAATGTTTAGGACACTCGTTAATGAGAACAATAATTGTGTACCCTCTCGTAATCATGCAAATAGAGAAAATCCTCTATAGTTGAAGACAGCTGGTATATTTTGAATCATAAGGCAGCGCTGAGGGACTACAGAAGGGCTTAATGGTTGTTGAGCTAATAAAACAAGCTTACTCGAAGCTTACCCTGCCCTATTCCACAAAGTGTAAGCTGTTGAGTGTATTTTGAAATGTAATTAAAAATCGCGAAGAACTAATGAAGTATATTCCCATGTCAACAGCTTTTGAACAAGTGTATTTATTATTTTAGGATTTGCAGGAATCTGTTGAGACAGTGCTTAAAAAGTTTGAAAGAGAATAGCATTTAGTTAGCATTTAGCTTCGTTTGTTTGAATTAACATAGATTTGGGCTGGAAAATGGGGAAAAATACAGCCCTTACCCACATAACCAGCCATTAAATGTGCAGTTCACCCAAGATGAACCCATTTACTGTTAGTTTCCTCTTACTCGGATCGACAAAGATGTTTTTTTACAGGATATTTTAGCTGAAACTGCAAACTTCGATGATTTAGAAAAGAACAAAGTCTGTTCAAGTGTATCTTTGTTTGTTTAACATGTATATTGTGAAATTTGCCATATATGATACTATACTGTATGTTGAATCAACAGACATGTATGTTTGTAATGAGGCAACAGAGACATGTAAGCTGCAGAGTATAAACATTTAATGTACATTTATGCAGTGTCATATCACACAGCTCTAATGGTGCGTTCACACCAGATGTGGATGAAGCATCAAGTGCAAGTGATTTACATGTTAAGTCAAAGCAAAGATGCGAAATGACATCCTGCGGCTATATTGACTCGAATGAGGCGGTGCGAATGACAAGATTCGCAATAATGAAACTGCGCAAATTCAAAATCGTTTTGTGCATTTGACACGCTAAATGGTTGAATCGCACGAATAGGAGATGAAGAATCTGAACTTTGGTAGACATTCATGCCACGTTAACCAATCAGGAGCTTACTCTAGTATGGGCATGATTATGATGTGGCGCCCGTGAATTGAACGTCACCTGCGAATAGAGCAAATTTGCTGTGTGAATCTTTAAACTTAAAATGCACACACGTTTATTTATGCGCATATAGCATGATTTGTTTGCGGAAGTCGCGTCTAGTGTGAGCACTCCATTACTGTGACTTTTTCTGGAGTGAAACTACACCAATAAACATTCCAAAATTAACAAACCACCAATTTAGGTATTAGAGAACAATTTAACTTATTGTATCAATATATTTTTTTGCAGTTGATATGAATCTTGCCTTTGTTTTTCTTTTGAATGTCAAAATAATTCTTGTAGCCTTTTATATGGAATTGACAATGAAATATTCTCTAATCTGGGCGACGCAGTGGCACAGTAGGTAGTGCTGTCGCCTCACAGCAAGAAGGTCGCTAGTTCGAGCCTCGGCTAGGTCAGTTGGCGTTTCTGTGTGGAGTTTGCATGTTCTCCCTGCGTTCGCGTGGGTTTCCTCCGGGTGCTCCGGTTTTCCCCACAGTCCAAAGACATAGGTACAGGTAAATTGGGTAGGCTAAATTGTCCGTAGTATGAGTGTGAGTGAGTGTGTATGGATGTTTCCCAGAGATTGGGTTGCGGCTGGAAGGGCATCCGCTGCATAAAACATGTGCTGGATAAGTTGGTGCTTCATTCCGCTGTGGCGACCTCGGATTAATAAAGGTACTAAGCCGAAAAGAAAATAAATGAATGTATGAATGAATATTCTCTAATCTCTTTAACCCTTGGATTTCTTAACCCCTAATGTCACTAGTTAACACACTCAATGCATTTTTTTCCCAACACATCCCATAATTTCTAAAATATCAACCTCTAACAAATGATTGATATGTCGGTTTATGGTAAAAGCACTGGAATTAATACATGCACTACGAAAAATTTGAAAATATAAAGTGTAGGACCAATTTATTTAAAAACGTAATAAAAATAAAACATTTTGGACACTAAATCTTTATTTTTTGAGGTATGCCATGAAATATTTCAGATTCTCATTTAACATGCTTGCTTTTTTTTTTTTTTTTTTTTACAATAAACCAAAATTAAGTGTATTGGTGCAAGAGGATTATGTTTGTTTGATTTGTTTTGTAAACCAACATTGCTGTGTGTGTGTAAACCATTATTAAAAAACATTCATTCTTTAAATGACTTTAACAGTCATTATTTAAAACATTATTTAAGTCAAAAATATGGTCAACTGTTTGGTAGAGCAGGCAGTTATTGAGTCTCTTTTTAGACACCTACACAGATGAAAAGAGATTTCACAATCATGATTTGGCAGAAATGAAATATTCGTCACCTGGATTCCGCTCATAACAGACGCGCCCAACATGCATCATACCTTTGGCATTTGCATGAAATTTGCAGTTTTGTTATCTGCTTTAGTTGTAGTTCAAATATGCAAAGCAAAGAAAACTGATAACCGTCAGCTTTATCAAAGTAGGTAATGATGGATTTGTACCACTTCACACTTGGCTAGACATTTCAATTATTACTCCCATCCCCCCATTGGATAAGAGATATACCAGATTGCTATTTTTTTGGCTTCTGTGGAAAGGACATACCCATAGTGTCTTTGTTAAATTATAGTTGTTTTTTAAAGTACAGCTGGTGCAAAAATTTAAACTTATTTCAAATTTTATTTCTTGTTTTTCAGATTGGCTTTAGCTACTTTTTACTAAAGATTTTTCTTTTTACTGTTTAGCTACTCTAAATTTCTTTTGCCATTCCTTAATGCAATCTTAATTTCTACCTTTAAAGAGGAAATTGAAGGCTCATTGTACACAAGTTGATATGATTCTTAAGGGTCTTAATGAACAGTGGTGATTGTGAACAATGGTTGTGTTTGAAGCAGTTTTCTTTCTACATTATAATGTGAAAAGTGAGAAGTCTCCTGCGTGTGCAATCATTTCACATAATTTATTATTGCTTGACATTGCAACCCATCATTATCAATGTAAAATGTATTCAAACATATCTATGCATCAGAAAAGTGTATTTTACAAATGCTCAACTGCACGGTCTGAACACCACAGCACCACACTGACAAACGCAGATCTGCACGTAAGCTGCTATGATCTGATTCTAAACACGAGTGAACCAAATCTGGTGTTTGCTAACTATAACCAAATAAAACAGACAAATTGCAATAATTGAAAAATCATAATTAATATTTCTGCTAAATTGTAGGTACAGCAATTTTCGAGCTTCGTATTGCCCAATGTAAGAATGCATTTTTTGGCCACTCTTTCTTTGTTTCCCATGTCTTACTCATTTAAAAATTGCTTTTAAATAAAAATGTACACTCACCGGCCATTTTATAAGGTACACCTGTCCAACTTCATTAACACAGATTTCGAATCAGCCGATCACATGGCAGCAACCCTATGCATTTGGGCATTTAGACATGGTCAAGACGATCCGCTGCAGTTCAAACCTAGCATCAGAATGAAGAAAAAAGGTGATTTAAGTGACTGAATGTGACATGGTTGTTGATGCCAGACAGGCTGGTCTGAGTTTTTCAGAAACTGTTGATCTACTTTTCACACCATACCATCTCTAGGTTTTACAGGGAATGGTCTGAAAAAGAAAAATATCCAGTGAGCGGCAGTTCTGTGGGTGCAAATGCATTGTTGATGTCAGAGGAGAATGGCCAGACTGGTTCAAGCTGTTAGAAAGGCAACAGTAACTCAAATAACCACTCGATATAACCAAGGTCTGTAGAAGAGCATTTCTGAACGCACAACATGTACAACTTTGAGGCAGATGGGCTACAGCAGCAGAAGACCACACATGATGCCACTCCTGTCAGCAAAGAACAGGAAACTAAGGCTACAATTCACACAGGCTCGCCAAAATTGAACAATAGATGATTGGAAAAATGTTGCCTGGTCTGATGAGTCTCAATTTCTGCTGCGACATTCGGATGTTAGGGTCAGAATTTGGCATCAACAAAATGAAAGCATGGATCCATCCTGCCTTGTATCAAAGGTTCAGGCTGGTGGTGGTGGTGTAATGGTATGCAGGATATTTTTATTGGCACACTTTAGGTCCATTAGTACTAATTGAGCATTTTGTCAACGCCACAGCTTACCTGAGTATTGTTGCTGACCATGTCCATCTCTATATGACCACAGTATACCCATCTTCTGATGGCTACTTCCAGCAGAATAACGTCATAAAGCGTGAATCATTTTAGACTGGTTTCTTAAACATGACAATGAGTTCACTGTACTCACATGGCCTCCACAGTCACCATATCTCAATCCAATAGAGCACCTTTGGGATGTGGGGGAACGGGAAAGGCAAAAGTGGGTCCAACCCGGTACTAGTAAGGTGTACCTAATAAAGTGGGCGGTGAGTGTAAAATGTTCTCGTAAGGACACCTGCGAGCCTCTAAAGTAACATCTGAGCGTGTATGTGTTTTATATATTATGGTATTATGTTATGAAAATGGATTTATTTAATGTAAAATTCTGATTATGCTCTGCATGGGTCTTCAGGATAAAAGTTTTTTAGACCATATTTAAATTTCAGATAATTTAGTGGAAACACTTGTAAAGTACATAATGGTAAGTTAAAAAATCTAATAGGAAACAAGTCCCTACAAAATTCTTTTAAATTTCTACATATAATGCAATCATTTCATATTCATCCTTCATAAAGCAATTCATAGAAATCCGCTTGTGAAAAAGTGTGGGAACCCTGTTTGAAGTGTCACACAAACCCCTTTTTTGCTCAGCATGGGGTGGTTCTTTTCATGTATTGTTAACTGTCAAACTTCAAAACTGCTACTTTTTAAGCCTGTCAGGATTTAATCATTTATTTATTTCCAACAGCCTTTTATTATGACACTGATATTTTGGACTGGTTACAATTATAACCAGGCGCTCCTTAAAAATATGTTGCAACTTGTTACTCTAACATCCTGTAATCTTCATTGTAAACAAATGGGGTGTGTTTTACAGGGACGGGTACTAACGCATGCTACATGGAGGAGATGCGGCACTTGGAGCTGGTGGATGGGGATGAGGGCCGCATGTGTGTGAACATGGAGTGGGGCGCGTTCGGAGACGACGGTGCCCTGGATGACCTCCGCACTGAATTCGACCGGGAGATCGACGCCGGCTCTCTCAACCCCGGCAAACAGCTGTGAGTGACAGTTCTGCAACTGACAGTTTGAGCCACTCCCGGTACTGTTTTGTTGACACAGAAAGCCATTGAAGCCTTTCTCCCTGTAGGGCAGTGCTGTCAGCTGGTTGTACAACTAGGCAATTACGGAAGCAGGTAACAGGGTTGTTGTCACCATGGGCACATGCAGCCACAGGAGGATTCTTGCATACATGTTTGTCCTTAGAAAGCAGTTTTGAACCAGCATACATTCCTGCTAGAAATGGAGTCATTAGATGAACTCTTACACCATCATTAACAATGCATTAGCCTGCTTTCCCATCAGATCTCCTGGGTCTCGGAAGTTTTAAAGCTGCTGTTCTTAACCCTAAGTGTCGCGGCTCCACAGGCGGTTTTATGTCATTGTTAAGAAGCAACAATTTAAGAGCTTAAGGGACGCAGATCTGGAATCAAATACCATGATTCTGTGAGTGCCTATGGCTTAGCTCTCCAATAGTTTTCATTGATGGAGTGCAGCAATTGATTTCCTGATTTGATTTGCCTGTACATATGCACTATTGTCTTTGCAGAGCTTCTTTCTCTCAGCAGAAAATTGAACCTTGCTTTATTGATTTTGAAGCTTCGTTGATTGAAATCGAATCTCTAATTGTGTAATGCACAATAATCTTTAGTGGGACCTTCATTTTTTTTTCTAAAGTTGACTTAATGTAATTTCTCGTTCACTGAGGTTATACAGTAATATGGCATTTCTTTAAGGCTGCAAGTCAGTGCTATTGTTCTCCTGGATACCCTGCTCTCTTAAGGGAACACTGAATGTTTAGACTAGATTTTGAGATTGAGTACTATAAACATCTTCCCATTCCCATGGATGAGAGTTTTAACAGTGCTGTGGAAAAAGTAGTAGTTTTCATTGGTTCTGTGGAGCACAATATGAAGCTGGCGTGCCGTTTGCGGTTTATTTATAGAAAAATATAATTGGTGTTTTTTTTTCCCTTTTTTTCTTTTTTCTTTCATAACCGACTTCTACAAACCTTGTAGAGTAAGCATCCTGTCAGGGTCAGAAGTAAACTTTTCTATGAAGGTTCTGTTTTTACACCATGGAAATTGTTTCCAGGGAGTTTTTGCTTTCTTTTTTCGTATCTTCGTAGAGACGATTTTCTATGGAGCCAGATCAGTCTCAAAATTAATACATTTATGAAATAAAATTCAAACATGCACAGCAAAATTTACATTTACAAAATCCAGTTTGTAAATTTAGAACACAATTCATAAATACAATACATAATTTGTGAATTCACAATTAAAAATAAAATATTTTTGCCAAATATTTTTGAATCGTCTTTTGAATTTACCAGTTGGATTTGTGTTTTTTTGAATCATCTTTTGAATTTACGAATTTAATTTGTGTACTTTTGAATCATCTTTTAAATTTATTATTTGGATATGTGTATTTCTGAATTGTCTTTTTGAATTTACGAATTGAATTTGTGTATTTTTGAATCGTCTTTTCAATTTGTGAACTAGATTTGTGTAATGTTGAATCGTCTTTTGAATTTACGAATTGGATTTGTGTATTTTTGAATCGAGTTTTAAATTAACGAATTGGATTTGTGTATTTTTGAATCGTCTTTTGAATTTACGGATTAAATTTGTCTTCTTTTGAATTTATTAATTAGATATGTGTATTTCTGAATTGTCTTTTGAATTCGCGAATTGGATTTGGGTATTTTTGAATTGTCTTTTGAATTTGCAAATTGCATTTGTGTATTTTTGAATCGTCTTTTGAATTTACGAGTTGGATTTGTGTATTTTTTTTTTTTTTTACGTGTTTTGAATTTGCTAATTAGATTTTTATATATTTGAATCGTCTTTTGATTTTGCAGATTGGATTTGTGTATTTTTGAATCGTCTTTTGATTTTGCGAATTGAATTTGTATATTTTTGAATCTTTTGATTTTGCGAATTGGATTAGTGTGTTTCTGAATCATCTTTTGATTTAGCGAATTGGATTTGTGTATTTTTGAATCGTCTTTTGAATTTGCTAATTGGATTATTGTATTTCTAAATCGTCTTTTGATTTAGCGAATTGGATTTGTGTAGTTTTAATCATCTTTTGAATTTATGAATTGGATTTTTATTATTATTTTTTTACAATTTAGATTTTAGTATTTTTGAATCGTGCTTGAATTTATGAAATAAATTTGTGTATTTACGAATTGTGTTTTGAGAGTACAAATTGGATTTTGTAAATGTGAGTTGTGTTGTTGTATGAATTATATTTTGTAAATGTATAATTTTTTAGACTGATCTGGCTCCATAGTTTTCTTATAGATAAACCACATGAGTAGGCTAACACAGAATCCACAGGTTTTTGTATAGTTTTAGCACAGAGTCTTTTAATTTACTAAATATGTGCAAATAGATTGATTTAGTTTCCATATTAATATCAGTAATATTATTGAATATGCAAATGTTTATACGATTTATGTACAATACAGTTTGTAAAGTTATGTTTTCTATATTTTAGTAGATATATGAGAGACTTACTTTGCCAAACAAGTGGTTTTAGTTGGATTTGCATTGTAAACCTCATAAGAAAGTTAAAAATGTATTTTTTTTTTAATTCACATGTTTCATCACGTTTTTAGTCTTTTTTACTCCAAATTGTTCTGCATAAATCTGCAGATTTTGTACACAATTTTGAGAAAAAAACTTTTGAAGAGTGTTAAAAAAATGTTGAAAAAGTCAGCAAATTCTGTCTCACTCTGCACATGAGCTAAAATTGCACAAAATGGGGACATTTTTATGTGCTCTCATAACTTATTATAGTCTAGGTCTACTGTAGTATAAAAAAAAAATGGTTATATTCTAGAATGTCATTTACCATAATACATAAAATGTGTTTGTTTACTAGACAAAAAAGATGTTTGTTATGTCTTAAATGGAAGCGCATCTTGGCAGTCATCCGTTTTGAAGTGGAATCATCTTATAACCAGTCACAAAGTGAAAATCATAGTCAAAATCAAGTGAAAAGTCATTTCTTTTTTTTCTCACCCTTGCCGCCAGGCCTACAGCTGAGATAGAATCTCCTTTTTTTTATCAATTACTTTCAAGGACATGTCTTTTTAAAGAGTTAAAAAAAAAGTCATCATCACTTGTGTGAATGCACCGCCAAAGCCACCTGGGGTTAACTGTTAATAATGGTGATTGGAGATCTCTTCAGTATGCGGGTTGTCCCAGTATGGCATCAGTGACCTTGAGGTGACCCGTAACGGTGGACTCACATCGTTCATAATCCTCATCAGCACAATTGTTTCTCCTGCAGGTTCGAGAAGATGATTAGTGGGATGTACATGGGCGAGCTGGTCAGACTCATCCTGGTGAAGATGGCCAAAGATGGGCTGCTGTTTCAGGGTCACACCACACCAGATCTGCTCACCACCGGACACTTCCAGACTTCCTTCGTCTCTGCCATTGAAAATAGGAAGTTAGTACACTTTTTTTTTTTTTTTTTTTTTTTTTTTTTTAATGGCTAACCCTGGGTCATTCTAAATGCATAGTAAACAACATCCTCGGTTATTTTGCTTGCATTATAACACTGCTCATAATTTAACTAGTAAAGTAGAAATGACGAAGCTTTACATGTTTTTTTTATGCTTGATTTCTTTTTATAAAATTGTAATGAAACAAAAACTTTAAAAAATTTATCCATCACCTTGTTAGCGAAATAATGTTATTGAATCACTATTGAATTGAATCCCTTAATCATTATAAATATTATAAATAATATATAATTTAATATAATAAAATTTAATACGAATATCCCACATTTCTGCCAATGGTTGCTACAGTAATGGTAAAAATTGACGAAAAGCCTTCTATGCTGACCATTGCTGTGCAGCATTTTTTTTTCTGCATTAGTCATTTGGAAAATGACAGTGTTTCATTTGCTGTTCTCTTCATGTCTGTTTCTGCCTGTGAGCTCTTCTCGTTGCATTTCCCAGCACTGTTTAATGCTCATGCAAATGACTGGTCCAGCTAAATGACCTCACATTAGTTCATGCAGTGCTGCCTTTTATTTCTAACCATGTTGATTAATGCTCTGGTCAGCGCTGGGTAGGTTACTTTAAAAATGTATTTCACTACAGATTACAAACTACACGTTTTAAAAAGTATTTAGTAATGTATTTAATAAATTACTCAGATGAAGTAGTATTTAGATTAAGTTAACAACCCTATATAAGACAAATTAATGTGATTCCAAGCTTCAAAACACACTAAATATATCATAAAAGAAGCCAAAACAACTGACGCAGTTCTCTAATTCAGTGTTTCCCAACCCTTTTCCTGGAGGCACACCAACAGTACATATTTTGGATGTCTCCCTTACCTGACTAATTAACTTCAGGTTTTGGAGTCTCTTCTTATGTTCTAATTAGGTGATTCAGGTGTGTTTGATTAGGGAGACATTCAAAATGTGTACTGTTGGTGTGCCTTCAGGAACAGGGTTGGGAAACACTGCTCTAATTTATACAATCGGTCAGTTTAATGAATGGACTGAACTTTAAGGGATTTACTTCACTAATAATGCTCTCTATGGAGAAGCAGTCGACATGATTTAAAATTGACAAGGCAGAAATTGGCACAAAGGAAACGCTGAGTCTAAATTGACGGCCAAAGAAGCAACATAATGTCATTACAGTTCAATGTTAATTAACTAGCATAGTTCTCTAACGATTCTTTAAAGGGACACATTGCAGATCGGTCCAGTATGTAAACCATTCACTCTGGTTTTGTTAAACCAAAGAAATGATTAGTTTATGATTGACTTAAAGTATCACGTGTTCGCCACAAATCAATCTTGAACTCTCATTACCGCAGCAACATTTCAGATGAATGGAGACTGAAGATCTGTAAAGCACACAAAAGCTATTGTTTGACTTATTAAACCTTTTTTCATATGTGATTGATATGGATCTGTTAGGCAAAGTGAGTTCTAGGAGAATTCAGCAGATTTTTTTTATTAAAATTCTTAGAAATATTTAATGGAAAAATGAATAATGAACCATTCAATATTTAAAATATGAGAAAATTGATGAGTTATTGGCTAAACCTTTTCAAAAATGAAGAACAAGATGCTGTTTCACATTGGATAATAATTAAAAATAAATTATAAAACAATAATAAATAATTATAAGATAATAAAACTAGAATATCTGTTTTCTTAAACTAGACTGTTGTGCATTTCTTTCATTAAATGCTGCATATATACAGTGAAAGTTTGTCATTTACAGTTAAAGTTTACTGTTTTTACTTTGTGATTTAATGTAGGTTAATGGGTCTGTTCTTTATACCTCGCTTAAATGATTGACAGATCCTGGATCTTTTAATCTTGATCACTGATCTCTGGCTAATTTGGTTCTTCAAACAAGTTCGTGAATCAGATTAAAATGTCTGGATGAACTGATCTGTGATCTCTGCGTGTGTCGTGAAGGACAGATCAATCGATCCTGGAAATCATGATCAGTAATTATACGATTGGCTGACGACACAGCAGCGTAGTGACATCATCTGATTAATATTCAATTTTCCATGTTAGCAAAATTAGATAATTCATAGTAAACATTTTGTTAAATATAATACGCAATGACTTTCCACCTTTGTTTTGGGTTGCAGGTTTTACACTTTCATGTGTCGAGTATTTAGTAATTTATTTTAGTTTTACATTCAGAGCGTATTTTCTTTATTATAGTATCCTAGGCCTATTCAAGTTTCTTAATCGGTGTAAAGAAGAACTGGCTGTATTAAATTTGCATCAAAAAATTATTTTGATATTGGTAAAGGTGTCTGCAAACATGTCCATGACTGCATAAATTATTATTAACTTAAAAAAAAAAACTTTTCGAATTCTATGAAGTTGGACATACTACTCTGCTCGTATGCTGATTTAAGCATACTATATAGTCTGGAAGTATGCAGTTTCGGACGCAACCTACGACTACATTTGTTCTCTTTAAATGGGAAAATACTTGCACTGAACATAAACTAAACTAGACTTACATTAGACAAATACTATTTTTTTAAATGCTTTATATTTTTATTTATTTATTTATTTGTTCTGACAATAATTTTCAGTGTAAAATAATAACTCATGTTTAAGTGTCAACAACTTTGTTTTTTAATCTTTTTTTCTTATTTTTAAGTCCAAAGAGAAATGGACTATTGTTTTTTTGTCATTATTTTGTGCTGTATTATTTGGTTACTGAGTCGTAATAACACTTTAAAATAAAATAAGTTTTCATGTGATTTTTTTTTTTTTTTTTTTTTTTTTTTTTTTTTTTTTTTTTTTTTTTAATTATTATTTTTATTTCATTTTTTATTTTATTATTATTATTTTTTTTTAAATAGTAGTGTTTTGAAATGAATGTATAATAATTATGATATTCCTTATACTATAATTGTACAGCCAAAATCAATAATCGTTGCATCCCTAATTACTACATTGTTAGGATTAGAATGTGTGCTAGGTTAAGAGTTAGTTGCTTGTATCTATGCATAATTAAATGTAATTGCAATAACAAGTACAGTAGATGCAAAAACGACACATTAAAATAGTTTTACCAATGAAAGTTATTACTTGGCTGAATCTGCATATTCTTCTTAACAAACATTAAAGTTGTGAATTTAGTTACTCCAAAATAATTCAGTATCCAAGTTGTTTTATTAATAAAAGCCATCTGGATGCATTTGAATGTTGTGCTCTTCAGTGTTTCTGTATGTGTGTTTAAATAAAAGCAGCATGCTAGAAGGGTGATTAAACTGATTGGAACAACCTGTGCATTAAGCAGTTTTATTGCTCACATTGCAGCCAATCAGAATCTAGTATTTAAACCAGGGGTGTCCAAACTCGGTCCTGGAGGGCCGGTGTCCTGCAGATTTTAGCTCCAACTTGCCTCAACACACCTGCACGGATGTTTCTAGAAAGCCTAGTAAGTGCTTGATTAGCTAGCCCAGGTGTGTCTGATTGGGGTTGGAACTAAACTTTGCAGGACACCGGCCCTCCAGGACCGAGCTTGGACATGCCTGATTTAAACAGATCATGGTATAACTCAAAAAAGCCACGCTAAACCAGTTCATTATAGGTGTTAGTTTACACAACTTGCATCGAATGTAAATAATGAATAATTACAGCTTTTGATTAGTTAGCTAGTGTTGTGAAGTATTACTTTGTCAGTGTGTCCTTTTATACAGGACATGGATATTTTTATTTTTTTATTTTTTAACACTCCATGCCAAAATATTCTGCAAATAATACATGAATGCCCTCTATTTTAAGAAAGCAAAAACAGACCGGTGTTTAATTATTTGGTTATTTGGACAATTTGTTTAATAGACACCAGTGGTGTTAATTTATGCTACAGTGTTCTGTATTGGTCTCACGTAATGTCACATTGAGTAAATGTGTTAAAACGTTAAACAGGTTTAGTTAATTGCATACTTTCACCTTTTGACTCATCTGGCATACCACGTGGGAGTTGAAAAAAAGCACTTCTACAATGCCTTGCATTTAACTGGAACAATTCAGAGATTTCCTAATTTATTCTAACTTTTCTGACTATTTATATGGCAGATGTGCAATTGCACTAGAAACAGCCCTGTTCTGGTTGCTTCTGAATACACACAGACACATAGGCATAGGTATAATGCATTTCTACTCTGGGTTCTCACACTTCTTGAAAGCACTTTAATTTCAGACATATGGATTTAAGGCCTGGAAAGTACCTAAACAAACACAGATCCTTAAAAGTACTTGGAAAAAAATTCTAATTAAATGTATTATTTTATTTCAACAAATCTACTCAATTGTCAAAAACAGAACGAAAAAAATGATGAATGACAAATAATGCACATTTAAACAATATTTCAGTAACCACCAGTGATGGAAAAACGGCACCATAAACAGTGTCACTAACAGTGATACCTTTTTTTTCAGTTACGAGCAATCAAATGAGTTACTGTTTATCCCATTACAACGCCATTACCATTACTGACAATAAAATGTGTGTTACTATAACTGAAAAAACTGATGCGTTTTCATGCGAACAGCATCTCTCTCAGTCAGCCATAGGACCTCTCTTTCTAGTGTTTATGTGTGTGTGTTTGTGCGTTTGTGCGTTTGTGTTTTTGTGTGTTTTTGTGCGTTTGTGTGTTTGTGTGTTTGTGTTTGGGGCTGGGGCTGGGGCGGGACACATAACCAACCAGTAATGATGATGACACCAATGACCAGGAGTCAATGGCAAATTCAACAAGTTCAAAAGAAGCTTTTGCAAACTGGAAATATAAGCTCTACTTTTCCCTCATTGAGGTAAGGGGCAAGAATGTTTATGTATTGAGCAACTCATGCCGATGGAGAAAAAAAAAGAGTCTCTCTGCGTCAGTGACACATTATTCTAATCTAATGAAGCACCTCTTGTCGTCACATGCCGCCACAAAATTACTGGCTAAGAACGCAGGTGGTAATGTGAGCTCTGCTACCAAAAGAGGAGATAAAGCCACGATGTTAATAAGCAAATAAAACTTGATTTTTCTCCACCGCAAACACTTATTACTCAGACAGAACTAAACAAAATAATATCTATATGTTCTAAACCATCTATTGTGTTTTATTGTGCAAATATAGTAATGATAATATTTATAATGCTATGTTGAATTTGACGGGCTGTCCTCCAAGCTCATTGGAGTCGTACACAATGTTACTACTTTTTCCACCGCACCATGAGTATATTCTATACTGTACATTATTTCTGTTAAGTGACAAGACTTTGTCTTAGCAAAGTCAGAGCTTACTGTCCTAATTAAATAATTCAAAATCAAGGCACGATCATATTTTATTTTGGTAAAATAAGCGTAATCTAGATGCCTTTGCCTTTCATATAAGCCACTTCTGATACCAAATGATCAACTAGAAGTCAAGTTATTATTTTCTGTTCCTAAAACTTGGATAGGCGACAAGACTTTTGTCAGGTAATGTACATAATTCAATTCATGTTTCTTTATATATCGCTTTTCACAATGTAGGTTTGTGTCAAAGCAGCTTAACATACAGTAGTTCCAGTAAAGTCCAGATTTACTAAAACCCTGAACTATGCATTTACTGGAATGAATCACAAGTCTCAAATGAAACAAAGCTTACACACCCATTTATATTTCAAAGAATACAGTTATTTTATAGAAAACATTACATAATATTGCAATACCGTACTTAATATATAATAATTTAGTTGTCTGGTTGTCACAGAAATGGAAAGTTTGCACATCACTGTTGTGGATAGTAGAACAAATACTCACATAGGACTAGTGACACATACTGCCTTATTGGGACTCTGTGTAATATTCATTATTACACTGTGACACCCACACCCATGTACACACACCCACACACAAACCTTCTAGAAAATAATTGTTGAAGTGCAATTGTGGGCTTCATTGTGAAAGATATATGTTTCGAGAAAAGCTTGATGTTATTTTTACAATGGGTGGTCTCGCCTACTGGTATTTTTTTTTAATGATTGAAAATAAAAAAATGCTTCTCAAAGACTTCAATTATGCCATTTTGAATGGAGCAGAAGTATATATTCAATAGAGGAAATTACTAACAGGCAACTGCTTTCAAAAATTCACATGTGCTGTGTCCAACTCTGAGCTGTTAAACTATGCTTTGTGCTTGTAATGTTTTACTGATGCATCATTAAAGTAAATGCAGTCTGAAGTTGATTGATGATTATTTTACAAAAGCTTTGAGGGTTGGGGGAGGGTATAATGGGACGCAAGCAGAATACGGCTGCTTTTAGAGCAAGTAGAGAAAGTTAAACATTCACAATTTATTTAGCAATTTTCAGAATAGTTTGAGGATTGCCCTGCATCTGATGAGCTATTTTTTTCTCCAACAACAATGCCTTGATACTAATGTGGAACAAATATCATTAGTATTTCTTTTCATTAGTATTGTGAGCTAATTTATAAATCCTTAAATATCATGCTTTTTAGCACACTTTTTTAGCAGATTTTTTTAAATATATGTTGTGCAAAGAATTTTTTTTAAGGTCCACATTTAAATTTTGAGTCCATTGATTGAATATGCTAAACTATTCTCTTATCCATCCGTCCCTTCCTTCCATCGCTTCCCTCCATTCCTTCCATTCCATCCCATCCATCCATTCATCCATCTCTCCCTCCCTCAATCCGTTCCATTCCATCCACCCATCCCTTCCTTCCATCATCCATCCCATTCAATTCCAACCATTTCATCCATCCCTCCCTCCATCCCTTTCTTCAATCCATCCCTTCCATCCATCCATCTGTCCGTCCTTCCTTCCATCCAGCTCTTCTTTCCATCATCCATCCTTCCTTTCATCCTTCTTTCCATGCCTTCCTTCCATCCATCCATCCATTCCCTCATTCCATCCCATCCCATCCATCTATGTGTATAGTGTGGCTTAGGTAAATTTATAACCACAGGAATTACCCCTGTAATGAAAAACAAAAACCGTTTTCACCATATTTGGATTGGTCGTGAATATTAATGAGCTCTGCAGCTTGTGAGTTTGTGAGCACACACACACACACACACACACACACACACACACACACACACACACACACACACACACATACACACACACACACACACACAGATTGTTGATGTACGTTTAAATACACATGTAATAAAATCTTGAATAAATTGAATAGATGTCAATCATGTCAACCTCTGCATAGACAGATTTTATAAAGTTTATTGCCATCTTTTCTGTCAAGAAAAACTTTTATTTAGCCATTTACGTGTGCGTGTTTGTGTCATTACGAACATATAACACGACATACACAGTCAACAAAAGTCTTTATGCCTCTTCAGTGTACACTGAATATATTTATAATCTATACATCCCACATTTTGCTTTCTGACAAGCTGACAAGCCTTCACAAAACTCTGCCAGTATATCCAGATTGTTATTCTATGGCAGATTTAAGGTTTAGTAATTGTCACCTTTTTGGCTGTTCTGGCAAACCATGTGGGGGACGGGGAAAAAAAAAAAGTAGTTCTACGAAATATTACGTTTCTTTCTTCAGTGATTCTGAGGTAATTGGAAACTTTCTGAATTGATTCTTTGTTTGCTTGCTGTAGTTTCACAATAGCTCTGTTTGCCTGAAATAGCTGTCTTCTGCTTGCTTCGTATTTCATTCACAAAGAACCTTGAGCGTTATAGAAAAGAAACTTTCTATAAAGTTTGTAAAGGTTGAAGTACTTTGAAAGGGCGCTTACAGAAGGCTTCATTGTACCGAATGTGTGCTGTGGAGAAATGCATGACGTTAATCTATCTCTGGTTTTAATTATTTTCTTCACAAACACATTTGTGTATGCTGTTTGGCCAATTCTTTAGAATCAATAAATCAGAATTGGAAAGAAAAATTTTTAAGTCTATTCAAAAGAAATTCAAGGGTTCACACTTAGATATTGTTTGACAAATCTTAGCAAGTTTGGCATCCCGGAAGAGAACCCTGAGCTCGGAGATAGTTGAGCCCAGGGCTCCCGCCTGGTCGATAGAGCATGTAAGGGGAGTACGAGATCAGGTGGTTCTCGAGAGCTCCCCATGGTAAAGGAGAAAAGGGGGAGAAGGGGTGGATGGGGTGGAGTGGGTGGGTATCTTCGGAAAACAAAGGTAAGGGAGTAGTTTTTGCTAGGCTACTTATAGTGAGTATGGATTAATCTGATTGGCTAACTAATGATTGTAGATGGGTGACCAGCTGCAGTCAATCATATCACGTGCTCCTCTTGAAATTAAATATATATATATATATATATGCCTAATTATGCTGGCTTATCTAGTTTAAAGCCATTTAAAGGTACTGTATGTAAGTTTTTGACCATTCTCAAGCATAAAAATACCATTGTGTTTGCAGATATTTAAGAAACACAAGTAAACATGCTTGTTTATCAGAAAAACAATGCTGAAGTCAGTTATTCTGCTTTGAAAATATCCATTCTGTGTTGGAATGCCTGTATTTGTTTTGACCTCTATAACCCACCCACTGCACATTGGTAAAATTTAACACTGAATACAGCACATAATCTGTACCTGAGGTGACAATTTTAATTAGGATAACACACGTTAGTAATAAATACATTTTTATTTTATTGTTTCAGTTTAGCTTAGTCTTTATGTAAATTATTCCATGCCCAAGGTGCACAATAACAAAATGCAGTTTTACCCTTCTACCATTCCGTCCATCCCTACCATTTCATCCATCCCTTTCTTCCATCTATCATCCCTTTTTTCCATTTCCTTTGTTTGTCCGTCCATCCCTCCTTCCATCCATGCCTTCCATCCTTGCCTTCCTTCCATCCATCCATGCCTTCCTTCCATCTTTCATTTCATCCATCCCTTTCTTTCCTCCCTTTCATTCCATCCATCCCTTTCTTCTATCATCCCTCTCTTCCTCCATCCATCCATTCATCCCTCCCTCCCTCCATCCATCTATCCCTTCTTCCATCCATCCGTCCATCAATCCATTCCTCCTTTCTTTTATTCCTTCTTTCATCTATTCATCTCTTTCTTCCCTTCCTTCTATTCAATTCTTTTTTCCCACCCCTTCTTTCCACTCCATCCCTCCCTTCCTTTCCACTCCGTCCATCCATCCCACTCCACCCTTCCTTTCCACTCTGTCTGTCCATCCATCCATCCATCCCTTCTTTTCCACTCCGTCCATCAGTCCATCCATCCATCCCACTCCATCCCTTCCTTTCCACTCCGTCCCTCCATCCCACTCCACCCCTTCCTTTCCACTCTGTCTGTCCATCCATCCCACTTCCTTCCTTTCCACTCCATCCATCCATCCATCCCTTCTTTTCCAGTCCGTCCATCCATCCATCCATCCATCCCACTTCATCCCTTCCTTTCCACTCAGTCCATCCATCTATCTATCCCACTTCATTCCTTCCTTTCCACTCAGTCCATCCATCCATCAATCCTACTCCATCCCTTCCCTTCCACTCCGTCCGTCCAACCATCCATCCATCCCACTCCATCATCCGTCCATCCTTTCCACTCTATCCATCCAGCCTATCCACTCCATCCTACTCCCTTTCCACTCCGTCCATCCCTTCCTATGCGTCCGTGCACCCCCCACTCCCATGAACCCACCCCCCCCACTCCCATTAATCCATGTGTACACCGAACACCATGGTCTTTTTTTCTGCTCTCATTTCTCTTTTGGGCAAAAACTGAAAATGAAACCTTTTTGCCAGCTGAAATTTTGGTGCTTCTCTAAATAAAATCATGAATATAATAGTTACTACAAGAGATGATTAAAAGCATTGTATAATCATTTGGTTAAAATAATAACTAGATACTAACAAAATGAAAATGTAATTAAAATATATGTAAATAAACAATCAAAAGTTTTGTAATGAACTGAAATATGTAATGGAACTTAATAGAAATTAAATATTTTATTACGATATATTTTTAAAAAAACAAGGTCCTTGTACAAGAAACTACAATCCTTACAAATCTCTCGTTTAAATTCATATTTTTTATATGATGGTTTGCAATATTATATTTGTGCATATACTTTAGATTAATCAGTACTAAAGCCAGTTAATTTAATACAATAACTTCAAATAATGGTCCCGAATTTATGTTAGGTAAAATATAAAATAAAATAAATTTAAAAGAGCAAAAATCAAGATAAACAAAAAAAAAAAAATAAAATAAAAACATTTTTGTAATTTTGTAGTTTGTAAATTGTAATTATCTTCCTATTTCTCTTTTGGTGACTACAATTTTAAAGGGCACTTATTTTACCGGTTTTAAAGTTTCAGCTCTGAGCATCTTGTAGCCGTTTTTGTTGCCTGTGCCTTTAATGCTAGTTCTCCCCGCCCACTGTTCCCACATGCCTGTCAGAGTGTGCCTCAATCTCCACCCTCAGCTGTGTCACATAAACAGCACAGTGACAGACATGAAGCAGATCTCATGTAACGTTTGTGAGAAATACTACAGTAAGAACTTTCACAATGATTATTTGATGTATTTGTTGTGGAGTTAATTCAAGCCTTTCTGCAACGATGAGTCTCACACAGTGTCGGCACAAAGTTCATGCACAGACACACACAGTGCACGAGTTTAACTTTGCACTGTTTTTGCAGGCAAATGTGACCAGATACATGTTAATATCCACTGCTGTATTGATATCCGTTATGTTAATGTACAAAATAAACCTGATTTTACATCTAGAAACCGGGATTGAAGCGTCTTCTTTTATAATTATACTGACATGCAGCTGTGTTGATAAAGATGGTAAAATCACTGTAATTCATTAGCATGCACTGTTTTAAAAACGTTTTAAACTTGTAAAACTCATTCTTGATCACATTTGATGATGATTGATGATGATCACAGAGAGCTGAACAGATCTTTTAAGTCTGGTTGCTTTGCACACGTCCTGTTTTGTTGATATGAGTAACAACGCCTTACTACGAAAACATGTTAATACACGGCTGTCAATCAATTCGGTGGGCGGAGGAACTGCACTTCTACGTTACATTGTGGTGGGCCTCAAAATGGGAGGGGTTTGGATCCTATTTTAATGTTAGGAAATAAAAAAAAGGCTTATTGTGTTTGTATCACTCCAGTATGACTGTGGACACTATACCCACACACAGTTCTGTCCAAACAGCTTACAAAAGATGATTTTCATCATAGGTTCCCTTTAATAAATATATCCATTGTAGATCTCATTATACGTTTTTGTATTGGGGTATCATGCATGAGGATTTATAAGCCTGGACACTCCTCACATTGTAAGTTACCGCTCTAACTTTCCCACAGACGTTGCAACCTAATTAAGTGGATCCCTCGCAGTGAGGACTGATAGCTGGATACCAGTCCAGACCTGTTTCACCATATCAATTACCTACCCCATATTTAGTGCCCTCTCCATCAAAACGAGACATCCGTGGGAGAACACCTGCGGTCTGGCAGAAGTGACATGCTTCACAAAGTTACTGGCCTTGCCTTAATGTCACCATCTGGTCACAGACTGAGCCCGTTTGTGCTACGGACGAAAGTTATACTCATTGTGGGGTTTGGAATTAGGAGTTTGAACAGATTTCAAACTCTCTAAAGTTTTTCCATAAGCATTGTGTTAATTGGACTTTTTAAAGGGCTTTTGATGATTGTACAAAATGAAAGTCTTGAGTTAAACGTGCAGTTTAACCTTGAAGGCTCTTTCTTGTCATATTTGTAAACTCTTACCATAGAGGATAATACTGTTGGGTTCAATAGTCTTAATGGTATTTTATTTTCTTTCAATCTATTCTGGCATGCGTTTTACGCAGCGGATGCCCTTCCAGCCACAACCCAGTACTGGGAAACATCCAAACACTCGCATTCACACACACATTTAAACATTATGGCCAATTTAGTTCATCCGATTCACCTATAGCGCATGTTTTTTTTGGACTGTGGGGAAAACCGGAGCACTCAGAGGAAACCCACGGGGCGAACATGCAAACTCCACACAGAAATGCCAACTGGGCAAGTGGGGCTCCAACCAGTAACCTTCTTGCTGTGAGGCGACAGTGAAATTTCGGTTTTCTGAATTGCACAATCTTTTATGGCTGTAAAAGTGCTGAGTAAAGTTAATGCCAAAACTACATTTCCTGCAAGAAGTGTTAGTTTTCTATTTCAAGTATTTCAAATCTATTTCAAGTTACTCGAGTCACGCTTGGTTTCCTGTCATTTTGAATATGCGTGCATCTCCTAGATGTCTGATTTGTCATGTGGGTGGCTGAGCAAATTACAAAAATCACAGAATAAATTGATTAGGTTAGTTCTAGGGGTTGGCTGTTTCACATGTTGAGATTTTCCATTTCAAGAGCCTTGATGGGCTTTATATAGAAAGTAGATTGGAACACATTGAAATATTAAAAGTAGAAAAGTAAAGTTTGTTAGCAAACTTTATGGTGGCTTGAGAAAGCCTAGTCTGAAAATTTGAATAATTTAAGTAGTTTTTAGGAAGTTTAAAAACAGCTGGCATAGATAGATAGATAGGTAGGTAGGTAGATAAATAGGTAGATAAGTAGGTTGCTAAGTTGTTGCTACAGATATGGGTACTGGGAATGCAAAGTAATGTCGTTCGTCTCCGCAGTAAAACAGAACATTTCTTGTCTAACATTTCAATTCAATTCACCTTTATTTGTATAGCGCTTATACAATGTAGATTGTGTCAAAGCAGCTTCACATAAAAGGTCATAGGAATCTGGAACAGTGTAGTTCAGTTTTCAGTGTTTAAGTTCAGTTCAGTTTAGCTCAGTTCAGTGTGGTTAAATAATCACTACTGAGAGTCCAAACACTGAAGAGCAAATCCAACGATGCGCAGCTCTACAGATCCCGAACCTTGCAAGCTAGTGGCGACAGCGGAGAGGGGAAAAAAAAACTTCACTAAATGGCGAAAGTGAAGAAAAAAAACCTTGAGAGAAACCAGACTCAGTTGGGCACGATCATTTTAATTTCTTCGCTGGCCAAACGTCTTGTGCAGAGCTGCAGTCTCAGCAGCGGAGGCTGGAAGCTGGCCTCAGCTGGCCTGGAAGGTTGGCTAGTAAATTATGATATTATAAGCAATGTTTACTCAGCAATAATTCCCCAGTACCAATAACAGAACTGTTAACTTCAGAGCTTATCGATACTTCGGTCTTTTGTAATGTAGCACTGATAAAAGTACTGAATTTCGGTACCAATCGCGACTTGATAGTCAGGCAAGCTCTTGCTTATGTTGTCAATCTGGAAACCTGCGCTTGCGTGTGTTTTGAACCAGGTGTGCAATACCCAGTTCAACCACTGTGTTTCAAACTTATGTACCTTTAAATATTCTGGGGCATTGCTTTGGAAAAAAACTGCCTGTGGATTAGGGTTGGGCCGATAGACGATGCCATCATCCATCGCCAATGGCCAAGACAACACTATGCTGAGCCAGCATCGCCGATCCTCCGCCCCGCCCCCGTCGCAAACCCGCTCGCGAAAAATACACACTTATGCTCTGTTTACACTAATACGTCTTAGTTTTAAAATGGCATTTTAGAACGAAAATGATCCGCATCCACACTGTGTTTTACTTAGCATTTCTGAACAGCCCTCAGTCCGCTGAAAATGCACATCACGTGACCACACACACACTGTCATGCGCTCGTCTGAGCTCCAGTGAGCAGTGCACATCGGACAGTTTATCAAGGATGTACCGCTGGATCGCGTCTCACTATAGTTGTTAAACGTGATATTCAGACATTCCAAGTCTCCCGAGTCACCCGCAAATGCATAGAGACTCTCGGATGCCTGCAAACGAGTGATAACCGCACGTCTCCCTCCCTCCCAGTCCCCAAACTATGTCAAACACCGCCTCCACCCGTCCATCGCGATGTTTCACATTAGACATCTTACGATGCCAAATTAGTCAACACTTTCGCTCGACCCTCCTACCGTGGATAATACGAGTATTACAAATGTGGTTAGTTCAGGATTTTAAATCTAAAAGCTTAAGCAAAATAGTAAGATGATTAATTACAGTATGTTTTAATGTGTTTTGTGATTTGTGTTTATTTATGTTATGTAGTGTCACAGTGTACATGTTACCAGGAAGAGTATAATCTGTAGGCCTACTTCACATGAAGAAACTACAATAGAAATACATTTTGTTTTAAATAAATTTTTTGTCTATCCTTGAATTAAGTGTATTCATTTTTGTTGTCAGAAAGAAAGAAAACAATGGGTCATTTTGTCTCAAATAAGAAATTATGAATCGCTCTCATGAGAAGTTTTCATTTTATGTATTATTTAACATTCATTACTGGGAAAAGACAGTGTTTTAGCTCAAAGCTTTCCTCAAAGCAATTCAATTTTCAACTCTTTTCAAATTATTATCTTGATGTGATCCTTCATTAGACAGTTTTCCATTACTAAAATCATAAAATTATTTCCATAAATTGCAGAAACTACCACTTATACACCACATAATGTATGACCAAAGCAGGAATTGTCCGAGAGACATGCATATGCAGCACCATTAGATAAAGCTACAACACAAGCAGACACTTTGGTTAAAATGCATCAATATTAAATGCGCATTAAAACTGATGTATTCGCACTCAAATGTAGTCTTAAGTTTGCTCTAATGTTAGGAAATGTTGGTGTGTCGTAAATGAGAGGACGCTTGAATGTGGCTGGGCATTTGCATAAAACACAGCCAAACATCTCCATATAAGGGCTTTCGGCATAAATCTTCCAAAGCCCAAGCCTTTCGTCACTCTCGTCAAACATGCTGCCCTCTGCAGATGCTTTCGCCAGATCCCCAAGCAATGCCAAGTGTGACTTTCACAAATCTAGTTCAAACACAATAAACAGCTTTCATACAGACACAGATTACAGACCTCCCAGTAGCCAGTGGCACATATAATCGCATTTGCATTGTTCAAGGAAACTACACAGCTTGAGATATAATGCAGCTTCTTATACTCCTATTCTGTCTTTTTGAGTGAAGAAACAACCTCATCTTCATCGCAAACAGTGTAAATATATAGGTTTTCCCTCATCAGTGTGCAGTTTTTCATCAGTGACAATGTTTACATGGACATCAGTAGTCTAATAATTTGCCTTAATCTGAATAAGACAATAATATGATTAAGGTGTTTACATGAGTTGCTTTTTGAATGTTCCTTTCATTATACATTATAAAATGTAAAAAATATATGTAATTACCTTGGCATCTTTAACATAATACAGTTTGGAATATTTAGCTTCGGCCCACTACCCTAAATAAAGTTTAGTTTTTGGCCCTTCATAAGAAAAAAGTTTGGGCACCCCTGGTATAGACTATTTTGTCAAATGCGTTTGATTGCGGTGTGCTGCACTATAATAATGTAACTAAAATTCGCATACTCCGTGTCTTAATCTGATTTCTGTTTAGTTCGATTATGACTTTAGTCAGATTAAGGTAATCAAAAATTGCAATTTACATGGTAGACTCTAAATCAGAGTATTGTCTTAATTGTTTTAAAATCGCCATTAGATGAATTTTCCATACATCACCGTTAGATAAATCTTTCAATTTCAAATGGATTCATTGATTCCCACACAAAGGGCCCTATCATACACCCAGTGCAATAAGGCGCAAGACATGTTTGGTGAGATTTGTTGCTATTTTCAGACCAACGCAACCCTAATTTTCACATTTTGTGCCACGTTGTTTAAATAACAAATCTATTTGTGCCACTGTGGACTCATGGGTTTGAAAAAAAAGAGGTGTGTTAATGTGCATTGCTATTTTAGCAACTGAAATAACTGAAATAGACTGCGACATTGACTAACTAAAAGCTGCTCTAAAGTCCAGCGCAGAGCGCATAACTCGTTAAGAGAATAAGTACAACCTTGTTAGACCATGCGCTGCGGCACAATGCATTTTTCTGTTTTTAAAATACCAAAAGTTGATTTAGACTTCCTCCTAATATTTATGCGCCATACGCTTTAGACTTTGTGCTTAGATCATTAAAATATAACCCATAGACTTTACCTGGGCGGTATTTAACCCATTGAAAAAGAACAGTGTATAACAATTTCTTAATAAATTAAAATATTGTTAAAAATCTAATTAGGTTTCATTTGGCTTATATAGTTAACTATTTATGTGACGTGGGTAAAATTTGTTTTTCAATCCGGCAGCGCAAGTATATTTCAAACCTCTGGGAAGCACTGGGACATATTGTTTAAAAAGCATAAATATTAAATGCCAAAGATTAAAGATGTAGCGAGTCACCTGACTCACGATTCGATACGATTCACGATACTAATCTCACGATTTAGTCACAATGTTTTTACTGAATTGTTTGAAACAAATTTAAGGTGAAGAGCCCTTTTGTGCCTGTTTTGAGCCCTGAAGTGCCTGTTTGCAAAATAATACATTTTCTGCCATAGCCAAATTGCTATTTTAAAAAAAAATCCAAAAGCAAAAAAATGAATAATACATGCTAAAGAAAGATGTTGACAGATATACTGTATATTCGTGGCACTTTGCTAAAATACTATTAGAACACATTTCACTATCAAAGGAAAATGTATTATTTGTGTAAATATAAAAAAAAAGTTGCGTCATTAGTAAGATTTTTATGGTTTTATTGTAAGAAGTACATTATAAAATGTAAAAAATATATGTAATTAATACGATAAAGTATCTTTTCTATTTATTTTTAAATATTATTAAATTAGAAAGTTACCATGGCAACTATAATGTAATACAGTTTGGTATAATTAGCTTCAGCCCACCACCCTAAATCAAGTTTAGTTTTTGGCCCTTCTTAAGACAAAGTTTGGGCACCCCTGGTATAGACTATCCTGTCACAAAATGTGGCTCAAATCCTGCACGATGGTAATAGTTTGATTGCGGTGTTTAGGCCGTACTCACACTATGCTATCCGAACTGTGCCCAGGCCCGTTTCTCAGATCATTTGAGAAGTGAGTGCTCTGAATCGGGCTCAGGCACGGTTCACTTAGCCGGCCCTGGTCCGGTTGGAACAGGTGTGCCAGTGCGTGGTTCACTTGGGTTTTGAGTGCAAAACGCGCCTGAACCCATAATTGAAAACGAGATGTGACTTTTAAGAGACTGTTTATTATGGATTAATTCATTCTTTCTGTTCAATGAGCGCAAACTGTCGTAGTTTATTAAAGATGCAAACCCCTCACTGCACGGCAGCTGCACCTTCAGCAAACCTCCTAATTCCTGAAGCACAGCGACTTTATGATTGTTTATGAGCGTCAAAAGTCACGGATCTGTTCGGCTAAATATTTGGCTGCCTGTCACTGCATATCAAACGACTAAAACAATATAACTAAAGTAATCGCTACTGTGCTGAGCGAAAGCGCCATCATTATTGACGTAAGCGCGCCCAGGCCCAAATGTAATGTGAGTGCGGGTCGTCGGGGGAGAAGGGAGGGGGGTGGCCCAGTTCAAGGCAACTGTACATAGTGTGAGTACACCCTTACTGTCTGTGCTGCACTATAATAATGTAACTAAAATCAGCATACTCCACATGTCTTAATCCGATTTCTGTTTAGTTCGATTATGACTTTAGTCGGAATAAGGTAATCAAAAATCACTGTTTACATGGTAGACTCTAATCAGACTGTTGTCTTAATTGTAATTCTTTTACTAAATTATTTGAAACAGATTTAAGGTGAAGAACCCATTCATTTTCTTCTTAAATGCTGCATATTTTTTGCCAAATAATACATTTTCTGCCTAGCCAAATTGCTATTCTATAATTAATCAATTTTTAAATATCGAATAAGAATAAGCAAATTATTAAAATGTGCATGAACTAATTTAAAAAGGAGAGGGTAAAAATAATCTAATACCTGGTTTTGTAACAGAACAACTTTCTTTTTCAGTCTGAAAACATCATCACACTTCGCTATGAAAACACTGATGCACCGTGTGATCTCTGTAGCACTCGTCAGAGCAGGCAGAGCTGCAAATCATCCAGTTTGGCTTAATTTTTTTGCGCTGATAGTTCATCATGTGCATCGTATTCGTTATTCTGTTAGTGTAAGCGTCTTTTTGCAGTATTTGCACACAGTTTGTGTTTTGTCTAGCCTACTTCACCGCTGTCGTTTTACTCTGCCGCCCGGTTTACTACAATGATCTCTTATGTGAAAAGAAATTGTTTAGAAATTAGTTTTTGTCAATCCATGACTTAATATTGATGCAAACTTCTTCTTTCTCTTCTACAGGGATAATGAGGGCCTGGTGAGTGCAGAGCAGGTGTTGAGGGAACTTGGACTGGACCCGACACCTGAAGACTGTGTGGCCACACAGCGAGTGTGTCAGATCGTGTCCACGCGAGCCGCTCATCTCTGTGGTGCTTCGCTAGTGGCTGTGCTACGGCAGATCCGAGATAACAAAGCCGCAGACAGATTGCGCACCACTATCGGCGTGGATGGATCAGTCTACAAAAACCACCCACAGTAAGTTCAATGTGCCAGTGTGCACTTTTGAAATCCCTAAAATTAGGCTTAAATGATATATTGACATAGGAGCTGATATCAGGGGGAAAAGAAGAAATATTGTTTTTAGCGAATGATGTACAGACTGTGGTGCCTCAGCAAATTCGATCTGCCTGGTGTCATGACAGACGCATTTGCACATATTGTATTTATATCGGATTTATTTCCATGTATGAATGAGGCCTGAAATCAATCTTGAAATATCCTGCATAAACTGCATATTTTTCATGGAACGCATCCAGTCTGTGTCATACTGAAGAAAAAAAAATCAGAATTAGGTCTCATTTTACTGACAGTGTTAATGGAGCCTTTTGTGGCCGTTTGACCAACCCGATGGTTCTTTCTGGATATTTTCAGAGTTTGGCAAGGCCATAAACACAGAAGGAGTTGAATTACTGAAGCTTTTAACAGCCACCCGCTGTGACATGAATATGTGCATACATTCCCTTTTATTCCAGCAATGCAAATGAAGGTTATGGCTGAGAAACAGCTGAGAAATTAGCTGAGAGTGCTCTGCTGTGCAAAAGTATAGACAGAAGAGAGCTCTGCTCTATTGGGTCAGCACGTATATCTAGTGATATATCTTTCATTATTATGAGTAAAATGGTAATTGTTTTATTTTTTTTAAAGATCTGATAACCTTTTAACAGATCTCAAATTAAAATGTTGCCATTTCAACATTTTTCCCAGAAAATCACTTTATTTATTTATTTATTTATTTATTTATTTATTTATTTATTTATTTATTTATTTATTTATTTATTTATTTATTCTTTTTTGTATTTTAATAAATGCAAAAATGTCTTTTTTTTTTTTTTTTTTTAAATAAAAATAGTGTGTCAAAACAGCCCCAGACCATCACACTACTACCACTGCATTTTGTCGTAGGTATGGTATGTGTTTACACCACACTTAATTCAACACACCTTGCAGAAAGTTCAACTTTTGTTTCGTCTATCCCAGGCATGGGCAAACTCGATCCTCGAGGGCCGGTGTCCCTGCAGAGTTTTGCTCCAACACTAATCAAACACACCTGAACACCCTAATTAGTGTCTTCAAGATCACTAGAAAGCTACAAGCAGGTGTGTTTGATTAGGGTTGGTGCAAAACTATGCAGGGACACCGGCCCTAGCGGCTCGAGTTTGCCCATCCCTGGTCTATCCCCAGAGTAATGTTCCTAATCTCTTGGGGATCATCAAGACGTCTTTTGGCAAAATAAACCTTAATGTTCTTTTAGCTCAGTAGTAGTTTTTAGTTTTGTTATTCTATTTTTGTCCAGTCTTCTCCTTATGGTGGAGTCATGAACACCAGTGCTTCCCACACATAGGCTTTACTTGTGCGGGCCACCCATGTATTTTAACGGCCACCCAAGTATATTTAGTGACATATTTTTTTACTATTATTATCATCCTTTTACACTTGTGTTTGTATCTGCACAAAACCAAACATCCGCGATCGATTAAGTAGTGTAAAATCTACTCTTGTTTACCCGTTTCGTTCTGTTTGAGATAGACCCATCAACACTCCTACAGACAGTCTCACATGCTCTGCAGACCCACAGAGACCTGCCTTCTGGCTGGAGTTTTAAAAAATCTCCTCAAATGTCCGGAATTCGAATTTTGCTTTTGTTTTCAAAACTGTCGTTAATCATATGCGTTTTTGCAATACCTTTTTACATAAAGCCTGCTTTCGATTGGCTTCAGCTCACTGTGTACGCACAGCTGCGAGAGTAACATGAAATAAATTATTCTTTAATCTAAATGACTCAGAAAAACTAGCTTATATACTCTGAGAGTACAAAATGACTAGTCTAAACTGTCTGCAAAATATATATACACCATTGGTAATAGTTAATTAATGCATTTGTTTTATTTAAATCTACACGTTTTAATCTCATAATTATTATATTTAGAGATATTGTCTGTTTGTATTCCTTTTACTGTCATTTATTTCTTATTTGCTGTATATTTTATTAGTTTATGTTAATATATTAGATAGGCTATTTTATATACATATCTAAAATGCAAGTTTGCTTTGAACTTGAAAGAGTGAAGCAGATTGGATGAGTGGGTGCACATGGCTCCTGAATAGCATAAAAGTAAGAGAAATAGTGGATTAACCCATTGAAATGAAATGGTGTACCGCGGTGTCATAAGTAATATTACTGTTAATTATTATTATTATTTTTGGTCGTATATAGTTAACTATTTATATGATGTGTGTAAATGGTGTTTCAATCCGGCTACTGCTGTAAGTATATTTCAAACCTGTGGGAAGCACTTAACACTCACCTTAACTGAGGCAAGTGAGGCCTGCAGTTCTTTGGCTGTTGTTGTGGGTTTTTTGTGACCTTGGATGAGTTGTCGTTGTGCTCTTGCTGTAATTTTGGTTCATAACTTCTTCATACTGGAAAATCTCAATTATTTTCTTTTTCATTTATTTTAACATTTAACATTTATTTTAGGATCTCGGCAAGATGTCTAGCTTTTGAGGATCTTTTGGTCTACTTCACTTTGTCAGGCAGCTCCTATTTAAGTGATTTCTTGATTGTGAGCAGGTGTGACACAAATTAGGCCTGGGTGTGGCTTGAGAAATTGATCTCAGGTGTGATAAACCAAAGTTGAGTTGTTATAACAGGGGGAGCAAACACTTTTTCACACAGGGCTATGTAGTTTTGGATTTTGTTTTCCCTTAATAATAAAAACCATAGTTTAAAAAAAGTAAATCATGCGTTTATATTTGACTAATATTTAATTGTGTTTGATGATCTGAAACGTATTTAAACGTGACAAGCAAAATAATTTATAAATCATTAAGGGGGCAAACACTTTTTCACACCACTGTATAATTCTGTGTAATTGCAATTGTTTAACTTTACACGGTAATTTGCAACATTTTTAATGTGCATATATATATATATATATATATATATATATATATATATATATATATATATATATATATATATATATATATATATATATATATATATATATATATATACATTTTTATTACATTTAAATTAATTAACTATTTTGATTTTAGTCTGAATTAATTTATTTACAGTACATTTTGTTTGACACGAAAGCAATTTGCAGGTATCAGCATTAATTAGTTGCTCTATTTTAATCTATCGCATACATTCTGAGTTCACAGCTTTCACCTCACACAGGTGCCAACGCTGAAACACATCATTGGTAGAAATGCGGCATGTTCTGCAATTTTCCTGTAGGTGTGGATGGCTCTTACAGAGATGAGTGTACTTTGTTCTCCAGATGTGCCTGTGTGCACAAGTGCCACCTCATGCCAGTCATGTTCACAGAGATGAAATACATCAGTGAGTGAGCTGTGAAGATCAATATGACTTCATTCAGGATCCCTGCTGTTCGTTGGCCTCTATCTAGAGGCAGATAATCTTGTTTGAAGCAAATCTGTTTCTAGAATGGTATCAATTTCACTTTGCCGTCATCTGAAGGCTGATGTAAAGTTGGGTTTCTTTAACATGGAAAGTTAATAGTAACAAGTGCAAAACAATGAATGAGGTCAGTTCTGTTCTTTTACGCTTAGAAATTTTGATTGAAGTGTATAAAATAATTGCAGTTAAATTGATGTGTATACCAAGTGTTGCAGTTAAAAAGAAGTTATGTTTTGCATTGAATTGCAGGAGTTATATGTCATCATTTAGACTGAATTATGCAATTCATTGTATAACGATGGTTTGTGCTCTAGCCCAGGGGTCCCCAACCCTTTTATCATCGCGGTCTGGTCAACGATTGACAAAAAACCGGGGGTGGGGTCTTGGTTAGTATGTTGCTAGGCGACCATCAACCGTTTTCTCAGAGGATGACAAACTGACAAAACATTGCTGCAACTCTGATACAAGTTTTATTTAAGGAGAAAATCACAAAGCACTGCAGTATTTGGGTGTTCTCTGTTTGTCTGAGATAATTAGTCTACCAAAATGTGTATATTCCATACGAATTATGAGGCTGATTGGTCAGTACTTGTCACGTGACTCGCAGTGTGCTCGCGGCATTCATTCAACTGGGTACGTCTAGAAGGTACAAGTGCGTCACGTCGTTGGAAATAACGAACTTACGCAAACTCTAGAAAAGACTCTATATGCGAATGTCATTTGCGATCTCCCACAGTTGATCTTCTTGCACAGGCATGCTGGATTCACTTGATTTGTAGACAAATGGGTTGCAGATCCATTCCTTGGCAGTTCATGGTTCCTTTACTGGGCCTTTTCCCCTTTGCAAAAGAAACTTTCCAAAGACGTCTGTTTTTTTTTTTTTTAACTCCTTTTGCTGCTTGTGGGTTAAATTTGGGTGCTCAAGTGACCGAAATGTAAGCAAGAGATTTTTTCAAAATATAAGATCGTTCAGACTCATTCCAAACTAATTATTTTCTTGCCACAAATTTAAAATAAATATGTCAAAACAAGGTAAATATAGTTGTATACAACACTTTTTATTCAACAAAATTGTTTGTTTGTCACTTTTTATTCAACAAAAACAATTAACATTTAAAAAATATATATTCAAATTGATCTATTCCAGATCATTAGCTAAAACTCTAATCTTTAGAGACGAGGCAGCTCTGACAATTTAAAAATTATTTTCAACCAGCCATAGTGGCTAGTGGGGGTACCACAGCCGCCACAGCTAAAGTCTACCCACATTTGGCGGGCGGGCGGGTGTTTATGTCAAGCCCTGCAAATGACTATTTTAAATTTCATAAGATTCCTTTTACAGCATCGATGTTGTAATGTAATTACAATACAGTTTTATGTTCAATCCATTTAAGAGCGTGCTCTCCCTCATGGGTCTGTGTGTCAGAAACACGCGAGCGCCATGTGCGATCTGCTGTGTTTGACTAATACAAATATTGTGGATGTTAAATCCTGAGATGTACATCACTTTCTGTGATCAGGTACACTTCATCTTCAAATACATTTTGAATGTTAAGCACATCCCGACGTGTAGTAGTGAAGTACAGCCTTCACTGTAAATGCCCTGAGAGCTTCGCTGCTGTTTGGAGTAGACTGTGAACAACTTGGAAACACATTTCACCAGTGTCGGAGGTTATTACCAGACTTTGTGGTTCAGCAGATCACCAGAATCTATTTTCTTTAAATACAGTTGTTTTTGGGTGAGTTTTCTGATCATCAGTGAAAGGCTGTATTTCAACAGTAGTGAAGCCATGAATAAATGTGCAGCCGAAAAAGACACATCGCCGATTTGAGGGAGCAAAACACAGTTCAAAGTTTCATCACAAGCATCATAGCCAGAAATTCTTCATTCTTTAGCAAAATATCTATTTCATTAAGTCTCATTTTTGAGTGTGACCATATCAGACACAAATATGTTGGCAAGCGTAGCGGAAGTGCGGATGTTTTATTTTTTTTTGGTCCCCATGAATACAATATATGGTGTCTTTCCAAAAAGAAATATTATTTACATGTAGTAATAATAATACAAGTTCAATGGAGTTTGTTTGTTTGTGTTTGTTTGTTCTCGTATAAATCAAAAAGATATTTTTTTAAATAAATGTTAATTTAATCACACCTTTTTTCTTTTGTTTCTTTTTCATTTAATAGTTTCTGGCAGTCCAAAACTTTATATTTTATATATTTTTAAAAAAGTCATTGCTGTCATGCAAATTTTTTTTTACACCGTCACGTGTTATTCCAAAATCCACTTGTTCTTTGATCAAGGCCATTTTAACAATATTTTTATTTTTGCCATTTTCATCATTGTATTTTAAGAGTTCACATAACTAATTGAAGAATCACCAAACCACACTGCATCCACTCTGAAAAAACCTAAAAACTTTAGCTGTACTTGGAAACCTCATCTTTTTTTAATGAGCTACTGTTATTTTCTCTTTTCCACCTACTGCTCTTGTGCAACTTTTATATGTTCCTCTCCTTTTTCTTTTTCCTCTTTCTTTATTCCGCTTTTGGACCCATTTCATTCCCTCTCTCACCCACACACTGTGTTTTTTCCGCAGGTTTGCTCGGCGTCTGAATAAGATGGTGAGGTCTTTGGTTCCAGACTGTGACGTGCGTTTCTTGCGCTCTGAGGACGGCAGCGGTAAAGGCGCTGCCATGGTCACTGCAGTGGCGTACAGGTTGGCGAAGCAGCATGCAGAACGCCAGCGTGTTCTGGACACACTGCGTCTCAGTCGAGATCAGCTCCTGGAGGTGAAGAAAAGGATGGAGGATGAAATGAATCGAGGCCTGGCTAAAAAAACACACAACAACGCCACCGTCAAAATGCTGCCCACCTTCGTGCGCTCCACACCAGATGGAACAGGTTAGAGTGAGAAACTACATTTTTGATCATTTAAAGAATAGAAGGGTTTATTCTCCAAACAACACCTTCCAAAAAGCTTATTTTTTTTCTTTGAGCTTTGTTTTTTCGTAAAACAATGGTTTATTCAATATAAAGTATATTCTCTCAGAGCACATATCTGTCAAGCAAAAAAACAAACAAACAAAAAAATCTATCACCCTAAATCGGAATCTGATGAATGGTCAAAGGTTAACCCTTTACTGCACAGTGTTACCATATGGCAACATGATACATATGTTCATTTCCCTGCCACTGTTTCTTTAAGACCAGCATAAATTTTTTTTTGGTTGGAAAGAGAAGACCTTAGTTTAGCCAATGATGTGCTTTTAAGTCACATGACCTGCAGTGTTTTTCTGTAGTGCGATTTCTGACAGACTGACGTTTATTGTTAGTAGTTGCTGAATGCAAATGTAAACGTCAATAAAAACAAAGCATCAAAGGATGTCAGATCCACAAAAAAATCTGGAACATCACCTCCAGGACGTTAGGATGACGTATTCACAACTCAATTTTTTTAAATCAAATTAGTTTTTTGTAAATCGATCAAATGTGTGTGTTGCCAAATGGCAACACTGTGCAATAGTGGAACGTGCAATATTGCAATGGGTTAGCTAGCTAGCAAGGTCAGCTGTGATCTTTTAAGTTGTAACAATAACAACATGATAGTAATATAATGTTAATGACTTGTATGTTAATGACATTTGCATTATGGATAAAATCTAGTTTTAATGGCAATACTCCTTTTGAATAGATATGAATACAGGGAACAGTGTATTAGCGAGCACCACCATGTTCTATGGTAAGTGAAAGAAGACAAGGACAGAACTGGCTCTTCCTGCAGATGAAAGTGAGGATGAGATGGGTTTTAGTGACCATGAGAATGATGCAGACTGGACATTTGCTAGAGACAGTTCAGGTAAGTTAGCTCAGAGGCAGATAAGACAGGCATATGATAGTATATAGTATAATATATATAAACATTGTTAGCTAGTAGCTACAATATTCTGATGCATCTGGATATACTAGACTTTTATTTAAATTTATTTATATTTATTTGTTATAAAATTGACTGGATTTTAATTTATTTATATTTACTGTATGTTATACACATGATAATACAATATTAGGTTTGTTTTTAATATTATTCAACAAAAAATTATGGAATGAATGAAAACTTTTGGACAATGAGTTGGAAAATATGTATAAGGTGTAATTTATAAGTTCTGATTTAAAGCTTATAATACAGCAACACCAATTAAAAAATTTCAAACAACTAAATTATTAATTATAAGGAAAGTTTTAAATTTAAAATTTCTAAGTTAGATCCACTGTTGGATGTTCTTGCCATATGGCAACATATCATAAAGTACCCTAAATTAATTTTTCCAAATTAGTTTTTTACAGCACCTCAATTCAATCCATTCTAGGAAATGAAAAACAGTCAAATATACTTTTTAATAGATTTATCATAATGTGTGCGCTATATATGGTTAAATGAGTGTAAGCCATTTTACCACTTCTGAAAAGAATTGTGTTATTTATTAGATTATTTAGGGATCTGATTCCGTATTTTCCGAGCTCAATGGGGCGAGTCCTGTAATTGGAGGAGGGGGGTGGGGTCTCAGGGAGGTTCATCGTCATCAAAGCTGAAGACCTGAGGGTTTGCGCCTTTATTGTGCACAAGGAGCATTAACTGCTTCATTCCAGACTGCTGCATTCAGGTATAATGATATTGTGTAGTCCTATAATGTGCGCATATGACGCTCACATATGCAAGATTATGAAATTGCTTTGAGTGCATGCGCACTGTGCACACTTTTTCCGTGTTCACATTTGCTTGTCACAACCACATGCACTCTATGTACATTCGAAATACAGCTGCTGGACGCACATTTGTTATTACCCTCTGCAAGTCATCTGTCTTTATGTCTTCATTTATTCAGTCCTACAGCCTAGCACCTGAAATGGAATACCTGAACGCGAGTTTGTTTAGATGATGATACCAATTTATAAAAGTATATTTTATAATTAGTTAAACCTATTAAAGCAGGAACTACGCCGAAGGGAAAGTGATAAACTTGTTTGATGTTTGATGTTTTCTTCAGTCTGATATTCCTAATTGTACGCTTAGAGTTCCACACTCCAGGATTGCGTTTTTTCTCACGGACATCATCCCAACACACTGAAGTTAGTCAGAGGATGTAGGATTAATTAATGCTTAAAGGGCCACAAAACCCCCTGTCTCGGCAGGGTATTTTCACACACTATTTTGCAAAAAGTCAGGAAAGTGGGTGAGTCCAGCTCTGTTTAGGTGGGAGTGTCGGGGGTGGAAAAGAGGGAAGGTTTTGCATAAAAATGAGAGTTTCCGTTTAGGCATGCGCTGATTTTCACAGAGGCAAAACAAACCGACAGACACCGGAGAGAAAGATAGAGACTTTAAATGCAGTTCGGCACTTTCACTTAGGAATATTTCATGCATGGCCCCGTGACAAATGAGATATTGGAAATCAGGAACTGCTTTAAGAGTGTAGTTTTAATGGAATGTTTGATACCGCACGGCGAATGGGCGAAAAAAAGAAAAAAAAAAAACATTAACTCAGTAACTGCAATGTGAAGGTAGCGTCAGAAAGCCGTGTGTGTATAAACTAACGTTTTTTTTCTTCACTTTCGCCAATTAGTGAAGTTTTTTTTTTTTCCCTCTCTGCTTTCGCCACTAGCTTGCATGGTTCGGGATCTGTAGAGCTGCGCATCGTTGGATTTGCTCTTCAGTGTTTGGACTCTCAGTAGTGATTATTAAACCACACTGAACTGAGCTAAACTGAACTTAAACACTGTACACTGTTCCAATTTACTATGACCTTTTATGTGAAGCTACTTTGACACAATCTACATTGTAAAAGTGCTATACAAATAAAGGTGAATTGAATTGAACTATCCTGTCACAAAATGCGGTGAAAATCCTACACGACGGTAATAGTTTGATTCAGGTGTTTACATGTTTACACTCAGAGAGCAGCATTTACAGCGGATCTTTCAGTCTATAATATTGCAGTAATATTACCGTACTGTAAGCTTAGTAACTAAATCATTTTGACTAAGGTATGTCTTTAAAAACTGAAAGAGTACTGCTGACGATACTAACTAACTTTGCCATCTGAATAAACAAACAAAGAACACTGATCGCTCACTTACCAAATCTGTAGAGACAGGACAATCAACACCAACTGGAGCCGTGTCTCTTTTAAAAGGAGAGTGGTGGCAAATGTGGATTTCACTATTTCCAGATGAGAAAAGCTCTCCGGTAAAAATGTTCCTTACAAATATATTTCTGTCATGTGCACTGTAATCCACATGTGAGTCCAGCTGCGCTCTCATAGCGGGAATTGAAAATACAAACTTAGTTGCAGCACATTTATAAACGCATGACTGACATCCCATGTCTCCAAACAATTCTTGCTCTTCCACTTGTTTGGCAACCCATGTCAGGCATATTAATGAAATTACACCTCATTCTCAATAGAGCGCGCTGATTGGTTTGAACCATGTCTTTCTCATGAATTGCACACTCAAAGACGTCACGATGTACTCGCCGGTACAAACATCCACTCTCCATGCTGGATTACACGCAAGGATCTCATGGCTGTGACGCAGCTTCAAAAATTTGTTTTAAACCGGAAGAACGAATTAGCTCGAAATAACACAAAAACAACCAATTTAACTTTTTTTTTTAAAGAAATATATATATGTCCTAATAGTGTTTTTAGCAGCATGGGACGCATATTTGGCTGTCAACAGCTCAAAAAATGTGTTTTGGTGTTTCATGACCCTTTAAGTAGTCTGGTTGCCTCCTGCTCACTCATGACTTAATTTAGTCATTTCCATACAACTTGCTCATATCAGTGGTTAAATGATTAAAAGGTCTTCATGCTGCCGTGCCACACTCCTTCGTACAGTCAAATGCACCTTAAAGATGGATAAAATCTAGTCAACTCATAATGGTAGTGCAGACTCCACTTAATCTACTGCAGTGGTCTCAAACTCAATTGCTGGAGGGCCGCAGCTCTGCAGATTTTAGCTCCAACCACCTCCAACTCACACCTGCTTAATAGTCTCTTGTAGTCTTGAACACCTTGATTAGTTGGATCAGCTGTGTTTGATTAGGGTTGGAGCAAAACTGTGGAGAGTGCAGCCCACCAGGAATTGAGTTTGAGATTCATGATCTACTGGACGCAATGAATTCGGAAGACTCCAGAATTAATCAAAAAAGTTGACGTTTATTTTTCTGGTACAAGTATATTATGCCAATTTCAGAATCAGACAATAACAGCCAATTCAGAAGTAAATGCACAACATCGATTACTCAAAGATAAATCTGAGAATATAGATGGAAGTCCAAATTGTATATAGTGTTGAGCTTGAGAGCTCTTCATTACTGGCTAGTCTGGATACACACTTGCGACCCGAGACATTTTTTTCTTTTCTTTAAATACCTTAGGAGAGCAATGAATGGTTATTTTGTTAAAGTTAACCTGTGACTCAAAGATTTACTCCTCTGTTGGGATTTAATCAAAAGTTATCAAAGATAGTGACACAACCTTGTTACCAGTCACGCCTGAGTATTTATTAATACCAGAGGGGAAGGAAAGTTCAGAAAGTCTATCCTGGGCCTTTTTTCTTCAGATTTCAGAGTTTTTGTTGTTTTATTACAGGACACATTTAAGTCTGAGTAAAATCCATCCTTGAATAGTGCTCCAAATGACTTACTAGATTGTTTTGGCTTTTTTTTAATAAAACAACAGTTTATTCACAATGCGCTATATTCACTCAGAGCGCATGTCTGTCAAGCTCAAAAAACAAAACAAACAGATAAAAAGCTTCATGAAAAAGAAATTGAATAGTGCTCCATGCAAATTAGGGCTGCACGATAACGGAAAAAATGAAAATTACAATTATTTTGCTCAAAATGTTAATCACGGTTAAAAATGACAATTATTCCTTATATAATATAATATATACAATTATTTATATAATATAATATATATTGTTATTAAACTTCACAGCCACAACTATAAAAAAACACAACTTGTAATAAAACTGGGCGGGGATTTGATACTAAGAATCTGATACTTGTTATATACTTTCAATTTTGATTCCTCTTGTCCAATTTCTGCATGCACATTTTTTTTCACTCACTACTATGCCAAGAACTTCGCCGCTGGAGAGCACCTTCAATAATAACTTTTGTTTAGAGATGGACCGCAAGATGTGCTCAAAAGAGTGGCTACATGTGATGAAGAACGAAGGCAAAGCTAAGTTTAATTATTGTAATAAACTAATAAGTTATAAAGTAGAGTGTCAGGACCAACATGACAAAGCATCTGCAGTTAGTTCACCTACTTCACGGATATCGAATTAAAAGAATGGCGTGTTAGGTTCATTGTGCGTCCCGCGGGTGCAACCAACTAGAGTTGTGACTTTTAGTTTAACTTCTTGAGCGTGATGAGCAGTTCGGTGTTCGTTTTTATGTAAATACCTTGAGGTGAAACTAAACTGCGCATTCTCTCTGCCTCCTCATTCACAACAGCGCGGAACCCGCTGCTGAAGCACGTGGGGGAGACTGCTTTATACTCTGTCATTCATAATCTTAGCTGTTGTATTGGAGTCGAAAGAATATATAAAGTAGAACGTTATTTTAACAGTCTCAATATGTTTAATCTTTTTTTCTTTTGCATAATTCCTGTCATTTCTCCTTTGCAAATTATTTTTTTTTTCATCTGCTTGATTCTTTTAAAACTGAAGCAGCGCCCATCACTTGTTGTTTTCCATAGGAGACACCTTTATGAATGTTTTATTTTGTGTATAGTCTTTAACAGGTGCATTTTAATAATTTTATTCTGTTCGAAGCAGCACTCAGACGCGAATTTATCCTTGAAAATGTTTGTTTTGCACGTGATTAATTTCTGATCCCTTGCATAATTTTTTTTATCAAAAGACAAGTAATTTAATTACTTTCTATGTGCTAAAGTATTTGTTAAACAAATGTTCTTTTAAAAAGCTTATACACCTATTAAAGCTGTAAATCGTTGCAAACAGTGCATGCAATACAGTGCAAAAAAGGAAATTAGTTATATATTTCATTATTTAATTAAGAAAATAGGCTAGTCTTTTTATAAATTGAGTTTAATTGATCTTAAACTTTTAATTACATTTTCTTTTCTTGTAAATAATACAAGTTGCTTAGGTGGTTAATGAGGTTTGTTGTGTTACCTTGGGAAGTTTGGACTGAACAGGAGCAAAGGCTACCTGATCAACATTACATTCCTCAAAAAAAACACTTGCAATGTAGACGCAGTCACCTCATGCTTGTGATGTGGTTCAATCCATAAACTCCACCCATTAAAATAACGGCTTGGTCTTTATACTGGAAAATCGCGTCGAAATTTGATCATTGATCACGGGCCACAAATATCACTATCATGATAATAATACGATTAATCGTGCAGCCCTACTCCAAATGAATAATTTACCATATTCCAAGTATGCAAAAGTCATATGATGGGTACGCTTGAGAATAACAAACTGGAATATACTGCAAACAGTTCTGCCTTTAGAAAATGTAGTTTTTGTTCATATTAACAAAAAATTAAGCATTTCAACTAGGGCTGTGCGATTTAATTGAAATCGTATCAAAATTGCGATTTGAACATAGCCAAATTCTAAAACGCCTCACATCAATATTTTCCCACAATATGTTATTTGAACCAATCATAATGCAGAGAACAGGAGACTGGGGTTAATGACAAGAGAAGCCGCTATTATGAGTAGGTATAAGATATAAGATTCTGATGGTATGATAACCTTGGATAAAAATATGACAGTTTCACGGTATCACGGTGTTGGGATTACTGCTCTAAAATATATTCTTTTTAAATGTCTGGGTGTATATATAAAATGTTATATATATATATATATATATATATAGTTAGTTATATAGTTACTATATATATATATACTATATATATATATAGTTATATAGTTAGTTAGTTTGTTTGTTTGTTTGTTTGTTTGTTTGTTCGAACATTAATTCATGTATTTTTGCATTTATTTATTTTTTTCCATTTAGTTTATATTTTTTTAGTTCTTCTCTATTTATTTATTATAGATTTATTAGCCATACATGCGTTACAAATGTTGATTTATTTATGCTCTCTTTTTGTATATTTACATTTTTTTATTCATGCATTCACTTCTGTATTCAGTTATTTGTTTTTATTTAATTATATCGGATTTTATAATTAAATATAAAATTTTATTTAAAAACATTTATTTTTTTAGTTGAAGTATTTATATATTTTTTTCATTCTTTATTTACTAATAATCTGCACATGAATGTAGTACAACTTTGGTGGACTAAAAACTGCCACAAAAAAAAGTCCCTTAAAAAACAGCTGGAAAAATTCCTACGCCTGTACCCTGTGGAAAAAAAAAACAGAAACTGATTTGAAGTTCTCATCACAATTGGCAGTGTGTTGCATGCAAAATAAGATGTTATTCCATCTTTCCCGGAAATCAAGGAGAATCTGAAAGCAAAGTGTTTGAATTTAAAAAGCAGCAGAGCATAATACATCGTATCTCAAGCAAGTTATCAATGCATGATTTATGCTTGTTTAGAAGCACAGCAATTTCAGAAAATGTTTTCCATGCATAATTTTTTTAAAATTACATCTGTCCTTGTGTACAGTATGCGGACAGAGACTATTCACACTGAGCAGAAAATGTTCATGGTAGCATTAACTGCTCCTCTGCCCACATCTGACAGTATCTGATGACTTCACTCTTGTTGGTAGTACTGCACCAAATGGTTGCTTATTTGCTTGATGTTAAGAGAAGGGTTCTCAAAAAAAAAAAAATACATTTCTCACGTCCTTTACTCACCATCCACTTGTTTCAAACCATTTGAGTTTACCTCTTCTGTTATACACATGATTAGATAAATGGATGGATAGATAAATAAATACAGCCCTCCTGTGAAATTTGTATTCATTTTTAAACTTTACCAAGCAATGTTTAACATAAAGGGAAACGTTTATGGTATTTCCTGTAATATTAATGTTGAATACTATGTAGAATAATGAATATATATATATATATATATATATATATATATATATATATATATATATATATATATATATATATATATATATATATATATATATATATATATATATGCCTAATTATGCTGGCTTATCTAGTTTAAAGCCATTTAAAGGTACTGTATGTAAGTTTTTGACCATTCTCAAGCATAAAAATACCATTGTGTTTGCAGATATTTAAGAAACACAAGTTAACATGCTTGTTTATCAGAAAAACAATGCTGAAGTCAGTTATTCTGCTTTGAAAATATCCATTCTGTGTTGGAATGCCTGTATTTGTTTTGACCTCTATAACCCACCCACTGCACATTGGTAAAATTTAACACTGAATACAGCACATAATCTGTACCTGAGGTGACAATTTTACATTGTAGAGTTTATGCTGTTGTTTTGTTCTGACGTTGAGTAAATAGAAACGTTTTGCACATTGCTGCCACAAAGGATTAGGACAAAAACTTGTTTTAACATGAAAAAGATACTTTTATCACATCACATAATACATTGCGGTGACTTGAAGTTAAGAGAAAATGTTAAACAGCACTTGAGATTTTTTTAGAGGGGGGGGGGTAATCATTTTGACTTCAACAATAGACAGACAGACAGACAGACAGACAGACAGACAGACAGACAGACAGACAGACAGATAGATAGATAGATACTGTATTGGACAGATTCTTTGAATGTATAGATGGATACTGTAGATGGAAATATGCTGTAATGACTGACACTATAGATGGGTAGATGAATGGATACTATAGATAGATGGATAGATATTAAAGATGGATAGATAGATGCTATGGATGGATGACACAGTAGATGGAGAGATACTATATGGATGGATATTATACATGGGCAGATAGATGAATAGATACAATAGAGAGATGGATAGATAGATAGATGGATAGGTACTGTAGATGGACAGATACTGTGAATGGATGTATGGATGGATACTGTAGATGGAATAATGCTGTATATGGATTGATACTGTAGATGGACAGGAACTATAGATGGGTAGATAGATGAATGGATACTATAGATAGATAGATGGATAGAGACTATACAGTAGATGGACAGAGAGATGCTATAGATGCATGGATACAGAAGATGGATAGATACTATAGATGGGTAGAGACTATAAATGGGTAAATACAATAGATGGATGGATACTATAGTTAGATGGATACTATAGATGGATAGATACTATAGTTGTATAGATGCTATAGATGGGTAGATAGATGAATGGATACTATGGATGGATGGATGGATGGATGGATGGATGGATGGAGTAGATAGCAAAATATTGAAAACTGGTAGCCATAAATTAATTTTTTATTTTATTTTTTTCTACCATGCAACTCGGGTTGTTACTCTTAAAACTATCATTTTGTAACATTAAATATTGAATAAATGTACATTTTATTGGTGTACCAACCTTTGAAGCTTTTTTTCCAGTGGTGACTGTCATCCATGTCACTGCCTCTATTTTTAACATAGTTTGCTTTAAATCCACCAAATGTTTTTATTAGCAAACGTTTTTATTAGCAAAGCAGACTTCTTGTAGCAATACATCTGTACTGCATTCAGATTAGTGTCGGACAAACAGAACTTTCATTTGAGAAGGCCTCAAGCAATGTTGGCCAGGCTGAAGAAATAATATGCTGCGTTGATGACAGAAACAAAATGTCTTATGATTGTACTCTGTTAAATGGTAATATTTATAGGGGAAGGTTTTAAAATGTGCAGTTCATTCATAAATGCATACAGTTCAAACCGGAATACAGAAAACTATGAGTGATGGGGGCTGCATAAGGTCAGTACAGTAAAGTTAAATATGGTAAATGCAGCTTTCATGGAAACGCAGACAGCTTTCATTGAACGTGAAGTAAAAGTGGGATGGTTAAGTGGAGGAAATGGAACAGTGGTGTTAAGTGGTATAACGGATGATGGGAACAGTATAGTTTAAATTACATCCAATATATTTTTTATATAGTGCATTAATGTTAACAAGCACATGTTTGGATTTTAATAATGCATTGGTAAATGCCAAAATTAACATTTAACTACAGTTGATGATAAATGCTGTACAAGTATTATACAAGTATACAATAATTCCTTTATTTACCCTTAAAGGGTGACCGTAAAGGCTTGAAAACACCTGATATTGATTCTATACATATTGGTGACGCACTTATAAGACTGATTCTATACATGTAAGACTGAAGCACTTGTCAAAATAAAAAAAATTACTCATATTACAAATCAATATTACACTCACCGACCACTTTATTAGGTACACCTGTCCAACTGCTCGTTAATGCAAATTTATAGTCAATCACATGGCAGCACCTCAATGCATTTAGGCATGTAGACATGGTCAAGACGATCTGCTGCAGTTCCAAGTGAGCATCAGAATGGAGAAGAAAGGTGTTTAAGTGACTTTAAACGTGGCATGGTTGTGGAGCCAGAGGGGCAGGTCTGAGTTTTTCAGAAACTGCTGATCAACTGGGATTTTCACACACAACCATCTCCAGGGTTTACAGAGAATGGTCTGAAAAAGAGAAAATATCCAGTGAGCAGCAGTTCTATTGGCGCAAATGCCTTGTTGATGCCACAGGTCAGTGGAGAATGGCCAGACTGGTTCGAGCTGATAGAAAGGCAACAGTAACTCAAATAACCACTCGTTACAACTGAGGTATGCAGAAGAGCATCTCTGAACACACAATACGTCCCAAACTTGAGGCAGATGGGCTACAGCAGCAGAAGATCACACCAGGTGACACTCCTGTCAGCTAAGAACAGGAAACTGAGGCTACAATTCGCACAGGCTCATCAAAATTGGACAATAGAAGATTGGAAAAACGTTGCCTGGTCTGATGAGTCTCGATTTCTGCTGCAACATTCAGATGGTAGGGCCAGAATTTAGCGTCAACAACATAAAAGCATGGATCCATCCTGCCTTGTATCAACGGTTCAGTCTGTTAGTGGTGGTGTGATGGTGTGGGGGATATATTCTTGGCACACTTTGGACCCATTAGTACCAATTGTGCATCGTGTCAACGTCACAACCTACCTGAGTATTATTGCTGACCATGTCCATCCCTTTATGATCACAGTATACCCATCTTCTGATAGCTACTTCCATCAGGAGAACACGCTATCATGTCATAAAATATGAATCATCTCAGACTGGTTTCTTGAACATAACAATGAGTTCCCTGTACTCAAATGGCCTCCACAGTCACTAGATGTGGTGGAACGGGAGATTCGCATCATGGATGTGCAGCCGACAAATCTGCAGCAGCTGCGTGATGCTAGCATGTCAATATGGACCAAAATCTCTGAAGAATATTTCCAGTACCTTGTTGAATCCATGCCATGAAGGATTAAGGCAGTTCTGAAGGCAAAAGGGGGTCCAACCACGTACTAGTAAGGTGTACCTAATAAAGTGGCCTCTGAAAGTATTTCTCTTCTTAAAATGTACTTCCTGCACAAGTAATATGTTTATGCAGTGATTATGCTGATAACATGTTTTAAACCATATTGTGGCATTCTTTACTTTTGTTTTATTTAATTTTTTTTGTTTTTATTTATCTTGATTCTATTTTTTATTATTTCTATTAGTATTTTGATTATGCAGTCTGTTTTGGATTGGTTGGGGAAGGATTATGAATAGAAAAAAATCTCTGCTCAAATAATGGGATTTGTCTTTGGAATAAAAACTAATGAGAGAAAAAATAGGAGACTAATAGGAAAAACATTGAATAGAAGTCGCACAATGAAGTTCAAAGTTATAACTGCTTAATGTGTCTGCTTTCTGTTTGTACGCGACAAATATCTGGAAGAATTACTTTGCTCTGGTAAAAAAAAAATGTTTTTAAAAATAAGAATCTAAAAGCATCATGGCTTAAGCTTTTGCTTTAATGGCAGCGTCATTCAAAGCGCATAAATGAAGGCTTGATGATCATGTTGATTTGAAAACGCTTCAGAGAATCTTACTCTCACTGTAGATGAATGCTTTTCTTTTAAGAAATGAATGTTTTATTCAGCGACGCTTCATTAAATTGATCACGAGAAAGAAAATACTTGACACTGTGAATACAGAAAATTATATTGCAGATAAATGTTAAATGTGTCCTTTTTTATCCCCCTTTAATTAGCATTAGTTGATTAATTCGTACTGTTTTCAACATTGGTGTTAATCAGAAATGATTCCAAAGCACCAAACCAGCTTATTAAAATTATTTCTGAATGATCTCGTGACACTGAAAAGTCTTTTTTATTTCACTCGCAATAATAATAATCATTTAAAAATGTTAAAAGCAGATATTTAATTTCCAATCAAGTTGATGTTTTTGGTCGAATAAAGTGAGCATAGGACTGCATTACACTGCAGGGTTCAAGTCATCCAATTCAGATTTGTTTTTCTCCATTGATCACAGACTGAATGAAGCCCATGCACATGTAATCAGTAGACCCACACGGAATCTGCGTGTGCAGATTTTTAGCCCATCGTTGAGTCTATTTATTTACGTAAATGTGTGTAAATTTATATTTATTCAGGATTTTTTTTTACTAATTTCACTAATATCATTGTGATATAATAATATTAATATTAAAATCTTCATATAATTCATTTAAAATACAGTTTAAGTAATATTTTCTGTCTTTTAGTAGATATATTGTATGAGATTCTTGCTTTGTTTACCAAATAAGTGGATCTAGATGGATTTGCATTGTAAACACTAAATACAAGTTAAAAACTTATAATTTTTTTTTAAATGTCATGTTAAGTTTTTAGTTATGATACTCCCAAAATCATTCCACATAAATCTGCAGATTTTTTTTACAAAATTCTTCACAGAAATAGCAAAAAAAATGTCCGCAGATTCTGTCTGGCCCTTGTAATCAGGAAAAAAAATTCTGATTTATTTCTAACAGATTCATGCCTTTTTCTGGGGCTGCACAATATATAGTTTCAGAATTGATATCGTTATGTGATATTCGCAGTGTATCAGAATATGCAATGTTGAGTTTGTATTTTAATTTAGCATGTGTTTTGAAGCTTGTGACTGTAAGAGGATTTTAAAAGCATTACTTTTTTATTGTATTGATCTGTGCTTGTAGATTTGTTTATTAGATTTTATGCACCCACAGAATCATCCTAATATATCTCAAATTATAAATTGTTTCCAAATGGAGATGTTCAACCCATGAAAGCCAAGAAATGGTATTTATATCGCAGAGTAATATTTTTTTCAATATCGTGCAGTTCTACCTTGTTCATATATGTGTAAATTTATCCGATATATATATCTGGATATGTACCCTCTTGTTCACAGTATCAGCAGGAAGATGGGATTTTCACCTGTCAATGCGAGTCCCACGTCATTAAAACCGTAGCGAATGACGTCAAATCTGACGCCTTCATTTCAGAACAAAGTTCTGCATGAGTCATTCATTCATTATTTTTCATTCGGCTTAGTCCCTTATTTTTTTAGGGGTCGCCACAGCAGAATGAACCGCCAACTATTACAGCATATGTTTTACTAGCTGATGATTTTCCAGCCGCAACCCAGTACTGGAAAACACCCATACACTGTCATTCACATACTTATACACTATGGCTATTTTAGTTCTTCCAGTTCATCTATACGCATGTCTTTGGCTTGTGGGGGAAACCTGAGCTTTAGCATGAGTTCCAAACTTTAAATCTCATATACAAGAACAAAAAAAGCTTTTATTTTGTCTTTGTAAAAACGTTAATGCATTTAAGCATGTTAACGAGAGTGAGTGAGCGTTAATACAACATCCACCATGTAAACAATATAATTTAATATAAAACTATTGCATACATCACATGCATAAATCACGCCATGGACATGATATTAAAATGCCTGCAGGTTTAAAAAAGCCTTGATTAAAAGAAGATGGCTGTCATAAACTATAAGTAATTAACTTGTCAAAAAAGAAAAGCTTGGCAGCAGGGTCAAGAGAGAGAAATAACGAAGTGCTGTATAACCCTCCTGAATTCCTACCACCCTGTATATATAATATAAATATTTCTTTCAAGTTTGCTATGATGACAATATGAGTATGTAACATTTTGCTAGATATTTTTCAAGATACTACAACTCTGCTTAAAGTGACATTAAAAGGCTTAGCTAGGTTAATTAAGTTAGGGTAATTAGACAAGTCATTAGCCCCTTTCATACAGTAATACCATTAAATATCCAGAAAATTTCCTGAACTAATTTTGCGATTGATTTTTTTTTTTAAACGTTGTTCAAAGACCGTTCACACATGCATTCCAAAATACGGGTAAATTCTGACATTATTAACCAGAAAGGGCCTCTAAACGAATAAAGTCTAGATTAGATATGCGGCCAGCTGGAAGTGTGATATGCACATCAATATAGCAGCATTTTAATGACACTGCATAACAATAATTAATATTTTTACAGTTCTGTGACTGTTGGTTTTAGGGTTGGGGTGGGGGTAGACGTTAAAAAAAATACAATTTATTGGGTAATTTAATAGATAGCATAAATAATACTCTGTAAAACTACTGTTTTTACATGACTGTGACGGTTGGGTTTAGTGTTGGGGTGGGGGTAGATGTTAATAAAATACAATAAATGGGAAATTTAATAAATAATATGAATAATTCTCGTTAACTTCTGACCGCAACCGTATCTGATCTAGCAACAACCCTCTAAATGGCTGCGCTTGTATTTGTGTAAATAGAGGACTTCATCCGTGTCATCAATGAGGTCATGTGAAAACAATCTATTGTTTCCCATTCGTCATCTATGAATGAGCACTTCGTTTTTTTCCCACTTAGATTTTACATCACAAACAATACCAGCCATCAGCTATAACAGCTAGGCATAGATAAGAGATTAGACCCATATGACCTTTTTTTTCTCTAATAAAATTTTCTCTATCCAAAGTTTAGATAAACGACCCCCTTGTTGGGTCGGAATATAGTGTCTAACTTGTAGGTATTTAAAAAAAAATTACAAGTAAGACTTTCTTCAGAAGAAAAAATATTGGAAATACTGTAAAAAAAAAAAAAAAAAAAAAAGAAAGAAATTCCTTGCTCTGTTAAACATTATTTGGGAAATATTTGAAAAAAAAATATATCGAATCATTTTGACTTCAACCTTGTACGCTATCTGACAAAAGTCTTGTCGCTGACCCCAGTATTAAGAGCAACAAATAATAACTTGACTTCTAGTTGATCATTTAGAAAAGTGTCAGAAGGTAGATTTTTCAGATGAATCATCTGTTGACCTGCATCCTAATACTCACAAATACTGCAGAAGAACCCACATGGACCCAAGATTCTCACAGAAATCAGTCAAGTTTGTGAAGGAATGATGATTTGGGGTTACATTTAGTATGGATGTGTGCGAGAGATCAGCAGAGTGGATGGCAACATCAACAGCCTGAGGTATCAAGACATTTGTGCTGCCCATTACATTACAAACCACAGGAAAGGGCAAATTCTTCAGCAGGATTGTGCTGCTTCTCATACTTCAGCCTCCACATCAAAGTTCCTGAAAGCAAAGAAGGTCAAGGTGCTCCAGGATTGGCCAGCCTAGTCACCAGACATGAACATTGAGCATGGCTAGGGTAAAATGGAGGCATTAAAGAGGAATCCAAAGAACTTTAGTCTACGCATAATCAGAGCTCATTGTACTAATAAAATAAATAAAAATCAAGGTATTTGTTGTTCCTAAAACTTCCATAGGCTTTTGTCAGGAAGTGTATATGGTTTAGTACATACCTCTGTTTTGGGGTTACAGTTTGGGAAGGGGTTCTTTTGAAACCCCTTATCAGTACTCTAACACAGCTTAGTTACAAGTGAGATTGAGAGACTATGGAACATTATGACGAAAATGACTATACTGTAAGTCAAAATCTGCTTTGGCTAATGAAGAACCAATACAAAAGGATAGACTGGAGTGTGCATAACCTCACTGCTATGTCAAATCAGCATAAATCAATCCCCTTCCGCATCAGTTCCGATACAGTCTCTGTAATTGGACAGGTCCGAAACATACAAGGCTGTTGATTGATATTGTGAGTGCATGTCTGAATGGCTTGTGTTTGCGTGTCTCTTTAATGTTCTCTGAATTTGTTGTGCGTATTCTACAGAGCGTGGTGATTTCTTGGCATTGGATCTGGGCGGCACAAACTTCAGGGTGCTCTTGGTGCGTGTTCGAGGTGGGAAAAGACGGAGCGTGGAGATGCATAATAAGATCTACACCATCCCTCAAGACATTACGCAAGGCACCGGCGAGGAGGTAGGCCTTGTAATCACGCCGCACTTCATTAAAACCCATTCAGGAGGAGAATTAGCTACATTCATTTGTGAGTTGGTGGCGCTGCTGTAGGATCAGGTTGAGAGGAGTTAACGTCTGTTCACTCTGTGTAATAAGGATGAATGATTTTGGAAAATAATCTAATTGCGTATTATTACTCTTACTATTATTAACAAATATTGTCATTAAATAGAATGATAATAAAATAACACTTATTATTATTGATGTTTTTATAATTATTGTTATTATTATTATTATTATTATTGATGTTTGTATAATTATTGTTACTATTATTATTATTATTATTATTAATTATAATACATATTGTCAATAAATACAATTATGATAAAATAATAACATTTATTATTATTATTATTATTATTATTATTATTATCTATCAACATTTTAATAAAATATTTATATTATCACAATATTGGTTAATAATAATAATAATAATAATAATAATAATAATAATAATAATAATAATAATAATAATAATAATAATAGTAGAATCGGCCAATAAGAGCTGTACAATTAAAACACTCATTAAAAAAAATAAAGGGAACACTTAAACAACACAATGTAACTCCAATTCAATTACACTTCTGTGATGAGCCTGGCTGCCAATAGGTACCGAGACAATATCCTCAGACCACTTGAGACCATATGCTGCTGCGGCTGGCCCTGGGTTCCTCCTAAAGCAAGACAATGCTAGATCTCATGCGGCTGGAGTGTGTCAGCAGTTCCTGCAAGACTAAGCCATTGATGGTATGGACTAGCCTGCCTGTTGCCCAGATCTAAATCCAATTGAGCACATCTGGCACATCGTGTCTTGCATTATCCAACAACGCCATGTTGCAACACAGACTGTCCAGGAGTTGGTGGATGCTTTAGTCCAGTCTGGAAGGTGATCTATCGCAACCGCATCAGGAGTCTCGTTTAAAAGGAATATTTCATTCATTCAGATCTAGAATGTGTTATTTTAGTGTTCCCTTTATTTTTTGGGCAGTAGTTAAAATATTGCAGTTCAAACACGCACATTATTTTGTTTGGAAATTACAACAATTTGTCTATGTCTATTAAAGGAGTGCTCCACCTTTTTTGGAAAAGGCTTATTTTACAAGTACATTTTACACTTTTAGTTTAGCTTAGCATAAATAATTGAATCTGATTAGACCGTTAGAATCTCACTCAAAAAAAATATAGTCAGAGCACACAATCTAACAACAGCAGGGTCAACCTGTGAAAAGGAAAATGATTAAGTCTTTGGTCATTTTTGGGTGACATGCTAATGGTCTAATCTGATTCAATGATCTATGCTAAGCTAAGCTAAAAGGTCTCCCACCAGACCCGGAGATTGTCGGAATGTATTAAAAAAAGATAAAACTCACCTGTTTCACTCTAGGGGCAATTTAAAATGAGCCTTTTTTCCAAAAATGTGCAGCGTTCATTTGAGTGAATTGTTTTAAAATGCTTTTTGGTCAGCCGGATCACAAGTAAGCTGTTCACACATGTTATTAAGATGTGCATTCATCAATTTGTTTCCAAGTAAATGACACTAAATGGAAATAGAGCTCCAAAATGTTTTAGTTTTCCCAACATCCACAGATGAAACACATTATATGATAAGATTCCTGTTGTAGTATAAATGCTCAAGTGCATTAAAAAAACAACACAAAAGACCACCCACTCTTCACCTACTGACCTCATTGTTAAACATGTGTTGTTGAACTTTGCCATTAGTACTCACTAGTGTGGTTTAAAGGTGAAAAATGTGAATGTTCTTATAGCAGTCCTGATTTTAAGACGAACAGCAGCTCTCAGCATATAGATTTGTAATATTAGATCAGAAAAACCAAAACAGATGCTCTTGGTATTGTTTTGCATCTCGTTTTATTTTCATACACTTAAAGAAATATTCAGTAGATTCAGAAATACCAAAGAAATAAGCTCATGGAATCTTTACGTATCACTTAAGAGATGTGGAAAGAAAATTGAAGTGTCCTAAAACTGCTATACATACATTTTACTTTCACTAAAATAAATTAATTTTTAATACCAATGAGTTTTTTGAAAATGTAGACTTAAACGTAATTTAAAAAAAATTAAATACAGGCATGTAAATGCTTCATTTTATGGGTAACACTTTAAAATATGGGACGCAGTTATTAAAACAATGAACAATACATTTAAAACTGTAGTTATTCATCTTTATTAATCTTTGTAGATGAAAGTACTGTTCATTGTTAGTTTGTTAACTTGGTAAATGTTGAATTCTGATTAATCAAAGCTGTACAAACACTGTTTGTTGTTTGTTCATGTTAGTGAATACTAATTAAGGGCTTTGAAATGTGTGTGTTTTTTTATTTAATGTTTTGCATAAACATTGAATAAAAATGTATGGCTGAAAAAAAATGATTGCCATTTGCTAAAATAGCCTCTTTGTTGTAATTACAAAGAGTTGTAATTTATTAAACTATAAAAAAAAATGAACAAATAAATAAATAAAAATAACCAAAAAATTATTTAACTATTTACTGAATTTTAAATGATGACAATACTAATTATATTTATTTCTCTCACAATAGCTACTTGTAAAATTAGGCCTGAGGTATTTATTAAAGACTTTTGGTTTTTCTTTTTAAATCATAAGAGTTTAAGTTGATTGAACTTGGCTTCAGATGGTCACACCATAGGACAGTTTTAAGATTTGGCTCAAAAATGTAAAAAACAAACAAAAATCCCATCAAGACAGTGGTTTGCACTGTTGCCTCACAGCAAGAAGGTTGCTGGTTCGAGTCCCGGCAGGGCCAGTTGCCATTTCTGTGTGGAGTTTGCATGTTCTCCCCATTTTTGCGTGGGTTTCCTTAGAGAGCTCCGGTTTCCCCCACAGTCCAAAGACATGTGCTATAGGTGAATTGAATGAACTAAAATTGGCCATAGTGTATGAGTGTGTGTGAATAAAAGTGTTTATGGGTGTTTCCCAGAACCAGGTTGCAGCTGGAAGAGCATCCGCTGCAAAAAACAAAAACATATGCTGGGTTATTGATTCAATCCGGTGTGGCGACCTTTGATAAATCGGAGACTAAGCTGAAGGAAAATGAATGAATAAATGATATCCACTTTAAGTATTTAACCATTAAGTGAATCAGTGGTTAGCACTCGCCTTGCAGCAAGAAGGTTGCTGGTTCGAGTCCCAGCTGGGCCAGTTGTCATTTCTGTGTGGAGTTTGCATGTTCTCCTTGTTTTCGCATGGGTTTACTTCGGGAGCTCCGGTTTCCTCCCCTGTCCAAAGACATGCGCTATAGGTGAATTGAATAAACTAAAATTGGCCATAGTGGATGTGAATAAGAGTGTTTATGGGTGTTTCCCAGTACCAGGTTGCAGCTGGTACTGGTACCCCTAATAAATGGGACAACTCTACAACACATGCACACATCATCATATGTTCGTCATCTCTTGTTTTATATGAGATCGATGATGCAACTGCTGTTATGTTTTTGTATTTATCTTCAGGAAATCACTCAAGGCAATTGTCATGTTGTCATAATGATATAATGTGGCGTATTCATCTATGTAAACACACAAAAACAACAAAACGAGGGGTTGGGTAAGGGGAAGAATTGTGATTGGACCATAGTGGCACATTATAGGCTTGAATTACACACCCAGACACTAACAGTGTAACCTCTTCTCTTCATCTCACTTGATTTTCAATAATACTGACTTGACATGAATGGTTGTTGTTATAGATGTTATAGATCATGGGTCTCAAACTTGATTCCTGGAGAGCCACAGCTCTGCACAGTTTAGCTCCAACCCTAATCAAGCACAGCTGATGCAAATAATCAAGGTGTTCAAGACTACCAGAGACTATTAAGCAGGTGTGAGCTGTGACTCTCCAGGAATTGAGTTCGAGACCACTGCTATAGATGATGTGCTTTATGCATGAATGATGCTTTTGTCATCACTTACAAATATATATGTGTGTCTGTGTTTGTGTGTGAATGGTGTTCTGCAGTTGTTTGATCACATAGTGCACTGTATCGCTGATTTCTTGGAGTACATGGGGATGAAGGGGGCTTCTCTTCCTCTTGGATTTACCTTCTCATTTCCCTGCCATCAGGACAAACTTGACCAGGTACTGTACAGTACAAACATACACACGTTTGCTTGTCCTGCTATCTACATGTGGATCAACTAGTTATTAATATAGATTCCTTTTGTTTCAACTCAAGAGCTGCGTCCCAAATGGCACACTATACACTATAAACTTATACACTATGTACTTATGCACTTACACACTCAAACCCAAATAGAACACCCAAATTGAACACAAATGGTTATTTACTAACTGCAAGTTCAACTGTTTCCCAGATGATGTTTGACGGTCGCCAAATTATGAGTATAATCGCTTTCACCATCAGGAAGCAACATAATCACTCTCGTGGGAGAATTTTGCTTTCATAATCCAAAATAAAATGATCAAACTTAAGCGCCTGATGGCTCCACCCCTTCCGCTTTGTGATCAAAACTTTGGCTGTTGAGTGCATGAAGTGTCCAACAGTCCACACTTCTTTTTAAAAGTTAAATAAGAGCTTCATCTGGGAATTAGAATAAAAAAAATATTTCAGTGTGAACGCACTAGCTGCACTATTTCTACTACAAAATGGCATAGAATAGTGTATAAGTGTGATTTGGGATGCACCTAAGGTTTGGTTGTAATTGAAAACATACCATGGCCTTTGTGACCAATCATGTGTTGAAACCCGACAAATTTAGCCATCTTAACAACATTCTCTGTGGTTGTAGAGGATAGTTCCTTCTATCTGGTCATTTTCTCTAAATAACACCAAATAGTCTAATAATATAGCTAATACTTGATATATAGTGATTCATAAAATTGTAGGGTGGGTTGGGAATAACCAATTCCCAGGTGGCTGTGCATCAATTGCATCAAGTCGCACAAGCTGTTTTGGATTTTATAAACCAGTTTTATGCAGTTTGGTGAAAACAAGGTATAAAGGTCAATCTGGATCCCTCTGAGGTAGTTTTCAAAGCACATATTTAACAAACATGCGTATTAGAAAAACGAATGTGCCTGAAAATAAATAAAAAAAATGAAATGATACAAACATAAGTACACAAATACAACTTGCAATGTTGTTAAAAATGTTAATTTTCAGATACAAAAAGTGTCTTTTTTTTTCATTTTCAGCTTATAAAAAAGCTGTATTGTTGAATATATTTATGCAGAACAGATTTTTTAAATAATATTTTTGATAAAACAAGGTAGAGTACATTGATGGTATTCAATAACAAAGGTATTTTCGTTTTGTTTGTTTTTAACTCAAGGCATAAACAAATGGACATTATAAAAAAGGATGAATTAAAAATAATTGATTATAAATAATTAAATCAAATAAATGAAATAAAAACAAGTCTTATGGGGGTAGGGGAACGGGATGTTGGCGGCGAGGACTCATGGTTGGAGAAGTACATTATTATTAAAGGCTAAAACAAAACTGAAAAAAACTGATAATTTGATCACTATAAACTTGATTTGAAGTTGCAATTTGGAGGCATTTTACAGAAATATTACATTTTCCCTAAATAGCTGAAAAAAAATTTAAGTTGCTATTGTGTGCAGTATATTAAAGTGCCACATACTGTATAGTTGAGGGCTAAATTATTATGCCTCATGTGAAGTTTTTATTCTGTTTTATATATTTCCCAAGTGATGTTTCCCTAAGCAAGGAAAATTTCACAGTAAATCCTATAATATTTCTTCCTCTTGGAGAAAGTCGTACTTCTTTTAATTTGGGTAGGATAAAATAGTTTTCAACCATTTTTAATCCATTTTATGTTTAGGATTATTAACCCACCTTACAAAACAAACCACTGTTATGTAATAACTTGCATAGCTATCCTAAATAATCTACTTGTAGTTAAGGATGTACATATTTTTTTTTTAGCTGAATAGTAATATCTTGCTAAATAACTAGTAAAATATTATGTACTGTCATCGACGTGCAAAGACAAATGAAATTAGTTGTTAGAAATGAGTTATAAACTTTTGTTTAGAAATGTGTTGAAAAGGTCTCAAACAGCTCTTGGGAAATATTTAAAAATAATTCAAGTATTACATACATACTTCAACTGTATGCCCAATGTACCGTTTTAGACATGTCACAGATGGTATGGTGCAGTTTACGCTGTACCATGTATTTATTCATGATTTATTCATGCTGCTTTGTCAGTTGTGCACAGTACATGTACCCTCACCGCCCACTTTATTAGGTACACCTGTCCAAAAGCTCGTTAACGCAAATTTCTAATCAGCGGATCACATGGCAGCAACCCAGTGCATTTAGGCATGGAGACATGGCCAAGACGATCTACTGCATATCAAAGCGAGCATCAGTATGGGGAAGAAATATGATTTAGGTGACTTTGAATGTGGCATTGTTGATGGTGCCAGACGGGCTGGTCTGAGTATTTCAGAAACTGCTCATCTACTGGGATTTTCATGCACAACTATCTCTAGGGTTTACAGAGAATGGTCTGAAAAATATCCAGTGAGCAGCAGTTCTGTGGGCACAAATGCCTTGTTGATGCCAGAGGCCAGAGGAGAATAACCAGACTGGTTTGAGCTGATAGAAAGAGTAACTCAAATAACCATTCATTACAGCCGAGGTATGCAGAAGAGCATCTCTGAATGCACAACAAGTCCAACCTTGAGACAGATGGGCTACAGCAGCAGAAGACCACACCGGGTGCCACTCCTGTCAGCTAAGAACAGGAAACTGAGGCTACAATTCTCACAGGCTCACCAAAATTGGACAATAGAAGATTGGAAAAATGTTGCCTGGTCTGATGAGTCTCGATTACTGCTGCAATAGGGTCAGAATTTAGTATCAACAAAATGAAAGCATGGATTCATCCTGCTTTGTATCAACGGTTCAGGCTGGTGGTGTAGTGGTGTGGGGGATTTTTTCTTGGCACACTTTGTGCCCATTAGTACCAAGCATCGTGTCAACGTCACACGATACCCGAGTATCGTTTCTGACCATGTCCATCCCTTTATCACCACAGTGTACCCATCTTCTGATGGCTACTTACAGCAGGATAAAGCGCCATGTCATAAAGCGTGAATTATCTCAGATTGGTTTCTTGAACATGACAATGAGTTTACTGAACTCAAATGGCCTGCACAGTCAACCTGGTACTAGTGAGGTGTACCTAATAAAGTGGCCGGTGAGTTGTACACTGAATTGCTAATACATATGGTATGATATTATGCAATATTCAATGTTTTTTTCCATTCTGCTTGTTACTACAAGTTACTTTGTTTTGTACAGCCATTTTTTTTTTCTTTTTTTTAAAGGGTGTCCTGATAAAGTGGACAAAGGGCTTCAAGGCCTCGGGTTGTGAAGGAGAAGATGTGGCATCCTTGCTGAAAGATGCCATTCATCGCTGTGAGGTCAGAATGAGCGCTCACCGCTGCCAGCACAGCACGAAAGCCATTTCTGCACTTATTAACCACAATTACTCAGCTTTTTATAGGAAGATGTAATTAGTAGATGTTCAGTCAGACGAATCGTGTCCCGAAAGGCAGTCATGGTGGATTTGCTCTGCTTTGCTGGTAATACCTCTGTTTGTCTTTTATTTCTTGAAGGAGTTTGATTTGGACGTAGTTGCTGTGGTGAATGACACTGTGGGCACGATGATGACCTGTGGGTACGAGGACCCGCAATGTGAAGTTGGACTTATTGTGGGTATGTGTGTGTGTTTGTTTATTGGACTTACACTCCTTTTATTTAGTCGTTTTTGTGGTTATGTTTCACAGGGTGTCTGCTGGGCCTTAAAATGTCTTTTAACTAAATTATAGGCCTTAAAGTCTTAAATTCACTGACATTGTGTTGTAGGTCTTAAATCATTTTAAACTGATCTAAGTTTTGCTTTGTCCAAGTAAAGCTATACTCAATTGGGCCGACATCTATTTAATGACCAACAATACATGTCAATAAAACTTATTTTTTTATATTTAAGTTTTATATTGCAAAGAGGTACAATTCACAACAGCTGTTAGACATTTTTACAGCAAATTACCCAAATCAAATTCCCTAATCAGGAAAAAATAAAGCCATTAGTAAAAAATCTTAACCCTCTATTAGTCCAAAATTTCATACTGAATGATCTTAAAAGGTAATGGGTCTTAAGTCTTAAATTTGACTTGATAAAACCTGCAGAAACCCTGAATTCTTATAATTTCTTATACCCTGATTTAGCTTATAATTATGAGTCAAATGTAGTAATTTGTCCAGAATAGATTGAAAATAATCATTTGTGTTGTCCATGTTTAATTTTTTTTAGTGCAGCATGCTATATTGATATTTTACTTTGATTATGTTTTAAAAGGATTACGTTTTTCAGGTTTTAGGTCTTTGTTTGATAAAACATTAATTATCATAAACAGTGGTTAAGTCTAGAAAAAATGGAAACTGATGGCATGTTATTTAAAGTTTGATGCTTTCGATTTTTGGTAAAAATGAAAATCGAGAATAAAAAAAAATGTACTGGGGAAAAGGCCTTAAAATTGTTTTAGTTACACTTTTAATTAATGGATGAATTGCCAAAGTGTTCAGCTAAATGGAGATCATCATTGATTATTGACTACAATTTGATAAATAAGAAAATGTATTTTGTCTATTACAACAGAATTTAGAAAGAATTATTATTATTTTTTTTAATCAAGGATTCGTAAAGTTTTCTCTCAAATTTACATCACAACAATCATTTGTTTTGTCCATATTCAATTTTTTTTAAATGTCAAACTGGTGTAGTGACATTCTATTTTGATTATATTTTAAAAGGATTACTTATCTTTTCCAGGCTTTATGTCTTGTTTGAAAATCATATTAATTATCATAAACTGTGGTTGAGTCCAGAAAAACCTATAAACCATCTAAAGTTTGCTTTTTCAATTGTTCATTTTTTTTTATGAAAATGTAAATCGAGAATAAAAAATAACAAGGAAATTCTACGTGTGAGAAAATATTAGCCATAATAATAGTCAGTAAAACTGTAAAAAAAGTTTTATCATCTAAATGAATTGACCATACTTATTGATTTCTAAAATGTAACTTAATATTTTTTTGGTGGAGAAAAGTGTTCATAAGCCCTTAATTGTTTTAGTTACACTTTAAATGAATAGCTAAATTGTAAAAGTGTCTATATTTCAGCTAGATGGAGATCATCATTCATTACTACAAGTAATTAATTAAAACTATGTATTTTAGCTAATAAAACAGAATTTTTTTTATTTTATTTAAATCAATGATTCGTGAAGTTTTCTCTCAAATTTACACCTCCACAATCATTTGTTTTGTCCAAATTGTATTGTTTTGGTCACACTTTATTTTGATAATCCGTTGTTATTGTTGAATTTAAGTTACATTGCATCTACATGCCAACTAGTTGGGGTTGGGGTTAGGGTTAGTGTAAGTTGACATGAACTTGCAAAGTTTCCTATAGTCAGTTAAATGTCTGTTGAAGGAACAGTATCAACAAATATTAAGCAGACAGTCTACTAATACTCAAATGGACCATCAAAATAAAGTGTTACCATTATTTTAAAAGTAAAGCTCTGTTGTGCAACATGCTGTATTGACATTTTATTTTAATGATATTTTATAAGGATTAAGTTCTTTAGGTTTTATGTATTTGTTTGATTAAAAAAAAATTAATTAGAAAAACTAAAAAAGGTTAATTAGTTTGATGCGCTTCGATTGTTCATATTTTTAGGAAAAATGAAAATCAGGACTTAAAAAAATAACAGAGAAAAGCTAAATGTGAGCAAATTTTACATTTTAGTTGATAAATTAGTGCAACTGTAAAAGTTTCATCATCTAAATTGATTGATAGTGCTTATTAATTTGTAAAAATGTAACTTGAATTTTTTTAGTGAACAAGTATTCATTAAGCCTTTTAATTGTTTTAGCACTTATAATAAATGGCTAAATTGTAAGTGTTCAGATTTCAGCTATTGATTTATTAATTAAAACTATGTATTTTAACTATTAAAGCAAGGATTAATGAAGTTCTGTCAAATTTACATCACAATGTCCAAATATTTGTTTCCAAGTGCATGTAGCTCCTCTCCTTAAAAAAAATCAAATAATGCTTTGTTTTTATCACTGCTCTGCTAGTAAGAGGGGTTGAGCTTGAGCACATCAAATGAAAAGCCTTAAAGAGGAACATATCAGACAATAGAGCACTTTGTATTCATCTGGGTGTGTATGGAAGGTGCGAGCGCACGTCGCTCCTATTATGCGTGCCTCCATTTGAAATATCGAACTTGCGCGCAGACAATATGCGATATATGAACAGCCACTAAGGCCGCCGTCATTTGCGATCTCCAGCAGTTGATCTTCTTGCATAGACATGCAGCATTTGCATGATTTGTTGACAAAAGGGTTGCGGATCCATTCGTTAACAGTTCATAGGTCGTTCACTGGGCCGTTTGCCTTACGCAAAAGAAACTTTCCAGAGATGTCTGGTTCTTACTCATTTTGCTGCTTGTGAGTTAAATGTTGGCCTTTAAATGACCGTGATGTAACTGAGCGAATAGTCATTTTTAAAAATAAAAGATTTTTTAAAATAAAAGATTGTTCAGACTCAGATAATAAATAAAACGAAAATAATGAATGATTTCATGTGCGGCCCAGTACCAATTGGCCTGGGGGTTGAGGACCACTGCATTAGCTGATAGATATATATTGATACTAACATCTAATAAATACTATAACTAACTATTATATATTGATATTAACATCTTTTTTATTATCATTTTATCAAAATTTTTTATTGAAATGTGTTCTAACTTTCATCTACTATGATTAAATGCAATATTATTTGATATTTCATAATCTAACACAGCATTAATTGTAAATTGGTATATTTTATATGTTTACGTGTGCATCAGACATCATGATGTGTAGTTATATGCGTTATATCCATCCCATAGGTACGGGAACTAATGCGTGCTACATGGAGGAGATGTCAAACGTTGAGCTGGTGGATGGAGATGAAGGCCGTATGTGTGTGAACATGGAGTGGGGGGCATTCGGGGACCTAGGGGAGCTGGATGACATTTGCACAGAGTTTGATCGAGCTGTCGATGACCAGTCTACTTACCCTGGGAAACAACGGTGAGAGTTCAGACTCAGATCTTTCATGCAATGTTCATGTCATCTTTCCCATTCCGGTCCTGTGGGCTTTTACATTTGAGCTTCAGGATGGCGAATCTCCTCTGAAAGTCTGCTGTTTGAATCTGTCCAGAATCATCACTTCATTTTTTTTTTTTTGCACTGGCTTCCAGTCACACATCAAATAGGTTTTTAAAGTGCTATTACTTATTTATAGGAGAGTCAATAAAAATACATTATGGGTATGCTCACGGAATGTAAAGCTAATGGATCTGAGATTATTCCATTCAGGTCAGCTTAGTATAATGCCTTGGGTTCGTTTTAAATATGATGAAACAGCGTTTAGCCGCTAAACTGCTCACAGGCGGAAACTACTTCAAGAAGATCTCAGATGTTGGTCCCAGAAGTAGTCAGAGTCCAGAAACCTTTTAAAAATCTTTTCATTATCCATCCTAGAAGTAGTTTATTTATGTTTTTTTCTTTACTCAGGCTTACGTTTGATTTTTGATCTTCAATTTTCTGCAGTTTTAGTTTCTTCCACTTTTTTTCTTTTTTTTTATCTTGTAAAGAGGAAAATGTTTTCCAAACCGCATTTAAAAATATAAAGGCAATGTCAAGGTTTTCAGATAAATTGGTGTATTGTGTTTACAAAGAAACGAATAATAAAATTCAAAAATCTAATTGTTAATTATCATTGACAATATACATTTATTTAGGAATATTTCTGTTCATGCATTATATTTATTTATTACAAACATCTTAACTGCATGTGATATTTTTCATCTGATGTTTTTATTTAGAGGAGGACAATGATAGGTTTGATATAAGTAACATAAATAGTCAGTTATTAATTATGCTTATATAATTATGCATATCTTATGTTTCTTTACACTGCATTGTTGTTTCCTTCATGACCTCTTATTTACAGGCACACAGAAAATGTTTGGATAAAAAAAATCAGTTGAGGATAGTGGTGTAACGGATCACAAATCTCATGGTTCGGATCACACTATGGTTTTTGAGTCATGGATCGAACCATTTTTGGGATCAGAAAAAAAGGGAGGAGATGATGTCATTTATATTTTCATAATACAAAAATATTACTGCAAAAAACATGGGTTTTAACAAACAGAACTTTAACCTGTAGTTTTAATAAAAATAAAAAGTAAGAAAGAACCAGCTGAATCAAAGGAAATTATTCAATACAAAAAAAGATATTTGCTACTGTTGCTGATAATATTATTTATTTTCAATGACTGATTCAATTCACACATAAAACTTTGTGTTTCATTATAGGTGGATCATTTTTGAAATGTGACATAATTTTGATATTTTTTTTGTCGCCACCTATTGGTTAAATGTAAATGCTACAACATTCACCAGCGTGAAGTTCCATTAAACGGTGATTTTAATCTTTACCATAAACATCCGTGTTTAAATCTGAACTATAAACTGTTGTCCCAGTACTTCTGTTTTATTTGACTGTTTGTAACTAAATGTAAAAGTGTAAAAACTAAATCTTTCTCGATCAAACGCAGATTTAAATGCAGCGCTTCAAAGGATAAATAAACATATGCAAATCACAATCATTTATTATTCATGTTGCTCAGGTTTGATTTGAGATCACGATCGTTTAATGTTTAATTGTGCAGCTTTACACTGAATTCATTAACGCAGGCTAAACAAGTAGTGACCTTTAATTAATAACCTAATCTAGTCATTATTATATTTTACAGGGAAGCCAAAATTCTTTCATACACGTGGTTTGAATGACGCAGGAGGTGATCTCTCTGCAATTGTTAAAAATGTTGGATTAAACTGCGAATTCAAAAAAAAGTTATTATTCTGCGGGTCACGTGTGTTCCGAACTGTGGGTTGTGATCCGTTACACCCCTAGTTGATGAAATTAACAACAAATTGATCTGGGCTCCATTCTTCGTACCTCGCTTAAGATGATTTGGCCGATCCTGGATCTTTTAATCTTGATCACTGATCTCTGGCTAATTTAGTTCTTCAAACAAATTTATAATAGATTAAAATGTCTGGATGAACTGATCTGAGATTGCCATGTGTGTTGTGAAGGACAGATCTATCAGTCTTTGAAATCATGATCCACATTGAAATGATTGACTGACAGCACAGCAGCCTAATGACATCATCTGATTAATATTAATTTATCCATGTGAGCAAAATTACATAAAATTCATAGCAAACGGTTTAAGTATTTTATGCAATAACTTTCCACATTTGTTGTGGGCTGCAGCCTTTACATTTTTATGTGTCGGGAGTATTTGGCAATTTATTTAGTTTTACATTTAGAGCTATTTTCCCAAGTGTATATAACTACTACTGTTGGAAAATATCAGTATTTGGTACTTTCACTATTACCTTTGCTTGAAAAAGACCTGATCTAATCCTGTTTATATGAAAAAAGCCTGCTCCCTAGCAGGTTTGAGCTACCAGAACTGTTGCTATGATAAATCTCAGTTTTGAAGAACAAAATGATCCTGAATATATAACTCAATTCTCCTAATTGAGTAATCCATGTACGAAGAACAGACCCCTGATCTTTGTTGATTTGTAATTTAATATGATTATTATTATTATTATTATGATTATTAATATTATCGCCTTTATTCTACCAGAAGAAAATGACATTGGGATTATTAATCTTTTTTTTACAAGAGTGTCCTGGCCAAGATTAAGCAGTGTAGTATCACATGCGTTTAACAAAAAATAACCGATAGCATCATTAATCCATCCAAGCACACATACAAGTGAAGTTTATATATAAACTGATTTCTAGAGGGTATGATTGACCATGCCAGGTCCTGCATTAGCAATCACATGATACACCACTCAGATGAATTTGAATATGTATAAATAGCTTGATTTCCTTACTGTAGCTTTCTTCATCTTGTAGAATCCTCCTATCCACCCCTACTCCTTTCCCTCTTTCTTAAATAAATAGGGAAGCTCTTGAGACCTACCTGAGCTCAAACTCCCATCTCACCCAATGAAATGAGAGGAAGCCCCGGATTTGAGGAACTCCCGAGCTCAGGGACAGCATGCCAAACTGACTCTTACTTACCAAATCATCAGCTGTGTGAACTCTTAAATGACAATTAAAACTCAACAGTATCCACAGGCCAATGTTTCAAGTTCAAAATCAATTAAAATCTGTTAAACTCGTTAAACTGTTACTTTGTTTGCAACATGCATTGATCAGACTTTAAGCCCTCTCCCAATTCTATTTGAAAGCCCTGCCTCTACTCCTTGGCACTTAAAACAGACTGTGGGATAGGTAGGGATAGAAATATTCCTTCAACTAAGGGGACACCTCTATTACACATGCACAATTCATCATGTCGCCACTAGTGCATGTTGCGAGCACCGTAGAGCGAGTGTTTTTAGTTAATTCATATGGAAGCTGATCATAATTATGCACTGTGTGAGCGCTGATGCTAATCTTCTGTATAAATGAACTGAAAACCAAAAAACCATGGAAATCACGCTCTCCAGCACCAAGACCCTTGATACTGTGGTTGCCTGAATTTTTAACATACAGTTGAAGTCAGAATTAGTAGCCCCCTTTGTTTTTTTTCCCTAGTTTCTGTTTATCGAAAGGTTTTTTCAACATATTTCTAAACATAATAGTTTAATATCTCATTTATAATTAATGATTTCTTTTATCTTTGCCATGATTACAGTAGATCATATTTCACTAGATATTTTCAAGATACTAGTATTCAGCTTAAAGTGCAATTTAAAGACTCAACTATCTTAATTTGGAAAATTATTGTATAGCAGTGGTTAGTTCTGCACACAATAATAAAAAAAATGCTTGAGGTTAATTATATTGACCTTAAAATGGTTTAAAAAAAATAAAAACTGCTTTTATTCTAGCCGAAATAAAACAAATGAGACTTTCTCCTGAAGAAAATATATTATCAGACATACTGTGAAAATTTAGGGTCCCCTTGAAACAGTTGTGTTCCATGCTATCTGCATGTGTTCTGAGAAAATGCAGATGTCATTCATTGATTTTCTGTCGCTTTTCCGGGGCCGGGTCGCAGGGGCAGCAGTCTTAGGAGAGAACCCTAGACTTCCCTCTCCCCAGACACTTCCACCGGGGGGATCCCAAGGCGTTCTTAGGCCAGCCGAGAGACATAGTCCCTCCAGCGTGTCTCGGGTCTTCCCTGAGGCCTCCAAAACAGATGCCCAAGCCACCTCAGCTGACTTCTCACGATGTGGAGGAGCAGCGGCTCTACTCTGAGCTCCTCCCGGGTGTCAGAGCTTCTCACCCTATCCATAAGGGTGCGCCCTACCACCCTGTGAAGGAAACTAATTTCGAGCTCATGACCATAGGTGAGAGTAGGAACATAGATTGACCGTTAAATCGAAAGGCTTGCCTTTTGGCTCAGCTCCTTCTTTACCATAACGGATCGGTATATCGACTGCATTACTGCTGCCGCTGCACCAATCCACCTGTCAATCTCACGTTCCATCCTTCCCTCACTCGCGAACAAAATCCCAAGATACTTAAAGTCCTCCACCTGGGGTAAGGACTTTTCTCCAACCTGGAGATGGCAAACCACCTTTTTCCAGTGGAGCACCATGGCTTCGGACTTGGAGGTGCTGATTCTCATACCAGCTGCGTCACACTCGGCAGCAAACCACCTCAGTGCATGCTGAAAGTGCAGGTGTTTTGTTTTTTTTTGCGTTGAGAGAATGCAGCACTTGTTTGCGTTGTGAGGATTCGCAAAATATACAGCGGGGGAAATGAGTATCGAACATGTCACCATTAAAGGTGCTGTTGACTTTTTTAATCCATATGCAAAGAAAACAATTAATTAGTTCAGAAATTGTGTAATAAAATTAAATGACATGAAAAAAGTAATGAACACATGAAGAAGGGAGATGTAGAACAGCAGTGAACACCCAGACAGCAGCTGAAACCTCTCAGTAGTTCTTCAGCAACTCTCTGCCCTTCCTCATTTTAAATGAATAATAGCTGCTTTAGTCTAACATCTACATTAGCAGGATGATGAAGATAAAAACCAGGATGGACATTTCAGCAAGACAATGATTCAAAACACAGCCAAGGAAACTCTCAAATGCTTTCAAAGAAAGAAAATCAAGCTGTAGAATGGCCCAGCCAATCACCTGACTTAAATCCAATAGAAAATACAAAAAAAGCTCAGATTTGATGGATGACACCCACAGAACCATCAAGATTTTGACACTGTTGAAGTCTGTGAAAAAAAAACCTCACACCTGAGCAATGCATGTGACTTAATTCTCCATATGAGAGGCGTATTTAAGCTGCCATCACTAAAAAAGCCTTTTATTTAAAGTGTTAAAACATTTGAGTAGTTCAGCACTTTCTCCTTGTGTCGTTTCATTGTTATACACAACTATTTTTTCAGATTTTTTTGTTTTGTGTTTGTATTGTTTGGGTTTTGACCAAATACTGGCTCAACTCCATGTCAACAGCTCCTTTAGAATATTTTTCCCATAAAAAGTCATGACGTGTTAAATACTTTTCCTTCCACTGTATGCTGTCACACCGATGAGGATCTTTTCTTAAATTGCTGGAGTTTTTTGTAATTGCATGCGTTTTCTTAAACTGCAGCATGTTAAGCTGTCTCTGCCACCGTACCTTACCCCTATGACAATTGGGACATCCCCACCTCTTCACGTCAATGAATGTAAGGGGTAGAATTGGGATTGGGCCTAATTTTTATTATTATTATTTTTTTTGTGTTACTTTTTTAACACTCCAATTCCCAATATTTAAAGTAAAAACAGGGCCAAATATCGCCCTGTTCTAACAAACCATACATCCCTGTAAAGCTTAAGTATTGGTGTATAAATCTCAATTTAAATAAATTGCCACTTTTTGGCTTTGTGGTTCATAGCTGCATTTTAACCTCCACCAAATGCTTTTTATTACTGCAGACTAGAGGAATTTTACTCAGCGGTAATCATGTTGAGATCATACCAAAGCATGTTGTCTGTGTTGTGGTCAGAGCTCTGGAGTGAGTAGGCCATGCCAGGTGGTGCGTTTTCTTCTGTTTAAGCCAGTCTGTTGTTCATTTACTCATGTGCTTTGGGTTGTTGTCCTGTTGCATCACTCAGCTTCTGTTGAGATTATTCGGCGGACAGATGTCAGTACATTCATCTGCCAAATGTCCTGATTTTTCTATTGTCAATGGCAATCTGTCCAGTCCCGAGGCAGCCATCAAAGCAGCCCTAAAACCCTGCTGGCCTCCACCAGGCTTTATCACTGGGATGAGATTTGATGTTAGTTTGCTGTACAGGAACAATGCATTATTGAAATATTGAATAGATAAACTAGCCGTCAACAGTAGTTTTGTACTTGAATGCATTTTAAAATGTAATTGGTAACACTTTATAATAACTACACACTGTGAATCATTTATTAGTGAATTCATTATTTGCTAAGCATTAACTTTAGATTAATAGATGTTAGTAAGCAGTTTATAAATGCATCTAAAATTGCTCTTTTCTTGACTAACACACTCACCACCCACTTTATTAGGTACACTTTACTAGTATCGGGTTGGACCCCCTTTTGCCTTTTGAACTGCCTTAATCCTTCGTGGCAATAGATTCAACAAGGTACTGAAAATATTCTTCAGAGATTTTGGTCCATATTGACATGATAGCATCACACAGATGCTGCAGATTTGTCGGCTTCACATCCATGTTGTAAATCTTCCATTCCACCACATCCCAAATGTGCGCTATTGGATTGAGATATGGTGACTGTGGAGACCATTTGACTAAAGTGAACTCATTGTCATGTTCAAGAAACCAGTCTGAGATGATTCGTGCTTTATGACGTGCGTCATCCTGCTGGAAGTAGGTATCAGAAGACGGATGCGCTGTGGTCATAAAGTGATGGGCATGGTAAGCAACAATACTCAGGTAGGCTGTGGTGTTGACACGATGCTCAATTGGTACTAATGGTCCCAAAGTGTGCCAAGAAAATATCCCCTACACCACCAACAGCCTGAATCGTTGACACAGGGCAGGATGGATCCATACTTTCATGTTGTTATTGCCGAATTCTGACTCCACCATCCGAATGTCGCAGCAGAAATTGAAACTCATCAATGTTTTTCCAATCTTCTATTGTCTAATTTTGGTGAGCATGTGAGGATTGTAGCCTCAGTTTCCTGTTCTTAGCTGACAGGAGTGACACCAGTTGAGGTCTTCTGCTGCTGTAGCCCATCTGCCTCAAGGTTGGAGTTACTGTTGCCTTTCTATCAGCTGGAACCAGTCTGGCCATTCTCCTCTGACCTTTGGCATCAGCAAGGCATTTGCGCCCACAGAACTGCCGCTCACTGGATATTTTCTTTTTCTAACCATTCTCTGTTAACCCTAGAGATGGTTGTGCGTGCAAATCCCAGTAGATATGCAGTTTCTGAAATACTCAGGCCAGCCGGTCTGGCACCAACAACAATTCTATGTTCAATGTCACTTAAATCACCTTTCTTCACCATTCTGATGCTCGGTTTGAGCTGCAGCAGATCGTCTTGACCATTTTTTTCTCTCTTTTTGGAACAATGGTGGATGGAATATGCACATAAGCTAACAATTATATGAATATTTGACTAAACCATATGAGCAAATGTAGTTTCTTTAAGTGCTGTGCTGCTCTTGTGCGTTGTTGCACTACATTATTTTCTTTTCTTTTGTGTCTTTGTTATTTACAGACACAGGAAAATGTGGACTTAAAGCAGTCAATTTATAAATCGCTCTTAAAGTTGATCTAGTCTTAATCAATAGTCACAGTCTTTATTAAAAACACTACAGTACTGTTTGGGAATAAAAATCAGAAAAACCTAATATACGTACTTAAAATAATATTCTTTCTTTCTTTCTTTCTTCCCTCTCCTTATTCCTTTTTCATTTCCTTATTCATTTTCTTATTCCTTTGCCTTTTCATTTGCTTTTTTTTCCCTTTCATTTCCTTGTTCCTTTCCTTTCCTTTTTTTCTTCCTTTCCGTCTTTCCTTCCTTTCCTTCCCATTTTTCCGTTCCTTTCCTTAGCTTTCTTTTTTACTTTCTTTCTTTTCCGTTGTCCTGTCTTTTTTCCTTTCCTTTTTTTCTTTTCTTTTCATTTTCCTTTCCTTTTTCCTTTTTCCATTCTTTTATCCATTCATTTCATTTTCTTCTTCCTTTCCTTCTTCCTTTCCTTTTTCCTGTTGTTTTTCCTTTGCTTTTTTTCCTTTTCTTTCTTTTTCCTTTTGTTTCCTGCTTGCTCATGACTGCCTTTTCTGCTCAAACAGAGAAACTGTTTTTCATACATTTACACAGTTTCAGACTTGAGCCTTTGTTTACTGTTTTTAAAATAAGTTTTTGTGTCTTTTGGAGAAACCTTTTCCACAATTTTCATTTGTGCGTTTAAATATGTTTAGAGGAAACTTTATAAATTTAACTATAATAAACTTATTTAAAATTATAATAAACTTATTAAATAAGCCAAAATGGTTGTATATAGTATACTAGAAAGCAAAAAAAATTGAAGGGAATGTGAGCTATGTCTTTCTGTTCTTAATTAAATTGACCTTTTCTCTTTTTGGAGACTGCTGAGCACATCAAACTATTTCAGGTTCATTTCAATGTAACTAAATCAGACATTACAACAATTACCATAGAAACTAATTTAACCGGTTTCTTTTTTTTAAATGATCACAGCGAGGTGTTCGTGCTTCTCTTGTACATTACACAAATATACTCTACATAAATAGAGTGAAATAAAAATAACAAAACCGCCCACATCTGACAGTTGTCAATGTTTTTGTAGTAGTGGTAGTAGTAGTAGTACTAAACCTTATTATCCTTGAAAGGAAATATTTTATGGGCATTTCCATATTGCTGCAGACATGAAATAAAACAGTACAAAAATACAGTAGTTACAATAATAATAGTAATGATAATTAGGATAAACTGAAATGGGTACAAAGGATTTCTTGTATTAATTCAACCTACACTACCAGGGGAGGCTGTTCAAAATGTTGATACAAAAAAAGTAGTTGTTTGTAATGTATTATTATTATTATGAATTACTAAATCTTTCACAGGATGCATTATTTAGTGAAAAATATTTTGTGTGTATGTCTCTTTCAGGTATGAGAAGATGATCAGTGGGATGTATCTTGGAGAGATTGTCAGAAATGTTCTGTTGGACTTCACTGCCAAAGGTCTGCTTTTCCGAGGCAAACTTTCAGAGAGACTGAAAACTCGTGGGATCTTCGAGACCAAGTTCCTGTCACAGATCGAAAGGTTTGTTTGTGATGATTACCTGCACGAATAGCTAGCATTGGCTAGAGCTGGTGAAAAGTGAGGGATAAAATACATCCAACTGGTTATGGCAGAATATGGTCTGCTGTAGAAGACTGAAGAGCTTTATTCTGTAACAACAACTGCCTTGGTGTTCTTTATACCACTTATTACACTGGTATTGCCACAAAACCAAAAAATTTAAAGATATTGTTTTAAATAATTGTTTATTATATCTTTAAACGCAAAGCTGACTGAAACGAAAATGGCTGAATGGAGTCTACACTAACCCATGTGTTATTCAGAATCAAGATGACGCTAACAATGAAACAGCTGGGTGACAAACAAGCATATAAATAGATGTGAACAATAAATAAGGGATAAAATACATCCAGCTGGTTATGGCAGAATGAAGGCTGACAGGTTTGTCAGTCTGTTGTTTGAGACTGAAGGGCTTTATTCTGCGATTACAACTCCCTGAGTGTTCTTTATCCCATTTATTACATTGGTATTGCCACAAAACATAAAGTATAGACAGAAACCATTGTTTCGAGCTGTAATTATTTATTAATTGTATTTAAGCATACACTAATCCAAGTATTAAAAAGTAACAAGATGGCGCTAAAGAGTCAGAACAGCTGGGTGACAGACAAACATATAAAACGATGTGAACGATTAGTAAGGCATGAAATACATCCAGCCAGTTATAACAGAATAAAGGCTGACAGGTTGTCAGTCTGTTGTATATGACTGAAAGGCTTTATTCTGTGATTACAGTTGCCTGGGTGTTCTTTATCCCACTTATTACACTGATATTGCCACATAACAAGTTTGAAGATGTTGTTTTGGGCTGTAATTGTTTATAAATTTTTTATTTAAATGCAAAGCTGACTGAAACAAAAATGGCTGAATGGAGCATACACTAACCCATGTATTATTCAGTAACAAGATGGAGCTAAAGAGTCAATAAGGGCTGGGTAACAGACAAGCATATAAATCGATGTGAATGATAAGTACTGGATAAAACACATCCAGCCGGTTATGGCAGAATAAAGGATGACAGGTTTGTCAGTCAGTTGTATAAGACTAAATGGGTTTTATTCTGTGATAACAACTCCCTGGGTGTCCTTAATCACACTTATTACATGGGCATTGCCACAAAACATAGAAACATAGACAGAAAACATTGTTTCGAGCTGTAATTGTATTAAAGCATACCCTAACCCAAGTAAAATTCAGTAACAAGATGGGGCTAAAAAGTCAAAACAGCTGGATGACAGACAAACATAAATAGATGTGAACGATAAGTAAGGGATAAAATGCATCCATCCGGTTATGGCAGAATAAAGGCTGAACAGGTTTATCACTCTGTTGTATAAGACTGAATGGCTTTATTCTTTGATAACAATTGCCTGGGTGTTCTTTATCCTAATTATTACATGGGTATTGATACAAAACAAATAATAGATCGAAAACATTTCGTGCTGTAATTTCTTTTTTAAATAAACGCAAAGCTGACTGAAACAAAAATGGCTGAATGGAGCATACACTAACCAGTGTTTTACTCCGTTACAAGAAAGCGCTAAAGAGTCAAAAACAGCTGGCTGAGAGACAAGCATTTAAATGGATGTGATCATATAAAATACATCGAGCCGGTTATGGCAGAATAAAGGCAGACAGGTTTATCTGTATGTTGTGTAAGACTGAGTGGCTTTATTCTGTTATAACAACTGCCTGGGTGTCCTTAATCACACTTATTGCACTGGTATTGCCACAAAACAAATTAGAAGACATTGTGTTGAGCTGTAATTGTTTATACATTCTTTAATTAAATGCAAAGCTGATAATAGCTGAATAAAAATAGCTGAATGGAGCATACACTAACCTGTGTATTATTCTTTAACAAGATGATGCTAAGCTGGGTGACAAACAAGCATAAAATTTGATGTGAATGTATTCACTGATGCTCAAGATGATTTAAAGGACCTATGAGTCTGTGTTATTATTTTCAGCGGTTGTTATTGTGGAATAACATACTTTGGAATGCTGTGACTGACCAATCAGAATCAAGTATTTCATATAACAAGTACTCTGTATAATTTTTGTGCTTCCTAGCAGAGCCAGATGGTGCCGCTTGTTTCTCTGCAGTGGTATCTTTTCATGCAAATTGAGTTGAACAGCAGTTCAGCGTGAGCTTATGTTTGTTCACATGTGAATAAAAGTTCAATTGACCTTGCAGTAGCTTCAAAGAGAAGTGCTTGAGTTTAGTGAAGAACACAAATGTTTCTGTAATGTAGTTTAAAGCCAGATGAAACGGCTCTAATCAGTGTAAACAGGAACAACACTGTGCATGGACCATCCACATAAAATATGATGATTTATTATGGATTTACTTTAGTAACTGTACCATGGTATATTGTGGCATGATTTGGAAACATGCATACAGTACAGTTTAATGCAAGAGAAGATCACGGTGAAATGCCATTCGGTTTCTAGAGAAAGCTAGATAATGTCATAGTGTAGCAGTATTGAGATGCGTAAAATTTAATTGAAAGGCTGTGCAAAAGTTTGGGCACCCTCTCTTGTGTGGATTTCAAAACCTGTAGTCACTTAATGCTGATTGATTACAACACAAAATTGATTTGAGTGATTCGGTGAACCTTAACAATCCTAACACGGGTGCAATCAGTCATGAAGAAGGATATTTAAGATAGCTGATTGCTAGTTGTGCTTCTCTTTATTGTGAACCAGAAAGTAGCAACATGGGAACCTCGAAAGATCTTCTTAATGACCTAAAAACTAGGATAATTCACCAACATGAATTAGGAGATGGTTGCAAAAAGCTATCACAAATGTTTAAAGTCTCTATCTCCACAGTCGGACATATTGTAGGAAAAAGGAAGGCCTCAGGAACAGTTCTGGTGAATGAAAGATGTAGTAGGCCAAGAAAAATATCAGAAAGGCAAAGAGGAATAATGGTTAGAATGGTCACAAACAAACCACTTCCAAAGAGCTCCAGGAACGTCTTGCTGTCTACGTAATTGTACATCGTTCCACAGTGATGCAGAAAAAGCCTTTTCTGGATTCTGCCAACAAGAGTTGAGGTATGCAAAGGCTCATCTGGACAAGCCTGAATCATTTTGGAAAAATATACTGTGGACAGATGCCACAACCGTAGGCGCTTAGAACCTGCTCTCTACTGTAAAATATGGTGGAGGGTCCATCATGCTGTGGAGATGTGTGGCAAGCACAGGTACTAGAAACCTTGTCAGAGTTGAAGGTCTCATGGATTCCATCCAGTATCAGCAGATTCTGCAGAACAATGTTCAGGAATCAGTCAAGAGGCTGAAGTTACGACAGGGTTGAATGTTTCAGCAGGACAATTATCCAAAGCACAGTTCGGGATCTATCAAGGAATTCATGCTCAGACACTAAACAATGATCTAAAATGGACCAGTTCCCAGACTTGAACATCATCGAAAAATCTATGGATTGATTTGAAAAAGGCTGTTCATGCTCGGCACCCATCAAAACTGACTGAACTGGAGAAATTTTGCAAGTAAGAATGGTCCAAAAAATCAGGGACTTATCCCTGGCTATAAGAAACATCTACAGGCTGTTATTTCAGCAAAAGGTGGCTATACAAAAGATTGATGTCATTAATCTGTTGGGGTGCCCACATTTTTGCAGCTGTCCATTTTTGTTATGACTTAAATTGCATTGCATCTGTTGATTAAATAAGTGTTATGTCAGAACTGAAATGTTGCTTTTCCCTAGGGTATAAAATAAATCCTAATTAAATTGCTGCTTTGAAAGGCCAGCAGACTATGGCTTGATATTCTGAAAATTATCAGGGTGCCCAAGCTTTTGCATAAAACTGTATGATTTTAATTATATTTATATTACTAATGTGGACATATTTGTTTTATTAAATTATGGGATATTATTATGGTATATGCTGATATTAGGCTATACAATTTGTAGTTATACTTGTGCTAGAAATTTTTACACACTTATCATAGTACAAGCCTAAACAGTAGATAAATTTCAACATGTTAATAAGGTGTGTTTTAATAATAAACATTTTATAAATAATTGCCATTATAAATATTACCACAGTTTTGTAAAGTGTACATCTGGTTGACATTTGTTTGATAATAAAAGAGTAGCTTTAATTCAAATAAATGTCTAGTTTGATTTGTATAAATACACTTGCAAGAGTTGGAAGATTGACATATATTGTGTTAATTATTCATATCGACCGATATGAACAATTATATATTTTTGTCATTATCACCCAGCTTTATACCTGAACCCTTATAGGGCTTTTGCGCTTCTTAAAAAATGACATTCAAATGCTAAGCACGCCGATTATATTAAAAATTATTTGATAAGCCTGAGGCGTCTTTGGCATATATAATTAGATTATGATTAAACCTAAAACAAAACAGCACAGCGGTAATATTCAAACCTGCGAATTCTGGCTTGATTTTTGCATATCTTTCTATTTATATTCCATCTGTTTATTGGATTTTGGGGCAAAATACAGCCACTGCGTCTGTTAACCTTGATTTAATTACGTTTTTGTCCTATGGGAGGAGATATGCAAAGATATGTTTGTTTTTAACTTTCGATTATTATTATCAGTCAAATTAATCGAGCTCTGTTTTGCAGTGATCGTTTGGCATTGAGGCAGGTCCGCTCCATCCTGCAGCATCTGGGTTTGACCAGCAGTACATGTGACGACAGTATTCTTGTGAAGGAGGTTTGCAGCGTTGTGTCCAAACGGGCAGCACAGTTGTGTGGAGCTGGTCTGGCAGCTGTGGTGGATAAAATCCGTCTGAACCGTGGCCTCAATCAGCTCAGCATCACAGTTGGAGTGGACGGCACGCTCTACAAACTTCACCCACAGTGAGTGATCACACAGCAGGATGCTGGGATTATAGCAGTAGAGAAAACCGCACTCTTTATTGCAGATAATTTATTGCCTTTATTAAGAGACAATACAATATCTTACAAGAGTGTCCTGGCCAAGATGAGCTTTCGAATTGACATGGTAGTACTGCCATTGAAAAAAAAAAAAACATAGATTTTGATATTTAGTTTTTCTGCTATATATTTTGTAATGTGAATGTAATTTCACCATTGTGTGTTATAATTTATACAGTATATAAATTTTATTTTCAAAATTTCTTTGCCATATAAAAGAAACCTCAATAACAAGCAAAGAAGTGGCAAAATGCCAAGTAAAACTTGATTTAAATGACAGAAATAAACTACCAAAGCCGGTCATACAGTGAAGAAAATGAGTATTCAACACATCACCGTTTTTTCTTAACATATTTCTAAAGGTTGGCTTGAAATTTTCACCAGATGTTGGTAGCAACCAGCGAAATCCATATATGCAAAGAAAAAAAATCAACTAGTTTACAAATTAAGTTGTGTAGTAAAATGAAATGACGAAGTATTGAACACATGAAGAAAGGAAGATGTAGAAAGACATGGAAAGCCCAGACAGCAACTGAAATCTATCAGATGTTATTCAGCAACCCTCTGCCCTTCTGTCTAACATCTACATTAGCAGGATGATGAAGATGAAACTAGGGTGGACATTTCAGCAAGACAATGATCCAGAACACAGCCAAGAAAACTCTCAAATGCTTTCAGAGAAAGAAAATCAAGCTGTAGAATGGCCCAGCCAATCACCTGACTTGAATCCAATAGAAAATACTAAATATAGATCAAGTTTGATAGACACTATTGTGCCATCTTTTACACTATTGAAGCATATAAAAAAAAATCGCACCTGACCAATGCATGTGAATTTATTCCCCATATGAGATGCATCTTTAAGCTGGCATCACCAAAAAAGCCTTTTATATAAAGTATTAATAACATTTCAGTAGTTCAGTAGAAGACTGTAAAAGATATGGACGTATTATGCATAAATGAAGCTACAAGTAGGCGTGGCCAACCGTAGCCATGTTGTTCGCGTGTTATCGCACTGACCGGAGGTTACCAAAAAAGGGCAAAGAGGCGGAGCATCAGTGGAGCTACAGATGCCTACTAGCATTTATAAATACATTTATAGATATGACATATAAGTATATAAGTATTTCACTTACCTGGGAAATGGAGACAACTTGAATGGTTTGTGAGCACAATTAAGTGCCAGCATTCCATATTATCTGATAATTGTTGGAAATAATGCCAAAAGACAATTAACTGTGTTAAAACACAAAACAAAACAAAAATATGATGTATATGCAGAGTTCAGCGGCTAATCAGCCTGAATGACTTGATGGCGACCAGTGAGAGCTAGCTGTCACTCAAGTGGCCACGCACTTAATTATGCAGACTTAATAAAACTTAACAAACAAAAATGGATGAGTTAAAAAAAAAATTCACCCCCCTCACAGTTGTCATAAAGGGTAATATTATCTATATGCACTAAAACCATCTTGTGTACCAGGATGTAAACATGTTTTTATCAGCTGTGAAAATGGCCAATTTAGCATCGCAGCCAGTCAACATCTGAGTTTCTGGAGCCGGCCCCCAAAAGCTAGTCGATGAATTGCTGTTTCAGTAAATTCCGTATTGGCTTCATTAGGGAGAGCGGGATGTTGCCACATGGTTATTACAACACTTCTTTTTGTTTTGTTTTATTTTTGTTTGTATTGTTTGGGTTTTCACCAAAAACAGGTCCATGTTCATGTCAACACCACCTTTAGAAATATTACTCCATAGACAAAAACATGACAAGTTCAATACTTATCCCCGGACTGTAAGTAACATGGTGCAACATTTAGCAGTCAGATGTGAGAAATGGCACCTCATGAGCTCTATCAGCTGTCTAAACGTTTGTTTCATAACGTTCACAACTCCAGCTATCTCATTACAAATCAAAAAGAAGAGTTTTGGGCTGGATTTGGAGCAAAATTAACTCGTACCTCTCTCATATTTGAGAAATTAATGTTATTAGTTAACTTTTCCATTCTGGAAACTGACATCCTCACCCATTCAATTGCTGTGAAGACTGCCACCCCATTACGGCAAATGGTATACGCTGACTGGTGGTCATGACAACAGCATCACGCAGTAAAACCATCGATTTTTGATTTCATTTATATCAACTCACTTTGGAATAAATCATCTGCCAAATGCATAAATGTAGATGTTTTTCTCTGAGTACTCAAAGAATGTCTAGGAATCTTATCACAATGATCAGTTGAACATTTTAAATTGGTTATAAATCTCAAAGTGCCAAGGTATAAAGCAAGATGATAATACAGTAATATTTGCGCACTCAAAATTGAGATTAAGTTAAATTAGTGGTTTTCAGACTATGGCTGACATTCCACTTGTAGCGTGTGAGCTTTTGAGAGCGGCGTATAATGGAGAGAGGAAAAAGAATAGCTTATGCAAAACAAGAAAAAAAAAATTAATTATGCTACAATAGCCTGAAATGACGGTGTAAAATTACCCCGTGCCCCATGGCGCTTGTTAATGTAGCAGATGTGTTCAAATTGAGCCATAAATCATAGAGATTACGGTATTTATGAGGTGTTGATCGATCACCTCGATCACCCCAAAAATGACCATTAATCCTTAAAAATCTCTGATCCCTTTGTGTTTGAGGAAAACAGCTGCTGGGTTAAGCAGTCTGAGCTTATTACAGCCTTTCTAGTTATTTCAAATTTACAGCTCATATTGCATATTTTTGCCTTTCCCTAGTCATTTATAAGCGAAATAAAGTGGAAATATTCATCACAGAGCACTGCTTCTTGCAAAGGGCTTATCTGTTAACTCTTAAAATGTAATAGCGGTGCACAATTACTAGTTCCGTATAGGAATAATTCACAATTTTTCAACACCATTTTAATCGGATGTTTTTATCTTTTATATCATTGATTAATACTAAATTTGTTAAACAATTATAGTGTTTAAACTACAATACCTGACAAAATCTTGTTGTAAATCTCAAATAATAACTTGACTTGAGCTGCATCCTAATCATCACAAATACTGCATACAGTAAATATCAAGACATTTGTTCTGCCCATTACATTACAAACCTCAGGAGAGGTCAAATTCTTCAGCAGGAAAGCACTCCTCATACTTCAGCCTCCTCTTTAAAGTTTCTAAAAGCAAAGAAGGTCAAGGTGCTCCAGAATTGGCCAGCCCAGTCACCAGTCATAAACATTATCGAGTTTTCTGGTGGAAAATGGAGGCATTGAAGATGAATCCAAAGAATCTTAATGAACTCTGGAGGTCCTGCAAGACCACTTTCTTTGCCATTCCAGATGACTCTCAATTAGTTATTTGAGTCCTCCAAGCCCATAGGAGTCATGCACAGTACAATTTTTTTTCCCACTGCACCATGACTTTGTATTCTATACTGTACATGATTTCATTATTAAGTGGCACGACTTTTGTCTAAGCAAAGCCAGAGCTTACTGTCCTAATTAAATAACTAAAAATCAAGGCATGATCATAATTTATTTTGGTAAAAATAAGCATAATCTAGAGGCCTTTGCCTTTCATATAAGCCACTTCTGATACCAAATGCTTAACTAGAGGTCAAGTTATTATGCGTTCCTAAAACTTGGGATAGGCGACATGACTTTTGTCAGGTAGTGTATAACAATAAAATTTAAAGCTTGTTGCATATTTTGCCCTTTTTTCCTTTCTAGTCATCATAAGCAAAATAAGGTGCATAAATTCATCACAGAGCACTGCTTCTTGCAAAGGGCTTGTTGGCTTATCTCTTAAGTCTTAAAATGCAATTGTTGTGCACAATTACTAGCTCAGTAAAGGAAAGTTCACTATTTTTCAAGCATTATCAATAGGATGTTTTATATAAATATATAAATTAAATTAATACAAAATTGATTAAAAGTGATATATCAAACAATTATAGTGTTGCAATGTTTTTATTTTACACAGTCTTTTTAAACATTCGATTAATCTCAAATATGCACAAAAACATTGCATCTTTCAAAATTGATGATAATCGATAATTGATGTAACTTAATTTGTTGAGTATTGGTGGCAAAAAATGCAAACCAACAACCAAATATGACAAAAAATAAGTGAATTTATTAACAAAAGTAAAAAGAATTCAAACAGCAAAAATAATGTACAATTTAAGAAATTTAAGGCCCTTGAAATGTATTAAAGTCTTAAATGCTATTTTGCAAAGTATTCAATTTTATATCAATTTTGATTGTGCTATGTATGGTTGTATGCTAAAGTTTGCCTGAATTTACTCTGCGAATGTCAGGATGCTGTATGGTTTATGAAATCAATGATATCCTACTAGATTTGACATCATGCTGCTTTGTTTACTGCAGTAACCAAGGCAATACCGTTATTTCTGCAGTTCCATAGGTGCCAGCCTGCTAAATTAGCTAGATTTAATAGATTTTCATTCAGTATATGAATAATGTTATAGTTTTGGATTAATTTCTTAAATTAAGATTTAGTAGATTTACTAGATAAGTTAAAATCTCGCCAGTGTTTTTAATTGAAAAGTGGTTATAAGGTATTAAAATGTATGGAAAGATTCTTTAAAAAGGTCTTAAAAGGTATTGAATTGCACTATCTGATTCCAGTATATACTCTGATCTCACAAAAGAAAAATCAATCAATTAATGTATGTTGTTAAGGGAAAGAGGATTTCAAGCAGCGCCAAATAAAAGAAAGCTATATAACAAAAACCCCAAACTGACTGAAAATTATCCTCTTAACTGTAAATAGACAAACAAAGCATCTTCAGCGTTTGCAAATATAACTTGTAACTTATAACTTACAAATCTTGTGCGTGTTAGACAGTGGAGTTTTCTGCGGGTTACGAAATGTAGGTCACGTGACATCTAAACTCCTCGATTCCCAGGGGAATTTAGAAACTAGTATGTACAAAATATGGTAATAGCGTACTACAACAAAAACAAAGTCAAACTCTATAGTCAAATCAACTTAATATCACATAACACAAGCCAAAACGCACATACAGAGCAGAAAGGCAAGCAAAATAACAAGCTTCCTAGCACATGTCCTTTTAAACTTTGGGCTTCTTCCCTGTTTGGCAGCGAAGGGGATGACGTCACAGAGTAATGATAATTGACGTCTTGAAGGATGAATGGGAAACAGGAAGGGGCGATCCTAAGAGAATTGACAGAGAGAGCTCAAGAGACGCAACACAGGCACATGCATAGGGCCGTAACAATTACTTAAATAAATGACCTGCACTGTTAAAACACAACAGAGTTATTTAAAATTTTTATATTATTTCTCAGTAGCAACTTGGTGAGCACAAGAAACTTAAACATGAATAACCTGACTAACCTCAAACTTTTGAACAATAAATTGTTGCTTATTTGGATCAAAGTCTAGTTTCTGAGTCACCTGTTATTGCTAGACTTTCTTGTGGATTGTCTGGAGTTTATTTAATGGTTTGATGGAAGTCAACAAATATATATGTATCGATCAAACCAATCTTAACTGCCCAAATCTCCCTGGAGGAACACGTTGTGCTTTAACATTGTTTTCAAAAGCTCTACTGTCTACCTTATGGAGAGACCATTTTGAAAAGATTGTATTTTGTAAAGAAAAAAACGACATGGTACTTTTTTGTGCAGAGAAAGTGCTATTGAATGTGGTCATAAAAGTCTGGCACGTTTGATGGGAATATTTAGCATGGAAAAAGTGGATCTTTTTTTTTCCTGTTGATTGAAGAAACACTTACTTAATGCATCGAGTGAGTTTGTGAAGAGTTTCGATTTAGTCAAGTGTGTTTCGGTTCATCTTTACTCACTCTTGCTTGTTGTCTCGGTTAAAAAAAAGAAATTGAAGGCTGTTGGGTGCTATTCAGTGTAACATCCCGCAAGCATTTTTTCCAAGATGCATGTAGAAGAAAACTGCCTGTCAAGCCATTGGATGGAGTTAGGATTTTCTTCTTTTTTTTGACATTGCATGCCTTTGTTGTGACAGTACAGACATGATTGAATTGAGAGAGCGAGAGAGAAAGGAACGGCAAGAGAAAAAGAGAGAGCCACTCGTAAAACTCCTCAAAAGTCATTTCTGTTAATTGAAATAAAGAAAGGAAACCCTTCAAGTTGGAAGTAGCAGAATGTAAAATCCTCTGTTGGCTCTGAATCTGTACATTGATGAGAAATGGAAAATTTGAATGGGATGAATATACAAACAAGAAATTGCATGGTCAATTTATTAGTAAATGAAAGGTAAAAGTAAAAAAAATCTCACATTTTGTAACATTTATCATTGACATAGTTGTAAGATCTTATATGATCTTTAATCAGTATTATGTTAATCAGTATTTGTGTTTGTATAGTTGTTTATTAAGAATCTGTTATGATTGTAAATAATGTATTGAAGATACACTCACCGGCCACTTTATTAGGTACACCTGTCCAACAGCTCATTAATGCAAATCTCCTATCCGTCTATCATATGGCAGCAACTCGATGCGTTTAGGCATGTAGACATGGTGAAGACGATTTGCTGCAGTTCAAACCGAGCATCAAAATTGGGAAGAAAGGTGATTTAAGTGACTTAACGTGGCATGATGCTAGACGGTCTGGTCTGAATATTTCAGAAACTGCTGATCTACTGGGATTTACACGCACAAACATCTCTAGCGTTTACGGAAAATGGTCTGAAAAATAGAAAATATCCAGTGAGCAGCAGTTCTGTGGGCGCTAATGCCTTGTTGATGCCAGAGGTCAGAGGAGAATGGCCAGACTGATTCCAGCTGATAGAAAGGCAACAGTAACTCAAAAAACCACTCGTTACAACTGAGATATGCAGTAGAGCATCTCTGAACACACAATACGTCCAACCGTGAGGCAGATGAGCTACAGCAGCAGAAGACCACCTCGGGCGCCACTCCTGTCAGCTAAGAACAGGAAACGGAGGCTACAATTCACACAGGCTCATCAAAATTGAACAGTTAAAGATTGGAAAAAAATGTTGCCTGGTCTGATGAGTCTTGATTTCTGCTGCAACATTCGAATGGTAGGGTCAGAATTTGGCGTCAACAATATGAAAGCATGGATCCATCCTGCCTTGTAGCATCGGTTCGGGCTGGTGGTGTAATGGTGTGGGGGATATTTTCTTGGCACACTTTGGGCCCATTAGTTCCAATTGAGCATCGTGTCATTGCCACAGCCTACCTGAGTATTGTTGCTGACCATGTCCATCCCGTGTTTTGCATTCAGAGATGCTCTTCAGCATACCGTCTGACAGTGTACCATCTTCTGATAGCTACTTCTAGCATGTCATAAAGTTCAAATCATCTCAAACTGGTTTCTTGAACATAACAATGAGTTCACTGTATTCAAATGGCCCTTTACAGTCACCAGATCTCAATCCAATTAAGCACCTTTGTGTGGATGTGGAGGAACAGGGGATTCGCATCATAGATGTGCAGCCGACAAATCTGGAGCAACTGTGTGATGCTGTCATGTCAATATGGACTAAAATCTCTGTGAAACATTTCCAGTACCTTGCTGAATCTATGCCATGAAGGATTAAGGCAGTTTTGAAGGCAAAAGGGGGTCTAACCCAGTACTAGTAAGGTGTACCCTTCTAAAGTGGCCGGTGAGTGTATATTACTAATGTTGCCAATGCTGCTGATATGGCCTTAAAACATACTTAAATTTAAATCAAGATGAAATATATTTAATGTATACTTTAAATGAGCAGCTGTCATGGCAACTAAATGAAACCATGTAAGGTCTAAAATTAGAAGGCATTTGCTGTAATTATTAAATCTATATAATGCCTCAATAGCACTGAGCGCTATGGTTTAGTACATTAGAGTGCAGTACAGATCAGCATGAAACTACCAACAGTACCTTTACTTGGTAGCTGTGGTTTAGGTCAGAAAGTTGCAATCTATATCATTCTTCCTCAAAGATGAAAGCCGTATTGTTCGCATATTGTGGTTTTTTTTTGCACATTTAAGTTCATTATTTCAAATAGAGAGCAGAAGCATGTGAATGGCCTTCATAAATGACAATGGAGGACATGCAGCAGATCTTGTTCTTGGCTGTTTGTCAAAAGAAGAGACCAACTTTGTTTGGCCATGGTTCTTTGCTGTGTGCAATCATTACATTATTGTGTCGTGTTGAAAATGATTCTCTGTAAATCAATTGATCGTGTTTAGTCACGTGACTTGGCGGACAAAACAATGGGGTATAATGGCACCTTACACTGGGATCTTCATAGAAACAGAGCACAACCCAGTCAGATTTTCTTACAGGTCGCATGAAATTAAAATAAAGTATTTTAGATGTTAGAAAACAGTGTCTATATTCATGTTTAGAAGATATAAACCTGTTATATAAACCTAAAAAGTTTGCAGCTTTTACTTCCACCTATGTAATATTGATATTGATATTGTGATATTGGTATTGTGATGTCGATATTGTGATACTGATATCGTGATATTGATATTGTGATATTAATATTGTGATATTGGTATTGTGATATTAATATTGTGATATTGGTATTGTGATATTGATATTGTGATATTGGTATTGTGATGTCGATATTGAAATTGTGATATTGTTATCGTGATATTGATTTTTTTGATATTGAAATTGTGATATTGGTATCGGGATGTTGATATTGTAATATAAATATTTGGATATTGGCATTGTGATATTGGTATCGGGATGTTGATATTGTGATATTGATATTGTAATATTAAAATTGTGATGTCGAAATTGTAATATTGATATTGTGACATTGGTATTGTGATATTGGTATTGATACCATGATGTAGATATCGTGATATTGATATTGTGATATTGACAATGACATTGTAATATTGATAACGTGACAGTGATATCATGAAATCGATATCGTGATATTTTGATATTGATATTGTAATATTGATATCGTGATAGTTATATCATGATATCGACATCGTGATATTGAAATTGTACTATTGATATCGTAATAGTGTTATCATGATATCGACATCGTGATATTGATATCGTAATATTGATATTGTAATATTGATATCGTAATAGTGTTATCCGAATATCGACATTGTGATATTGATATCATGATATTGATATTGTACTATTGATATCGTAATAGTGTTATCATGATATCGACATCGTGATATTGATATCGTAATATTGATATTGTAATATTGATATCGTAATAGTGTTATCCGAATATCGACATTGTGATATTGATATCATGATATTGATATTGTACTATTGATATCGTAATAGTGTTATCATGATATCGACATCGTGATATTGATATTGTGATATTGATATTGTACTATTGATATCGTAACAGTGTTATCATGATATCGACATTGTGATATTGATATCATGATATTGACATTGTACTATTGATATAGTAATATTTTTATCATGATATCGACATCGTGATATCGACATTGTGATATTGATATTGTACTATTGATATCGTAATAGTGTTATCATGATATCAACATCGGGATATTGTGATATTGTCCTATTGATATCGTAATAGTGTTATCATGATATCGACATCGTGATATTTATATTGTGATATTGATATTGTACTATTGATAACGTAATAGTGTAATCATGAAATCGACATTATGATATTTATATTGTGATATTGATATTGTACTATTGATAACGTAATAGTGTAATCATGATATCGACATTATGATATTTATATTGTGATATTGATATTGTACTATTGATAACGTAATAGTGTAATCATGATATCGACATTATGATATTTATATTGTGATATTGATATTGTGATATTGATAAAGTGATATTGATATTCTATAAACTTTGGTTGTTTTATGCCAAAAATTATTTAATGGCATCTCAGAAGAAATGTCATCAATAGTTAAGAGAATGAAACGGTATTGTTTGCTTAACTCGAAGACAATTTAAATGACACAAAAGGCACTGATGGAGTTCTGAAAAGTTTGAATAAGCTTGTGTGCGATGCTCTGGAAAAAAACCCCCAAATAATTAAATATATCAGATTTAGCTCATACTCTTGATTTCCTCTCCCACAAGTGTCATTTTTCAACCACGAATGCTCTCCTCTTTTGTCTCATCAGCTTTGCCACCATCATGCGGGAGACCCTTAGAGACCTGGCACCCAATTGTGAGGTCAATCTCGTCCAGTCAGAAGACGGCAGTGGAAAAGGTGCTGCCCTCATCACAGCGGTGGCATGTCGATTAAGAGATGCGGGGAAGTAGTGACTGAGTGAAATGATCTAAAGGGCAAAAGATAATGAGGAGGAAAGAAAAAGTGATGTACTGAGCTTCCTAAGATTTTCAGTGTATGTTTGTGTGTGTGTGTGTTTGTGTGCGTGTGTGCCACAATGTGACCTTACTGAACCAACACTCCTATTTTGTCCAAGAATGTATCTTATTTATTTTTCTCCATTTTATGCTTTCGGTCACACATTGCAAAGAGTCAGCGTGTGCTGGTGGGGGGTTGTATGAAGAGAAGGGAAAAAAAGGAAAGCAAATAACTAGACTACATCCTCTCATGGTTATATTATATATTTGTATTGTTACTGGTTTGAATCATTGTACTTTCTATAAAAAATTGCACCTTAGAGCTGTAAATGGTGTCGTTTGTGCTTGCACTTTGTAATACATGCATATTTCTAGGGTTCTGATTGAAAAGTTTGTTTATTCATTCAATCAGGCATGGAAGTAGGTGAGTAAACTATTTTATTTTTTGGTGAAATGTTAATTTAAAGCACCTATATACAGTAGAAGTCAGAATTATTAGTCCTGTTGAATTTTTAGCACCCTGTATGTTTTTTCCCCCATTTTCTGTTTAATGGAAAGAAGATTTTTTTTCAACACATTTCTAAACCTAACTCTTTTGTTTTTTATTTGCCATGATGATAGTTGCTATCTCCCTTTGTTACTTTTTAATAGTTGTATGAAAAATGGTTGCTAGGCATCAACCGTTTTCTCAGAGGATGACAATCTAACAAGTTTTATTTATGGTGAAAATGGCAAAGCACTGCAGTGTTTATGAATGAAAAAACGCAAACAAGCTTTAGAAAGCGAAAGCTAAAGTTGAGTCCCAGACATTTTATGATATTTAGGCCTGACAAATTTAGGTCCTAAAAAGGTGCACCTCTGTTGGTCTGCAGAGAATGTGAGACTGTCTGTGGGAGTGTTGACAGTTCTCGTGCACACAGAATGAAACGGGTAAACAAGAGAAGATTTTCCACTATTTAATCGATCGAGGATGTTTGGTTATTGGGCAGATACAAAAAACAAAAAAAAAAAAACAAATGTAAGGATGTTAATAACAGTAAAAAAAAAAAAAAAAAAAGTGTTACTAAATATACTTGGATTTCCGTTGTATACCTGGGTGCCCAGCACAAGTAAAGTCTATTTGTGGTAAGCACTGCTGATACAACATTCACAAAGGAGTTTAAATATTTCAAACTTTACATGGGGAACAAAGCACACTAACAAAAGTTAAACAAACCATGGCTGAAATCAAAAAGAGACAGCTCAAGTTCACACACGAAATGCCGAAACTGATGTGGCGTTTCCATTATGTAGTATCACACCATCCTGCAGCAATTGGCGCTCCTCTCAATTACATCATAGAACGTCAATCCTTGTCTCGAAAGATTGATGTTGAACACAGCCAACGGCGCATATCATATAAGCACGAAACAAAACCAGCGAAAACAGAAACAACAGTCCCCAAATGTCACATGGACGAAACAACTGTACATAATATTTTACTGGTTATTTTTCAAGATACTAGTATTCAGCTTAAAGTGCCATTTAAAGGCTTCAGTAGATTAATTAGGCAAGTTAAAGTAATTAGTAGGCCCACACGGAATCTGCACGCGCACAGAATTCTGCAGATTTTCTATAGTTTTTAAGCCCATCTTTAATTCTCTTTATTTACTTGAGTAAATGTGTGTAAATCTATATTCATTCAGTTTTTTTATTAATTACAGTAATATTATTGACTAATATGAAAATGTTCATCTGATTTATGAACAATGCAGTTTGTACAGTAATATTTTCTGTCTTTTAGTGGATTATATTATATGAGAGACTTGCTTTGTTTACCAAATAAAGTGAATCTAATTGGATTTGCATTTTAAATATAAAATACAAGTTAAAAAGATATAATTTTTTATTTCACATATTAAGGTTTTAGTTATGATACTCCCAAAATAATTCCGCAGAAATCCACAGATTTTTACCAAAATTCTCAGCAGAAATAGCAAAAAATGTTCGCAGACTCCGTCTGGCTCTAGTAATTGGGCAAATCAATGTATAATGATGGTTTGTTCTGTAGACAATGGAAAATATATTGCTTTAACGGGCTAATAATACTGACCTTAAAATGGTTTAAAAAATAATAATAATAATAATAAATAGGAGGGCTAATTATTTTGACTTCAACTGTATGTGCTTTTTCTGGAATATATAAAAGGTCACAACAATAACAGTAGTTGTGTCCTAATTCAAAAGCACCATATTGGCTTGTTATTAGTCCACAGAGGCTGAACCAAGTTTTGCCAAAGTCCCTCTGTTATGCTGTTTTGAAAATTATTCTTCATGCTGTGTGATGTAGCTGTCTTGAATGCGAAAGGTCTGCAGTTTTAGAGATCAAAGTGCATGGCACAAAGTTTTTTAAATAAAATAAAAAATAATAATTTTGAACTTTGAAAAACAAGTCATTAGGAATTCCAGTTTCATTTCCTATTTGCATAATGCCAGCCTCTCGTAATTGTCTGGCCCCAAATATTGTTCACTTTCACCCTCAAACACTGTAGTTGGTTTGCATTGTCAGTACTATCTTCAGAAGAAAACACTGTAGAACAGAAAAACATTCTAGCGCGACTTATGCGCGCTCAGAAAAACTCTTGTTATAATCATTAAATAGCCATGAAATTAATTTCCTATTCACATCATATCTGCACTTTATGGTTAGAATATGCAAGTATGATTTACATTTAAATCAAGCCTCAATGTATACATGACAATATATTCAGTATACAGTAGTCAACATTAGAAATGGATCGAAAAGTTTGTGACTTTAGTACTTTTCTAAGTAACGAGTAAAGTAACGAATAATTTTAAAAAGGTAAGTAATTGACTTACTTTGTTTCTAAAAAGGTAATTCGATTTACTTTCAATTAATCAGCTTTTAAAACGTTTTTCAATTTGGGGCGCCTGGAAGGTGCAAGCGCGTGTCGCTCCCAATATGTGTGGGCAAGCTGTGCACCTCCATTTATAATTACAATCTTGCTTGCTAAAAAGACGCGAATGTAAATGTCCCCTAAAGCTATTAACATTTGTAATCTCCGTCAGTTGATTCACCTGATTTGTTCACAAATGGGTTGCGGATTTATTCCTTGGCAGTTTGTGGGTTTCTTCACTGGTCCTTTCCCCCTTCACAAAGAGACTTTCCAAAGACGTCTGTTTCTTACTCATTTTGCTGCTTGTGGGTTATATTTGGGCGCTCAAATGACCAAGATCTAACCAAGAGAATACAGTCATTTTACAAAATAAAATATTTTTCATAATAAAAGTTCGTTTAGATTCAGATAATAAATAAAACGGAAATAATTAATTGCTGCTTGTGCGGCCTGGTACCAATTGATCCATGGACTAGTACCGCTCCGCAGCCTGGGGGTTGGGGACCAGTGGTGTAGGTTATTCAGTACATTGTTAAATGCAGAGCTCCTCTATTTAGAAAAAAGAAGGGAAAAAAAGGTAAGTAAAAGTAATGCAAATGTAACGCGACACATTATTTACCCTGAAAATTATCTAAGTACTTTTCTGGAGAGTGACTCAGTATTGTAATGCATTACTTTCAAAAGTAACCATCCCCTCGCTGCATCAAACACTAGCATACATGTTTTACGTTGTCACTTATACATTAAACAAGCTAATTCTCAAAGAAACTCAATGCAGACAAATGCATCTGATGTACAAATGTACTCCGGAAATGTCGCGCGTATGCTTGTGATGGAGATTTGGGTTGATCAACTAGTGCTTCCAGCGTCTTATTATTGGACTCAGGCTTAAATTGATATCGTTAAATCAATCCAATGGTGACTAATTGTGACTACACAGGTGTCAAACTTAGTTCCTGGAGGGCCGCAGCTTTGCCCAGTTTAGTTCCAACCCTAATTAAACACCTGAGCAAACTAACTCTGTCCTTCAGGCTTGTTTGAAACCTACAGGTAAATGTGTTGGAGCAGGACTAGAACTAAACTGTGCAGAGCTACTGCTCTCCAGGATCTGAGTTTGACACCTCTGATCTACAGCATACATCTCAAACTGGATTCCTGGAGGGCCACAGCTTTGCTCCAACCCTAATCAAACACACCTGATCCAACTAATCAAGGTGTTCAAGTCTGCTAGAGACTATTAAGCAGGTGTGTGTTAGAGGTGGTTGGAGCTAAACTGTGCAGAGCTGTGGCCCTCCAGGATTTGAGTTTGAGACCATTGATCTACAGTGTTTGTTATTGCTGGGGGGGAAATGCCTCTGGGTGGGTGTTTCGTTTCCAATGTGCTTTCAGCAGTTGACCAGATCTCTTGCAAAAGGATGGATTTACAAACTATCAAAACGAATAATGAAATAAGCTCTAAACTTGCATTCTCTACAAAGAATGAAACTGCAATTGAATTGTGTAAGACTCCTTGAGAAATTAGGTGAATTCAAGTGTATTTTATAATAAAAATTAAAGGTTTTTTTTTTTTTTTTTTACCTTGGCTGCATACAAAAATGCTGAGAAGAGACCTGCAAAACAAATTGAGCAATCTTAGATAACACTTTATTTTGATGGTCCAATTGAGTATTAGTAAAATAGCAGTCTACTAACAGTCTACCTTTTTTTTTTTTTACCTTATTAGAATTAGTTGGCATGTAGATGCAATGTAACTTAAATTCAACAAACGGACCATCAAAATAAAGTGACATATTGGCCAATTTAAGATAACATTATTCTATCTTCACAACCTAAATATGTTCTCTGGGATCCATTTATGTTCTATTGTATAATAAAAATAAGCAGTATAACAGGATGTGTGAAAATTAAAACCATTCAAAAGTAATGCATTTGAACTTACTCTGATGCTAACGATACAACTGCAAGTAAAATGCTGCATATTTTATTTTAAATCATGGTGCGCGGTGAATCTTGAGAGTGCGAAGGATCTGTCAGTTGTAGCCTTCATTGCCTGAAGGACTCATTTGGAAGCTGCCTATGAAGGAACCTTTGAAATGGGAGAGACTTCGTCACGCTGTTGTGATGTAATCCGTCTCTGATGTGGCCTTTAAAGGATGCAGCCTATGAATTAGGACGTGACTATTTTCTCTTAAGAGACAGAACTGGTTCTGAACTGCCTGAAATGAGTTACCGCTCGTTTGTTGTACTTCATGCACACACTTACAGTATGTAGATTTGAAATATTTGTTTGCAAGTTTAAAGACTTCTTTAGCAGAAGTACCGACCCAATGTTTAGACCACGAGTTAAACATCCTTTGAAGCTGGAGAAGAACATTAGATTGTTTTAGAAAATGACAGGTTGTTTCACTAGATACAGTATGACCACTAATCTTTGGCTGTAAAGTCCTTTTAAAGTTGCATTGAAACAGTTCAGTTTTGACCCTGTTCAACCCGCTGGACACCATTGAAGTCTGCTTTTTGGAGAAAACTTCTGAAATGTTTTCTACCAACCTCAAAGGAGGAAAATAAGATGTGAACATCTTAGGGGCTGTTTACGTGACAATTTTCAGCTCAAAATAAGAAACTTTTTTTGAAAACGGGTATCAAAGTGAAGGTTTTAGAAAATGGGTTTCAAAGTAGACATTGTCGTGTAAACACCCAAATCTTCTGCATGTGAAAAATTATATATAACCCCAAATTTTAAGGTAACTCAATCCATTTAAGCAAACTGTTTGCAACAAACCATTTAAGTAAAAAATATATATATATATATATAATAATCCTAATGAGTACTGTGAACTTAATCTATTTGAGTAAAAGAAGCTATTTGAGCACAGAAATACCCAATAAATGAAGAGAACTCAAACCAACTGAGTACTGTAAAACCCAATAAGTTATGGCAACTCAAATGTTTGAGTAAACCAATTGCGACAAACCCTTTGAGTTAAAAAAACTAATCTATATGAGTACAGTGAACTTAATTCAAGTTGAAGTAACAAGGTATTTAATTAACCATTATTTAAATTATCTAATCAATGAGTTCAAAACTCTTGTCAATGAGTAGAATTAACTTTCAGTCAATTTTGAGTAAACTACACTCATTTCATTTGATAAAGTTGACTGTTGGGTTTTACAGTGTACAGTTGAAGTCAGAATTATTAGCACCCCTGTATATTTTTCTGTCCCCCAATTTCTGGTTAGCAGAGAGATTTTTCTTCTAAACAATAGTTTTAATAATTATTGATTTGTTTTTATGACAGTAATTAATATTTTACTTGATATTTTTTTCTGGATACTAATATTCAGCTTAAAGTGACTTTTAAAGGTTGAACTAGGTTAATTAGGCAAGTTAGATTAATTGCCTAAAAATCTGTGTATAATAAAGGTTTGTTCTGTAGACAATCAGAAAGAAAAAAAAGCTTAAGGGTGCTAATAATATTGACCATTAAATGTTTTTTATAAAATTATAAACTGCTTTTGTTCTAGCTGAAATAAAACAAATAAGACTTTTTTCAGAGGAAAAAATATTTAAGGAAGTACTGTGAAAAATTCCTTGCTCTGTTAAAAATCACTGGGAAATATTTGAAAAAGAAAATAAATCCACAGGAAGGGGAATCATTTTGACTTCAACTGTACATGAGCACATTGACACTCCCAATAAGTACTGCCTCACAAGGTTACAGTGCAAGATTTGCCTGGTCTGTATGTTATACTTCATTTCAGACTGTTTAGATGGACATGTGTAAATGTGGATCATTTAAAAAATGTTGTGTAGAGTAAAAAGCTTTCTGAAAAAAAAAAAATAAATAATTTAAGCTACGTTGTTAAATACTGTAAATATAGCTTTAAATCTCATGAGGTTAGCAAATTATTAGGAAATTTTATTTTTGTAGTGAACAAATCCTTAAAGAAACTCTTGGGTTCCAACAGATGAGGACTCAGGGGTATGCACACAGCTACTGTTTTTTTCCCCTACGTGTAAACAGTAAACTTCTGGTGAATGGTTAATGTGAGTACTTTTATTTTCATTTGGTTACTTTTACAGCATTGATGTTCTAATGCAATTAAAATATAATCAGTTATATAGGCTTAAGCATTCATTTAGATGTTCAAGTGTAAAACGAGATTAAGTCATTTAAATGCATGCGCTGTCAATAGCAGCAGGTGAGTGCAGAAACTCCATTAAAAATACTGGAATAAAATAGATTTTAATATTTTTAAAGACATATGGCTCTATTTTTTAACAATCTAGGTACAAAGCCTAAAGTGCATGGTGCAAAAGCATTAAGGGTGTATCCGAATCCGCTTTTGCTATTTTAAGGATGAAAAATTGTGCTGTGCACCGCTGCACATGGTCTAACAGGGATGTGCTTATTCTCTTAATGAGTTATAGGTGTGTTTTGAGCATAATGTGCATTAAACCAATCAGAATCTCATCTCCCATTCCCTTTAAGAGTCAGTTACGTTGCGCCATGGCACATTTGCTATTTACATGGCGGACTTTGTAAGTAGAAAAACTGAACGCTTCTAGCGAGAAAACAGTTAAACAAACTGTTTGCAGTGAGAATTTACTTTTGAGGATAAGGAAACGGTGTTGTACGCACTCCACTGAAGACTTTTATTAGCCTACATATATAATTTCGTTTGTTAAGAGCAAGGATTTGTTTTAAAGCTATTTCTAAATTCAGTTCTAATTTCCAGCAAACAAATAAATGAACAATAATAAAGTGTTCAAAAAATCACAGTATATATAAACACACGTCCTATTCTTATGCCCAATATGGTGTTGCAGACGTCTCCAAAACCCGACAGGTGGACAAATCTAAACTTGTTTTTGTTAATATGCATGTAATAAATACTACTGCTAATAATAAAAACATTATTTACAAATGCAAATTGTCATGAATAAACTGAAAAAAAAAACCCCGAGATGAAAAAGCCATGGAGGCAGTGGTTTTTATATTTATGTAGAAAAGATATTTTTTATTTGTGTATTGCTGTACATCCTGTGTGTATAACGCATAACTAACACACTTTGCGCTGGATTTTAGAGCAGCTTTCAGTTGGTCAATAGCGCAGTATTTCAGTTCCTCAAAATAGCAAATCGCCAACAATGCACCTTAAAACACCTCATTTTATACAGGAACACCTATGAGTTCATAAGTGAAGCAAATGGATTTTTAAAAATTAGGGTTGCATTGATCTGAAAAAAGCAACACATCACACCAAACATGTCCTGCGCCTTATTAACTTTAAATGAAGGCAACAAACTTCACGACATTTTAGAGTTTACTCAACTTAAATCGAGTCAAGTGCATTAATTGGGTTGAAAGTTGAGTCAACTCAAATGTCCTGAAGTTTGTTGCCTTAATTTAAGTCAACTTTGTTTTTGTTTTTTTACAGTGTAGGGCCCATGGTGGGGGACAATGTAATTTAATGTAGTGCTTCTTGTACATTCTGGATTACTGAAAATTAAAAGTCTTTCTGCATATGCTCTGTTAACTGTTGATAATTTTACCAATCAGAGCAGAGTTGGCTCTTGGGAAGGCAGAGCTTAAATGAACCCTTTCTGACCCTGTGAGAAATGAGAATGTTTTTTAATAGATGGGTGGATGGATTTAAATGTACTGCAGGAGCTCTCAAAAATGGCATAATTGGTACACTTAATGCCGTTAAAGGTGATTTTTTTTTTTTTCCCAAATGTTCTCTCTTGCTTAATCTTAATTTGTGTCAGTACTGCTTGTTCCGGTCATCAAAGTATAGTCCTGCTGCTGGACTGAGCTGACACTAATTGAATTAGTCTCCTGAACGGGTCCTGTGCTGGTTTGCAGAAAGCTGTCAGGTGAAAGCTTTTTAAAGCAGAACTTAATGGTCTGAGCTGGAAAATTGGATTTAAGTGCTGGGCTGCAGAGGGGGCTCTGAATTTGGTACTGCATAATATCTACACACACGCTCATTGGTGGTTTACAGGAACTCTCCATAGAGGTAATGCATTTAAAAAGCACTCATTATGTGGCCCTACACCTAAACCCAAACTCACATGAAACCTGTGGCAAATATTAAATGTCATTAGATTAATTACAAAACTAAAAGGACACATAAGGCGTGTCCTCATAAACCCTTGTAATAGAGTAGGTGTGAGCGGGGACAGTACCAGTTTATTTCATTAAAAACTATTTTTACAAGATAACGTTTTAGACAGAAATATATGTTGCTGTGGTTACTCACTCATAAGTGTGGTCTATCAATATCGGGTGGTATTTTAAACATCTTCAAATTAATTTCACTTTAAACATAAATTACACATTGATACCTCTGACCCCGCCAGTGAGGTCTTTGCTAAAGTTACTGGCATAGTCTTGTTTACTTTAAATATATCTGATTGTTTTTGTTCACTGCAAACATATTTTGTCCTACATTTTAAATTTCAGTTCCATCAAATGTTTAGAAAGCAATCCAACAATTTAATATGTTAAAACTTTGTACAATTTTTTTTTTATATTTTTGTATTATTATTGGCAAAATGCATTTATAAAACATGAATCAAAACACTCAAAACTCTAATGTGGAAGTGAAAATTAAGGTTTGTCTGTAAGGTGGGCCATAAATAACAGTGTTACTTTCATCCCCACAGGTATTCTTGCCATTTAAATCTGATCGGTCATCTATGGAACAAAACGTTCCACCGCAAATTAGTAGTGATGACTTCATGAATTTTTTCAGTGATAAAATAGAAAACACGTAAACACACCTCTGAATCTAAATAACCTACAGTGCTTTAAAATCATAGAACAGCAAGAGCTAGACAAAATTATAAATAGCTCTAAATCAGCTACGTGTATATTGGACCCAATTCCAACAAAGTTACTGAAAGAGTTGCTACCTGTTATAGGAGAACCTCTTCTTAACATTATCAACTCTTCTTTATCTTTAGGCCATGTTCCAAATCCTTACAAGTTAGCTGTTATTAAACCTATTATTAAGAAACCACAACTGGAACCCAGCAACTTGGCTAATTATAGGCCTATTTCAAACCTTCCATTTATATCTAAAATACTAGAAAAAGTTGTTTCTGCTCAATTATGCTCCTTTCTGCAGACCAACAATGTTTTTGAAGTGTTTCAGTCAGGTTTCAGAGCTCATCACAGTACAGAAACCGCATTAGTGAAAATAACCAACGATTTACTCTTAGCTGCTGACCAAGGGTGTATCTCGCTATTAGTTCTACTCGATCTTAGTGCGGCATTTGACACCATTGACCATGGTATCCTTATTAATCGCTTAAAGTCTACAGGTGTCCAGGGACAGGCCCTACAATGGTTTAAGTCATACTTATCTGACCGTTACCAGTTTGTGAATATTAATGGACAGCCTTCACAAATCAGCCCAGTAAAATACGGGGTGCCTCAAGGATCAGTTTTAGGCCCTTTACTGTTTACAATATACATGCTACCCCTGGGAGACATTATTAGAAGACATGGGATCAGCTTTCACTGCTATGCAGATGATACTCAATTATATATTTCAACTAAACCTGGCGAGACGTCTAATCTGTCCAAGCTAACTGAGTGTATTAATAATGTTAAAGACCGCATGACCAACAATTATCTTCTCTTAAACTCAGACAAAACAGAATTATTACTTATTGGGCCTAAATCCTGCAGACAGCAGATCTCACAACTTGACCTACAATTAGAGGGATACAAAGTTAGCGTTAGCTCTACTATAAAAGATCTGGGTGTCATATTAGACAGCAATTTAACTTTTAAAAATCATATATCCCATGTCACAAAAACAGCTTTCTTTCATCTGAGAAATATCGCTAAGTTACGAAGTATTCTATCCATCTCAGATGCAGAAAAGCTAGTCCATGCTTTTATGACTTCTAGGCTGGACTACTGTAATGCTCTGTTTGCTGACTGCCCAGCATCCTCTATTAACAAACTTCAATTAGTACAAAATGCAGCTGCCAGAGTTCTTACCAGGTCTAGAAAATTTGATCACATCACCCCAATTTTATCCTCCTTACACTGGCTGCCTGTTAAGTTTCGTATTGAATTTAAAATATTGCTTCTTACATATAAAGCTTTAAATAATCTAGCTCCTGTTTATCTAACCAATCTTCTGTCTCGCTACAATCCAACTAGCTCTTTAAGGTCTCAAAACTCAGGGCTTCTGGTAGTACCTAGAATAGCAAAGTCGAGTAAAGGAGGTCGAGCCTTCTCATTTATAGCTCCTAAACTCTGGAATAGCCTTCCTGATAACATCCGAGGCTCAGACACACTCTCCCAATTCAAAACTAGATTAAAGACCTATCTGTTCAGTAAAGCATACACTTAGTGCACCACTTAGGGGGCTTCCACACAGGTTATGCATCTTGCTGATATACACTGTGAACATCAGCTACGCTAATTATTTTCTTTATTCTCCATTTCCACCTGGGGATACTCTTCCCGAGGCCCTCAGACTATGCAGAGTCACTGATTCGATCCAAGACCAACGACGAGATGATCCCAAGGTTTCCATATCCTGGACCTGGCCGAATCCTGAGCAGCTACTGCGATGGTCATGGACGAGTGGAGAACATGAGACTGATTCCTGTTACGCTCCAGAGACAGACGAGTCTCCGCTGAGGCCAGCTTCCAGCCTCCGCCACTGAGACTGCAGCTCTGCACAAGACGTTTGGCCAGCGGAGAAATTAAAATGGTCGTGCCCAACTGAGCCTGGTTTCTCTCAAGGTTTTTTTTCTTCACTTCCGCCTTTAGTGAAGTTTTTTTTCCTCTCCACTGTCGCCACTGGCTTGCATGTTCGGGATCTGTAGAGGTGCGCATCGTTGGATTTGCTCTTCAGTGTTTGGACTCTCAGTAGTGATTATTAAACCACACTGAACTGAGCTCAACTGAACTGAACTTAAACACTACAAACTTAACTACACTGTTCCTATTTACTGTGACCTTTTATGTGAAGCTGCTTTGACACAATCTACATTGTATAAGCGCTATACAAATAAAGGTGAATTGAATTGAATTGAATTTACTTTAAACCTGAAAAACTCAGACATTTCAAAAATCTGTTATAGCACTGAATAACCTTTCAAGAATTCACAATTAGCTGATGATTGATGAAGCATGTTTGGCATGCTGTCCCGGGAGAGAGCCCTGAGCTCAGAAAATCCTTGAGCCTGGGGCTTCCTCCCGTTTCATCAGAAGAGAAGGGAGTCTGAGCTCAGGTAGGTCTTGAGACCGCCTTCAAATTCGTTCACTCGGCCCATTCCTTGATAATTAGGGGTTGCCGCAGAATGAACCACCAACTATACCAGCATATGGCTATATGGTGAATGCTCAGTACTAAAACACTTATAGACTGTGCCAATTTGGTTTATTCAATTCACTTATACTGCATCTCTTTGGACTGTGGGAAGAAACCAGAGTACCCGAGGGGAAACCCACGTGAGCACGGCGAGAACATGGAAACTCCACGCAGAAACTCCAACTGGCCCTGCCAGCTCTCGAACCAGTGACCTTCTTGCTGTAAGGCAACAGTGCTAACCACTGAGCCACCGTGCTGCCCTGTCCTTGTTTAATCTAGGAAAGAGGGGGAGAAGAAGTGGATGGGGAGATTCTTGGAGGTGAAGATGACTAAGGTAAGAAAATCTGTTTTTTTATGTGCATTTTTTTTTTGTGTGTGTGGTAAATTAAATGAGAGCTAATGCAGGACCAGCCATTAGTTTATAAATAAACTTCACATAGATTGATAATTACTGTGACGCATGAAAAAAAGAGAATCTTGTAGTAGGAGAAAAAAATAAGCACTACAATAATTTACTTTTTGCACTTAAAAACAAATTCAGACCTAACTGCAGGACACGGTCTCGAAATCAGCTGATATTTGGCAGCATCATAAAGGGCTGCATGCTGAATGTGCTGTTATAGCCTGGAAAGCAAATGTTGTTAGCGCTTTGAGGAAATTGCTTTGTTACTTTCTTCCCATGTTACTTTAGTCCCCACTCTATCGTAAATAGGCATGTTTTTCAATGAAGATCAGATTTAGAGCATTGAATGTCATAAGACTCGAATTTCAAGCGTGTTAAATTACAAGGACATCTAATTTTTAATTTGGTCATTTTAGATTTTGCTAATTTATGCCAGTTATTGAATTGCTTGGATGCATTATTACACTGTAATTTCTGAATGTTATTTCTTTGTCCTTCTTTTTTCATTCTCACTAGAATGATGCCATCCAGGGAAGATTGACATTACTGGTTAGCACCGATGTAGAGCATTGAATGTCATAAGACTCTGATGTTAAGCATATTAAATTACAAGAACATATAAGGCATGTCCTCATAAACCATTGTGATAGAGTGCGTACCCATGCATCCCATTGAAGAACCCTCTTGCTCTATAATAGAAGCAAAGTGGTTTAATTTGCTCATTCTCTTTTATATATATTTATACCAATGGTCAAATTGCTTGGATGCATTTTTTTTTGCACTCTAATTTCTGAATATTGCGTTTTGTTACTGTTCCATTCTCACTAGAACGCTGCCAGACAAGGAAAAGATTGACATTTCTGGTTACCACAGATGTCGAGCATTGAATGTCACAAGACTCGAATGTTAAGCATATTAAATTACTAAGACATGTCCTCATAAACCATCACAAAAGAGTACAACCATGTCATACTCATGTTTTCCAATGAAAAAACCCCTCGCTCTTTAGTTCAAGCAAAGTTAGGGGTGGACACCTACTGTACACTGGTCTCACGGTTTGTTCGCTTACGAATATCACGTCACTGACTCTGTTCAATTTGATATCTCGGTGCATCACTGTGCATGACAATGCTTTCCATACACAATGTAATATTTTACATAGCAATGCAATACTTTTTGTATTAATTTATAATTTATTAATATATTTATGTATTATCTATCATACAATTTGGTCCTTTAATACAAACAGTCAGATATTTACTTGCACTGAGCATTCATAGCAAATAAACAAATGTGAATATTATCCCACTTGCTTTTTGAGCATTGTTGAGCGAATTCTTATACACCTATGATTGATTACGTGCTCAACAGAAAAGGCTGTGATTTGTTCTAACAGTCAGTGCTGGTTGGATCTGGTGCTGTTTAGCAAACAGTGACTCGGACACTGATGTTAAATGGCCGCGGCGATTAGCTGATCCATCATAGACAGTGACGTGGTGGAGAAAACTCGCTGTGACTCGAATGTCAAGCCTATTAAGTACTAGGACATTTAAGGAATGTTCTCATAAAGCAGGGATGTCAAACTCAGTTCCTGGAGGGTCGCAGCCCTGCACAATTTAGTTCCAACCCAACTTCAACGCACTTACCTGTAGGTTTCAAACAACCCTGAAGGACTCAATTAGTTTGATCAGGTGTGTTTAACTAGGGTTGAAACTAAACTGTGCAGAGCTGCCACCCTCAATGAACTTAGTTTTCCACCTCTGGTTTACAAGGACATGTCTTATATGTTCTTGTACTTAATAGGCTTGGCATTCGAGTTTGACACCTGTGTCGTAAACCATTGTAATAGAGATTATACCCATGTTTTCCAATGAAGAACCCTCTAGCTCAGGGGTGCCCAATTTCAGTCCTGAAGGGCCAGTGTCCTGCATAGTTTAGCTCCGACTTCTTTCAACACACTTGGCTGGAAGTTTCTTGTATACTTAGAAAAATCTTGATTAGTTGGTTCAGGTTTGTTTAATTGGGGTTGAAACTAAAATATAAGGGGCACCGGCCCTCGAGTTTGGGCACAAGTTATTTAATTTGGGGTTTTTTTTTGTTTGTTTTATTTGATTTTGCTTATTTATACCATTGATTGAATTTCTTGGATGCACTCAAATTTTTTTTCTTCCACTTTTTCCATTCTGACTAGCCAGGAAAGATCCACAGTAGTAGAGCATTGACTGTCACAAGACTTGAATGTCTAGTATATAAAATTACATATAAGGCATGTCCTCATAAACCATCGTAATGAAGTACAACCATGTTCATTATACAAAAAAAACTGTCCTTTTAAATCATCGAAACCAGTACACTCGCGCACACACAGACACAAAGTCCAAACACAAAACGTGAAGTAAATGTTGCACTCCATGTTTAAATGCACACTATTAATTGCGGTGGCACTTTTTAGGTAGAAAATGACAGGGGAAATTATCTCGGTTAGACATCAAGATGTTCGCACTGTGAAAATGAATGCATCTCGCAGGCCTAGTGGGATATTTATTATTGATGAATGTCACATTGCTGATCAGAGTTGTGCTTCTCGCTTTATCATGTTGTGGATAATGTCAGGGTTTCTCCGGCAGGTGTAAGGTGTAATTTTCTCAAAGGCAAACATTGAGCGAGTGTCAGATTTCCAATGAAGAGCCCTCTTGCCCTTTAGTATAAGAAAAGTGATTCATTTGGGTCATTTTTTGTTGTTTTTACATAATTTAGCTTATTTGTACTGTTGATTGAATTGCATTTTTACACTCTAATTCCTGAATATTGTGTTGGTTCATTTTTGTTCCATTTTTTTCCTCCATTCTCACTAGAATGCTGCCAGGCAGGAGAGATTGACATTACTGGTTAGCGCAGATGTAGAGCATTGCCAATTGACTAAATTGATGGAGTGTACTACAAAATGTCAGACTGTCTATTTTTGTATGTAATTGCCGTCTGCACACAGGTATAGAAATATCCCCCTGGCTGAGGGTTTCATTTCGGATTGAACACTGTAGGCTCTGGAAACAAGAAACAGACAATTTATATATGTGCTGTATATATTCATGTTAACTACAGAGTTTTATTTACATTAAATGCATAGTTAGGCTCAAGGCAGGCACTGAGAGATATATTTATTAAAATATTAAAACTATTATATTTAGAAATAAGTAATTTTTAATAACAGATTAATTTTATCTTTGCTATGATGACAGTAGATAATATTTTACTAGATATTATTCAAGGTACAAATATTCATCTTAAAGTGCTATTTAAAGGCTTAACTAGGTTAATCAGGCAAGTCATTGTATAACAATGGTTTGTTCTGTAGCCTAATGAAAAATATTGATTAAGGGGGCTAATAATATTGACTTTGAAATTAAAAACTGCTTTTATTCTAGCCGAAATAAACAAATAAGACTTTCTTCAAAAGGAAAAAAATTATTGGAAATACTGTAAAAATTTCCTTGCTTCATTAAATTTTGCTTGAGAAATAATTGAAGTATGGGATAATAATTTGTGTCCAAAAATGTATAATTAAATTAATCTTTATTTCTATAGCGCTTTTTACAATATAGATTGTGTCAAAGTAGAAGATCTGTGTTCACATAGTAAACTGAAACCGTGTCAGTTCAGTGTGATTTTAATTTTCACTGCTGAGAGTCCAAACACTGAAGAGCAAATCCATCGATGTGCAGCTCTACAGATCCCGAACCATGCAAGCCAGTGGCGAAAGCGGCGAGGAACAAACTTCAACAATTGACGAAATTGAAGAAAATAACATTGAGAGAGACCAGGCTCAGTTGGGCATGACCATTTCTCCTCTGGCCAAACGTCTTGTGCAGAGCTGCAGTCTAAACACCTGAGGCTGGAGAACGCTTGACGTCAGCGAAGACTCGTCTGTCACTGGGGCTTTACAGGAACCAATCTCATGCTCTCCACTCCTCCATGACCACCACAGCAGCTGCTCAGTATACGGCCTGGTCCGGGATTATGGAAACCTCATCTCTTCACAGGTCTTGGATCGCATCAGTGGCGCTGCATAATCTCTGGGGGCCTCAGAATGAGTATTCCCAGGTGGAAATAGAGAATAAAGAGAATAATTAGCGTAGCTGCTGTTCATAGTGGTATGATGCATGAATGTGCTTCACGCAGGTTTTTGCATCTCGTTTATATACACTAAGTGATGCACTGAGTGTATACTTTACTAAAAAGATAGGACTTTTAATCTAGTTTTGAACTGCAAGAGTGTGCCTGAGCCTCAGACATTATCAGGAAGGCTATTCCAGAGTTTAGGGCCCATAAACAAGAAGGCTCGACCTCCTTTAGTGGACTTTGCTATTCTAGGGACTATCAGAAGCCCTGAGTTTTGAGATCTTAAAGAGAAGGTTGGTTAGATAAACAGGAGCTAGATTATTTAAAGCTTTATAGGTAAAAAGCAATATTTTAAAATCAATACGAAACTTAACAGGCAGCCAGTGTAAGGAGGATAAAATTGGGGTGATATGATTATATTTTCTAGACCTGGTAAGAACTCTGGCAGCTGCATTTTGTACTAGCTGAAGTTTGTTGAGAGGATGCTGGGCAGCCAGCAAACAGAGCATTACAGTAGTCCAGCCTAGAAGTCATAAAAGCATGGACTAGCTTTTCTGCATCTGAGATGGATAGCATACTTCGTAACTTAGCGATATTTCTCAGATGAAAGAAAGCAGTTTTTGTGACATGGGATATATGATTTTCAAAAGTAAATTGCTGTCTTATATAACATCCAGATCTTTTACAGTAGAGCTAATGCTAACTTTGTATCCTTCTAATTGCAGGTCGAGTCCAGTCTTTAACAAAGAAAATGAATGAATGAGTAGCTAAATGTGTTACTTTTTAAAGCATTAGTGTAGCCAGAAAATCAGAGAGTCTGGTTACCTACCGCAAAAAAGACAGAAATTCACTTTTATTACCATGAACGTTTTGGCATGGATGACACGCAATTCAATAGGCTATATAAATATTTTATTAAAATTGAAAGGTAAAATTAAAGATTTATGTTAGGCTATCACATATGTCCGGTTTCTTTCAATTTCTTTTGTGTTTTTTCCCCCCTTAGAGCTCAAGAGAGTTGTATTTAAAAAATTTGTTTGCTTGCCTTCACGTCATCCACTAGTCCAGTTTTCTCCCGTGTGAGTTTACAGTGCGCTTTCGCCGCTGCCTGTGCGTTTATACAGGCTCACCCTGACCTGATGTAGGACCAGATCTCTGGACTATTGCTTTAATATCACAATTTTCATAATTTAAATGTTTTTTTATATTATGAAATACCTAAATTTGTGTTCTGATGGCTGGAATGATGGGAGTGTTTGTAATTAAAAACAGAAAGAATTTTCACTTTTGAGTGAACTAATCTTATGAAAACTAAGGGGGCACAAATTCTTTCTGCCCCCTTTTGCCCCTTCAGCTGCCCCCTACTGGTAATGTATTTCCTGAGTCAGAGAATTTCCCTGGCTGCTGTGGCTAACCACGGTTAATCATGGCATTCTGTTTCATGACGTGCATTTCTAAAAGCCCTATCTGTATAGGCTTAGCCAATGGCTAATTTGCAGCCTTAGTTGGCTTTTTATACACTTAAACTGTACAAATATCTTCATCACATACATATAAAAATATAGAAAACTAAATGTCAGAAAAGTCAAATTACTGACATTTTCAGTTAATTTAATGCATTCTAAATTAAAGTATATTTTGTTAAATAAACTACATTGTATTATACTGAACCAAAATGTAATAAAAGTCATCCCAGGCTTATTATTGATTCGTACTTCTCAATACATTTCTGGACAGCAAGAAATACGTCCCAGGAGGTACATTTTTTGCAGTTTTTGATTTCACAAATCCACCAGAGGCTGCTGTGTATGCTTTTTTACTTCTCAAATTTCTCTCGCCACTGCCATTCGCAGCTGCTGTTCTTGAGTAAATCCACCAGAGGCCGCTGTCGGCTGAATGACTGACTCATCGATCGACTGACCCATCATCCTCTTTACCTAAACCCAATCAATAGTGTTTTCAAAAGCACCGACTGACCCGCCCACCCACTTCCTTAAACCGAACTGACAATGTTATCGAAAGCAATCCAAAAATAGAAAAGCCCTCGCCTATTTTTTAACACGCATTCAGATTTTACTACATTCTCACCCTGTTATTTACTTGTTTATTTTATTTTAATTGCCTTTTGTTTTAAATGCTCTCTGGACTCGAAACCCGTCGTCACAGTCAACTCCTCTTTGCGTCTCAAGTCAGCTGACGTACATGGTGAGCTACTGGGTAAACTGGTAACAGCGGAAAAGCCATCCACACAGAGGTAAGCGGTCAGCTGGTAGCGCGAAAAGAAACCGAAGCCATCGGTGGCGTCATAGCATTCATTTTAAAGACAAAATGCAGCCATACGTAGCTTTAACTACTTATTTCGCGCTCTCCAGAAATGTAAACAGGGGTACGTTTTCACAATGAGCCTGCGATGCAACAATTAGGGCATACATTTGTGCTAGGATTGATGTTTTAGCTGCTATATGCTGCTTGAATGCTTCACCAAGGAATAGTTTTTTCAAGAAAAATTCAAGTCTTACAATACAAGTTTTTAGCTTTAATGTTGCCCTTAATTTTCAAAATTTATGTTAAGCTAGTTGAAAATTATCCTAGCTGTCCATAGGTCTCTTTGTCGCGGATGCACAAACATCTGCATCTTAAAGGCTTTCGTTGTAGTATCTTAAAAAAACACACAAATTTGTTTTCATGCCAATATGAAATATTCATAAAATGAAATATTCATAAAATGCTTGTGATTTTAGTTTTGAAGCAGTTTACATTATGGTTGAGCAGAGTGTCATTGCCGCATGCATCTGTTTTTACCCAAAGACTGTCAGTCACTCGGATTGAGTTGTGTAAATTTATGAATGACTAAAACATTTCCCGTTTAGTATTCTGTCCGCTCTGTGCCTGTGAGCGCTCTACTTATTCGTGTAGGGCTCCATAGACAATAACTCATGAATTTTTAAGGTCAAATCAGGTCTGCTATGGTGCAGCTTTCTCTCTTTTTTCCTGAGGTAACACCTAAATCCTTCTCGTACAGCACTAAATGTCCTTACATTTAGTGTATGCAAGCTTTAGGCCCCTTCAGAAATGCCAGAGGTAAGCAAAAGTGATGTTTGTTGCATAAAGTATGTCAAAATGAAAATTAACACATGGTGGATATCTCTGTACAGCGTTGGTTTTGACTGAAACCCCTTGGAAACAAACTATGCAAGATGAAATGATTCATGTAAAGATCATGTAAAATAAACCATTTTGAGATTAGTGATTTGTAGCTGGCTGCTATTTCAACACTAGAGCTTTATTTATTTATATATGAATATACAGTTGAAATTATTAGCCTTCCTGAATTATTAGCCCCCCATTATATTTTTCTTCCAGATTCTTTGTAACTGAAAGATTTTTTTTCAACACATTTCTAAACATAATAGTTTTAATAACTCATCTCTAATAACTGATTTGTTTTATCTTTGTCATGATGACAGTAAATAATATTTTACTAGATATTTTTAAGACACGTCTATACAGCCTAAAGTGACATTTAAAAGGTTAACTAGGTTAATTAGGCAAGTTGGAGTAATTAGTCTAGTCATTGTATAACGATGGTTTGATCTGAAGACAATTGGATTAAGGATAATTGCTTAAGGGGGCTAAAATGATTGACCATGATGTTTTTATAAAAATGTAAAACTGCTTTTATTCGAGCTGAAAAAAAATGAGACTTTCTTTAGAAGAAAAAATAATATAGGAAATACTGTGAAAAATTCCTTGCGCTGTTAAACAATATTTGGGAAATATTTGACAACAAAAATATAATTCAGAGGAGGGCTAATAATTTTGACTTCATATGAATGAATATAAATAAACATGTCATTGTTTAAAATGCAGGAAATGGGTAAACATTTCTTTGTCCTTCATGGACAAACTTATTAGCTTACTTATTATTATTATTATTATTATTATTATATATTTTATTAAAAATGTTTTGTAAATTGTAATAACAAATTAGTACAGTTTGCCACTGTAACCATGTCCTCTAGTGCGACACTATTCATGTACAGTTGAAGTCAGAATTATTAGCCCCCCCCTGAATTATTAGCCCCTTGTTTATTTTTTCCCCCAATATCTGTTTAACGGAGAGAAAGATTTTTTTTTTCAACACATTTCTAAACATAATAGTTTTAATAACTCATTTCTAATAACTGATTTATTTTACTTTTGCCATGATGACAGTAAATAATATTTTACTAGATATTTTTCAAGACACTTCTATACAGCTTAAAGTGACATTTAAAGGCTTAACTAGGTTAATTAGGTTAACTAGGCAGGTTAGGGTAATTAGGCAAGTTGTTTTTTGACCTTAAAATGGCTTTAAAAAAATTAAAAACTGCTTTTATTATAGCCGAAATAACACAAATACGACTTTCTAAGATAAAAAATATTATCAGACATACTGTGAAATTTTTCATACTCTGTTAAACATCATTTGGGAAATATTTAAAGAAAGAAAAAAAAAAAACTAAATAAATAGAAGGTATAGAACTGTATATGCTTATTTTCATTCATTCATTTTCTTTTCAGCTTATTCTCTTTATTAATTGGGGGTAACCACAGCAGAATGAACTGCCATCTTATCCAGCATATGTTTTACGCAGCGGATGCCCTTCCAGCTGCAACCCATCACTGGGAAACACCCATACACACACACACACACATATATACTACAGATAATTTAGCCTATCCAATTCACCTAGGGGACATGTTTTTGGGCTTGTGGGGGAAACTGGAGCACCTGGAAGAAACCCACGCCAACACGGGGAGAACATGCAAACTCCACATAGAAATGCCAACTGACCCAGCCGAGGCTTAAACCAGCGACCTGCTTGCTATGAGGCGGCTGTGCTACCCACTGCGACACTGCATTGCCTTATATGCTTATTTTAAATCAGGCAATTCCACTTTTTTTAGCTGAAGGACCCCATTCAAGATCATGTGACTGAAGCTCCCTGTGAAGCCCATTATATGAACATGGTAAGTTTTGTCTCAGAATTTTCCATATTTATTTAAAGATTTTTGGAACCATTATAAAATTCTGTTTTGTGTCTTTTGGTGTGAAACCTGTTTAACAACTGCCAGCTAGCTCTCTGCAGCATTCACATGTTCACCCACTGAAGCTAAGCAGCGTTAGTACCTGGAGTGTACCGAAAAGTGTTACATAAATGTAAGGAATCATTAATATTATTATTTGTTCAGTAGAAAATTGAAACAAATATTGCTTAAGAGGACTAATAAAATTGACATTAATGTTTATTTAAAAATTAAAAACTGCTTTTATTCTAGCCGAAATAAAACAAATAAAAGTTTCTCCAGAAGACAAAATGTTATAGTAAACACTGTGAACCTTGGTCTGTTGAACATAATTTGGAAATATTTGAAAAGGTAAAAATGAATGAATGAATATAATTGTCATCGTTTAAAATGCAGTAAATGCACTGAAAAAAAGTGTTGCATGCAAAACTGTTGCAAACAATTTATTTGTTGAATTTAAACAAACAAATTAAACTGAGCAATGTTCAACTTAATTTGTTTGCTTAAATTCAGCCCAAATAAATTGTTTACAACCACTTAACGTAAAAAAAATTGAGTAAATCCAAGGAATCATGTTTGAATCATTTTTTTCAGTGTGGTTAAGCATTTCTTTGTTTTACATGGACGTATTGTTGTAAAATGTATATTTTATTTTACATTTGACATTAACATTTAGTCACTCAAAACCATGTCCTTTGAAGTGACACTATGCTCATTTGAAATCAGGTGATTCTACTTTTTTAGTTGAAGGACCCTATTCAATATCATGTGACTGAAGCTCCCTGTGAAGCCCATGATGTGCACATGGTAAGTTTTGTCTCAGAATTTTTCATATATGCGTATACAACCTTTTTAGAACCATTAAAAATGAGGTTTTGTTGGTGTGACAACCCTGTTTATTAAAACTGTCTAACAAATCTAACAAGTCATTAAGAAGGTTATTTATAATTTCATGTAAAATAAATATTACTATATGTAGAGAAGTGTCCAGCAATGAAGATAAATCACTCGCATGTAATTTGTTTTTTATTACAAATTTAATTTAGTTATTTTTCTTTATTATTCTTTAAAAATAAAATGCAAAAGAATTGATAAAGTTAGTGCCCCTTATATTTTATCCAAACATCACACACACACACACACACACGCACACACACACACACACGCACTCACACACACACACACACACACACACACATATAAACAAATATGATATATATATATATATATATATATATATATATATATATATATATATATATAATGTTTTACTGATGCCACAGTTTTTATTCTATTAAATTAGATTCATAATTTTAATCTTCAAATGATAATTAATATTCAAAAGTGAGCTAATCATTATGAAGAGTAAAAAGTGAGTCCTTTTAAAGGTCCTTTTAAAGTGATGTTTACTGCTTAAAATGAGTAACCCAATGCCTTAATAATTAAGTGAATAAACTACTGTATGTGCATACACACACACACAAAAAAGACTCCTGCTGCTTGTTTGAAAATGAGTTGAAGCAACACAATTATTAGGGTTTTTGAAACAACTTAATTGTTTTATGTTCAATCCACTTAAATTTGTAAAAACTAACCCTTTAACTTAATTAATTTGTGTTGGGACAACATGATGGAATTGTGTGGAACCCTGCAGTTTTACAGTGTAGTTATAGAAATGAAGTCAAGTCAACTCTGTTTCCAGTTATTTACTCACTTTTTAAAAGTGAGCTTGACCTATAGTTTTATAGTCATTGTTCAGATGTTTTATTTCAAGACTTTTGTCTTTATCTTTTGTGTTGGTCTACTGTAGTTTCTCATGCATCTCATCTCAAATCCATTTCTAGTTTCAAAACGTCATTTTAGAGCCGATCACGTAAGCTTGAGCCATTGATAGCAGACTAATGCAGTTATTACAGAGAGAAACAGTTGATTGGATTGATTTACTCTGAATTACCCATGTCTGTGCATCTGCTGACGGCATTCGGCAGCAGCCTCTCTAATATAACACAATGATTTATAACTAAACTATCGAGGGACTGAGAAATGTCATTTCTTTTTAACTGTCAAACTATTTAATAACAAAGTTGCAGGGAAACATCTAATTTCTGTGGACGTACTCTATGCGTGTGCATTTGTATTAAAAAGAGATGAATTCATGCTTTCCAAAGATAATTAAAGGTCATTTTGGGAGAAAAATACAAAATATATTTTATCTTTTTGTTCATCCGCTTGTTTTGATATTTGCTTGGTCATGTTTTATTTAGCAGTTGTGGGCTGGAAGGGCCTTTGACAAATCATTTGGCGAGGTGATGATAACAGTGTGCAACATGAAAATTCATATTTGCCATATCATTCATTCATTCATTTTATTTTTTGCCTTAGTGCCTTTATTAATCAGGGGTTGCCACAGCGGAATGAACAGCAAACTTATCCTGCATATGTTTTACGCAGTAGATGCCCTTCCAGCTGTAACCCAACTCTGGGAAACATCCATACACATTATTTTACACACTCATGCACTATGGCCAATTCAGTTAATCCAATTCACCTGTATTGCAAATCTTTGGTATGTGGGGGAAACCGGAACACCAGGAGAAAACCCACGCCAACATAGGAAGAACATGCAAGCTCGAACCAGTGACCCTCTTGCTGTGAGGCAATTGTGCTACCCACTGCAAAAAAGATCTTTTTAAAAAAGATCTGAACAAAAGAACAAAGTTCTCACTGCTGCAAAAACACTTTGTGCACTCCCCGAAAACTGGAAAAAAAAATCTGAAATCACCCCACTGTACAATTAAATAGTGCGCTATTTGAGGGTGCCTAAACCATAGCGGAGGTTCTGAAGTGTGCTCAACCATTTCCACAATAATGAGCAACCCAGGCTTCTTCTGAAAACCTACCACTATATACATTTCTGAAGATCGTGAAATATGTCACAGGAGTTTTTTTTTTTTTGCAGTTTTTGTTTTCGCAAATCCACCAAGGCCGAGAGGTATTTTTTGAGATCTCAGATTTCTCTCACGAGTGCCGTTCATGCCTGCTGTTCTCATGTAAATCCCCCAGAGGCTGCTGTCGACTGATTGTTTGTCTGACCGATCAACTGACCCACCCTCCTCCTTCTTTAAAACCAACCAATAAAGTTTCAAAAGCACAGATTGACCCACCCACCCACTTCTCTAAACCCAACCGACAGTTCTAAAAAGCAATTCAGAAAAAGAAAAGCCTTCATTTGATTTTTACCACGTTTTCAGATTTTACTGCATTCTCACCCTGTTATTTTGTTTATTTAATTTTTTTGGCTTCTGTTTTTGTCTTACCTGCTTTCTGGAACCGTTCTTCACTGGACTCTAACCCTGTCATTGCGGTCAGCTTCTCAAGGCATCTCAAGGCCACCGACATACATGGTGAGCTAGCTGGACAAACTGGTCATAGTGGGAAAGCCGTCCATACGGAGGTAAGCGCTCAGCTGGTAAACACGAAAAGGACCACTGTCATACCGCCCCTTAGCGTTCATTTTAAAGACGAAATGCAGCCATACGTACTTCTGGCTACATAATTCACGATCTTCAAAAATGTATAAAGGGCTATGTTTTCAGAATGCGCCTGTGTTTGCATGTTCTTTACGTGTTCGCCTGGGTTTCCTCCGGGTGCTCCGGTTTTCCTCACAGTCCAAAGGCCGCTATAGGTGAATTTAATAAACTAAACTGCCTGCAGTGTAGTTGACTGGAAAGGGCATCCGTAGCGTAAAATATATGATGTAATTGTTGGTGGTTCATTCTGCTGTGGTAACCCCTGATAAATAAGAGACTAAGCCGAAGGAAAATTTATAAATAAGAAATGAATGACTGTAATTTAGTAATGTTCAACCTAATTTGTTTGTTTAAATTCAGCCCATATCAATTGTTTGCAACCACTTACCATCAAAATGTGTAGTAAATTCAAGGATTAATTTTTTTAGTGCAGCAAATCACAAAAAAGCATCCCTTTTTGTGCACTTTATGCTGATTTTCATTCACTCCTAAGTGGACTACATTAGTGCTCTAATGCAGGCCTCCCCAAATGTTTAAACCTACAACCTTCAAAATAACAATGCCAATGACTAGCTACCCCCACTAAGTCTATTCTTAGTGCATATTGGAAAAAATCCTCCATGTTCAGTCCTGGCCTGAATTTATTGTTAATTGTATACGTGAGAGCCATAAATATGCCAGAAAGTATAAATTTGTGCATAAGTTGTATCTGCCATTGGTGGAGACCTATGAATGCAACATGAGCTCTCTTTTGTACAAAAACATGGATCATTCTAATGCATATGCATAAGTCAAGTATGTCTGTATGTGTTTGGGGGATGTAGGATTGAAGGAGAGAATGTTTTTTAACCCTTTTTGCAAATCAATCAATCGAGTTGATTGTTTTTGTTTTTTCAGAGGCGATTAAATGATTGGTGGAGACAATTCAATAATCAGGGCATATTGCTGGTCACGCAATCTCCGTCCATGTTAATTCTACACTATTGGGATGATGATATAAGGAGCAATTTTTGCATAAAGCTCAAAGTTTGCCTACAGTATGTCTTTTGTGTCTAGTCCAGAGATGCCCAAACTGAAGCCTGCGGACCAACGTTGGCCCATGATAACCCTTGATTTGGCCCGCTGGCTCCAGTTTGGGCATCTCTGGACTAGACACAAAAGACATAGGCAAACTTTGAGCTTTATGCAAAAATTGCTCCTTATATCATCATCCCAATAGTGTAGAATTAACATGGACGGAGATTGCGGAGATAGCCACCCCATCTGAGAAGAGAGGGAGAATGATGGGGAAGGTTGGGGCAAAACAGAGGTCTTTAATACTAGCCTAACTTTCTGTTTGTTTGTTTGTTTCTGTTTGTTCTGGTTTAATTGTTGAGCTACCAAAATAGCACTGAAATTAAATGTTTCAGTTAAATTTTCTGAATGAATCAGATTTTTTTAATGTTAAAATGCAAATACTGTTACTTGAAGGATAGCGGACAAAGCACAAGACATTGTGTTCTAATGGGACTTTAAGTGTTTGTATAGTAAGAACTTTATTTAATTAAAATTTTAATTATTAAAAATTTAGGAATATACCATGGAAACTTTAATGTAATAACAAAAATTGACATTATTTTATTGAAGGACATTTGATGTTTGTCAATCACTGAATGTTCAATTTGACCAATAAAATTACGAATAAAAATACTACTAATTAAAAGTTTGGATGTTCTCCCGCATGGATTTCCTCTGGGTTAACTTAAAAAATTAGGTACATTTCAAGAGGATCAGGAAAACACTTCTATAAAATATGGCACTCTTTTATTAATTATGTTGAGCATATTAAGTAATGCCCTACTAATATTTTATTTGTAGTTTTTTCTTAATTTATCCATTTCAATCTAATCTTTTTTTTATTTTTATTTATTATTACTATTATTATCTGACCTTTTCACTGTTGGAAAGTGTCTAAATGTATTTATATAAACTTATTTTTATTATTACTGTTTCTCTATTCATTTATTTATTTTATTCTTTTATTATTATTATTATTATTATTATTATTATTATTATTATTATTATTATTATTATTATTATTATTATGTCTCTCCTCTAATTTCAGACTGAAGTAATGAGCTATATGTGCAGCTAGTGTTTTACAGCCAATGATGAATTTCTGGTGAACTTTATGGGACGATTTTCAATTTCATAAGGTTCATTTTACACCATCAATGTTGTAATGTAATTTAAATATAATCAGTTAAATAGACTTAAGCATCCATTTGGTTGTTAAAGCATAAAAAGAGACGAAAGACAGAGGCGCCATCGTTAGCCATAGGCTAGTGCAGAAATTCCATTGAAAATACTGTGGTAACCTTAATTTCCATATTTTAACGACATGGTGCAGAAAAATATAAATTAATGCAGTGCTTCTTGTTTAGTCTAGTACCCACTTTATGTTGTTTCTCAGTGAGGCAGTGAAGATCATAGTTTCAGATCTTAAACGCAATGATATTTGTGTGGGATGACAATTAACTGGAAGCCGTGGGGCTGGCTGACTGAAATTAAAAGTCATATACCCCATTGACAGCTAGTAAACTATTGTGAATGTGTATACTTGAACATCAATAAAACATATTCAAACAAAAAAAGCTACCAATAATAATCCATTATATCCCATATATAACATGTTTCAGTTAAATGATTAATGCATTAACAAAGCTAAATGTAAAATAAAAAATAGCCTGACAGACTCCGCCTGAAAACACATACTACAATATTTGCTCTCTTTTGTAATGAAGGCCAACTGTTTTAGCCTTTTTATTTTTTAATTGTACTTTCATTTATTTTAAATATTGTTTGTGTTTTCTTTTATTCAGTTTGTTAGTTGTAGACATAATTTTTGACCATAAATTGTCATTGTTAAAGTAATATAACATTCATCTCGTGGTAAAATTATCTTTTTGCAACAAATTGTTTTGTTTGTTTGAAGTTTTTATCTTAATTTTAATGTTTTTTGTTGTTGTTGTTGTTGTTGTTGTTGGCACTGTATTCAAGTCACATGGAAGGTTTTTGGTTTCTTTCCTGCACTTTTAACGTCTCTGTTTGGACACTTGCTGTCTATAGAGGATGAAAGAGCTCTGATCTATATCTTAATTTGTGTCCAGAAGATGAATGAAGGTCTCAGGAGATTGGAAAGACACGAGGGTGAATAATTAACTGAATTTTGATGTTTTGGGGGTGAACGGATCCTTTAATATGAGCTGTTTTTAGACTTACAAGAAAGTCTTGAGTTCTAAAACTACCAGTATGTGTTTTAATTTGTAATGTCTTTTATTGCAATAGCTCAGGGGACTTTTGATTTCCCAGTTTATGTCTCATTTAATTTGATTGTTTCATTGGCAGTGCTTCATGGGATACTTTTCCCCCCACTCATTAAAGGCCTTAAGTTAACAGTATTGTACCTTTTATCTTTTAGTATGATTTAAAATATATATGTATATAGCCTATATATAAAATTAGTTTCAAATTAAAGTTTGTAATGTTGTGATAACCCTTTTTGCTTGCTGTTTTGCATTTGTGGCTAAGAATTCCTAAGAAATAACGTATAAAATCTCTGCAAGAAAAATGTATGGGGAAAATACACATGTAACTGATGCTAATGCACTCTATTGTATGTCTGTGAACATCAGCCAATCAAACCCTAGCATTCAACAGGCAATACTATAATACAGTTTAACTGGTTCAAATCCTGCCATAGTGTCAAATATATAGGTACATACAGTAGATATCAAATTGTGTGAATGGATGAGGGTAATTTAAGCCCTGGTCACATCACATGAGTTTGTCAATATTTCGGTACGATTTCCTTGACGTAGGGTTGCACGGTTTACCGGTACTATTGTAGTATTGCGATTTTAAGGCTACAAAATACTGGCGGTGCCAAATACTTTTTTCAATAATAAAGGAATTATGAATTCAATTCAAGCAGGCCTATTATAACAAAATACAGTATTTCTGACCATTTTCTTTATTTCATATATTTGAGTTATGAGTTACAGTATCACAATACTACTTGGTATCGCAATGCTTCAGCTGGTATAGTATCGTAACGTGAATTAACGGCATCGTGACAAACCTAGTAGAGCATCATAGGGATTCGTAAATGACAAATGGGCATCATGACACAAGAATCAGTCGTTTCTTCTCGAGTAATGTGGCAGTTCATGACAACCGATACCATGCCTGCGACACCTCATGACACCATCGCAGAAAGTCTATCATGTTTAATTTTTTCTTTTTCTTCGCGAGGAGTACTTTTACATGGGTGACACTGTGCAATAGGAGCATATAATTTATCGGTTATATCAGCGTGTTCTGTCGTTAATATGCCGGTCAGGAAATCAAAAAATAGGCTGCATATTTACTTATGGGTGGGTCACGGGTGGATCAGATCAATCATTGGTCATGCAAACTTTAACTACCTTTTCTAAAATATTGAGGTGTTTTAAGCAATTTTATCTGACAAACTGACACAAATATGCAGACGTCTTCATTCTCACAACGAGTTTCTGAGTTCTCTCATTCTTCCAACAGAGTTCGTTCTTCCAAAGTAATCTGGGAACATGTTCAGTGCTGCGAATATATTGCGAAACCATTTCCTGCTTATTCAGATTTGTCATTAATAGTGTCATTAATAGTTTAATATAGGCTTCTCTGAAACTGAATATTTCACTTCAATTTTACTCTAGATTATTATTTTATTTAACAAACAATTTGTGTTTTGGCGCATATAGCGGATTTGTTTTGGAGCGCATCACCTCAAATGTTATTCGTTATTCTTGTTTATCTAGTAGATAACTGACCAACAAAAAATACATTACAATTAAAATAAAAATTATACCAAACATAATTAGTTTCAAAAAGATTTTTTTTTTTCAAGAAAAATATATGAATTATATTTTTGTTTGTGCTCCTCCACTAATCAACTATACAGGTGGATGATTTATTTTTTTATGAGGAAAATAAAGATTTAATGAATGCTTCACTGTGATTCTTTTATCACAAACCTCTCTCTTATACTTGCAAATTTTTTAATATGTCATTATTTTTAAGATTATGTCCTGAGCATCTGATTTTTAAATTTTTCTTCTTACTGCTGCTGATGTGTTTTCATTTCACCGTCTCACTCGCAGCAAGTTTAGGCTTGTTTAATAAGAAACCCATGGCTGGTAAATATACATTTAGATTTTAAAGAAAATATCTTAATATTAAAAAGGAATCATATGTTTGATTCTTTCAATGTCATAACAAATACCCTTAATATAGTTATTAATTGTTAGCAAGCATCAGTGTTTATTGAGACTGAAATAAGATAAAACAATTGAAATAGAAATATTCTTATAGCAACACTTGTGACTGTTTGGGAAATAACACTCGTTTAGAAGTCGCGAGATGACTGATCGTGAAGGAACGTTTAGTCTGGCACATTTTTTATCCATGACAAGTCAAGATTTTATCAAGAAAAAAAATTGCATAATCTGACATAGTGAAATTTGTGTGATCTGACCGAGGCTTTGACGTATCCTTTATGTTGCCACTTTCATCTTGTTCAACATTCATAAATCCCATCCTGTACTTTAAAAAAAAATCAGATAATACAGTACTTTTTTGCTTATTGTTTTATTAATAGGCTACTGTGTGTGAATTGACATACTCTTCTTTTAGTTTTTTACTTGTTGCTTTGCTACTTTCTATAATCAGTTGTCAGGAAGTAACCAATAAACTGCGCAGTCATTTAAACCACAACAATCCATTCATCTTTTAAAATGGTTACCAAGGAGACAACATGAGGAGCTCCCTGCGGAGCTTGATATGAAATAAAAGACATGCAATGTGTGAAGATAACAGAAATCAATTTAAAGAGCACTCGTGAACAGAATATTAATATTGTGTTTTAGTCTGTCAATTATACTAAGGTGAGGAAATCACTACAGTACACTACAGTATGTGCAGTCATCCACCTTGTAGGTTGTTTTCACTCATCAAACTTGTATTATGTTTCTATTCATATTTTAATAGCGGAATACTACTGAATGTTGTGAAAATGCACTACATTGTGGTGGAAATTATGAGGCATGTCCATTGTTGGGCATTGCTAATGGACACATTTTTTGTATTATACTTTTTGTTTTAAACCCAAGTTACATAATTGTTGTTGTGCATGAGTATACAAACTACAGTACATTTAAAAGTGTTGGGTCAGTAAGCTCCCAGACTTTCACACAACACGTCTTCATTAATTTTTTACAATTCATAGCATGCATGCAGTTCACATAATATATAATTTACACTATGTATTTACATCTTACGTGAACCTCCCTGCCCAAAGAGTAGTGCCTGGCAGGTTAAACTATTATACTATAAACTATTATAACTATTATAATAAATAAATATAAGCATATTAAATATGTTAATAAATAATTAAATACAGTAATAAATAATATATATATATATATATATATATATATATATATATATATATATATATATATATATATATATATATATACAAACATATTATGTATACCATTACAGTGTGTATCTCTCTCTCTCTCTCTCTCTCTCTCTCTCTCTCTCTCTCTCTCTCTCTCTCTCTCTCTCTCTCTCTCTCTCTCTCTCTCTCTCTCTCTCTGTTCAACCATAGTGCAACAAAAGACACATCTCTTTTTTTTTTTTTTCCTTTAACAAAGAAAAGCTGTCATAGATACTAAGTTCCCAGATTTTGTCCCGATTAGGTTTTTTTGCTCTCGAGTCAGAGTCATTTGAGTTTGAGTATCTGCTGATACCGAAACCCAAATCGACACTTCTATAACACATAAAAAAAAAAAAGAATAAAGAAGAGCGAAGAAACAGGATGGAGTCAATCCATTGTGCAATAAGGCTTAGTAGAGACATGGGAGCTATGGATGAACTCCATATGTCTGTGGTGAATGAAACATGATGTACATCTTATAACAGGACAAGTAGTTTGTCATAAATCTTCTTATAAAGGACTGGCAGAGCATTATCGGTGAAATAGTGGCGAGATGACATTTCAAACCGAGGTTCTACATTTGTTTTTGAGGTGTCTCATCAGGTTTGTTGTGTTAAATGTAGACGTTTCCTTTCCACCTCTAGCAATGCCAAGTTTATATATCTGACAATGTTGGCAATGGCAAAGTTGTCATCATCAACTTTATAAAACCCCCAGACTGCAGACACACTCTCACTTTTTTGCTTCAAGCTGCTTCCGTGTTATACATATACAGTTGAAGTCAGAATTATTAGCCCCCTGTTAATTTTTTCTCTTTAACAGAGAGATTTTTTTTCAACACATTTCTAAATATAATAGTTTCGTATCTAGTAGTCTGAAACTGCGAGATCAGGCCTGATTTCCAATCACGTGATCCGATCTGGACTTCCCTAATAATTTTTCAAATAACTATATCATTCATTCATTCTTTCATTCATTTTCCTTCAGCGTATTTTGTCAGGGTTTGCCACAGTGGAATGAACCGCCAACTTATCCAGCATATGTTTTATGCAGTGGATGTCCTTCCAGCAGCAACCCAGAACTGGGAAACACCCATACATGCTCATTTACACACCACTCGTACACTCTGACCAATTCAGTTCATCCAATTCACTAAACATCTTTGGACTGTGGGGTAACTGGAGCACCCGCAGGAAACCCACACGAACACGGGAAGAACATACAAACTCCACACAGAAATGCCAACTGGTCCAGCCAAGACTCAAACCAGCAACCTTCTTGCTGAGGCAACAGTGCTAATTGCTGAGCCACCGTGCTGCCTGTAAATATCCCAATTTTTATGAAAATATCAAGCACTAACTTTAAAAAGATGTGTCACTGAATACTGGAGTCTGCACAAAATTCAGCTCTGCTGTTACAAAAAGAAATAAAATTTTTATTGTTATTAAAAGGTGTTATTTTTAAGTTGTCAATCAATCTGCCGGACGGGGAAACTGCACTCCTATGTCACATTGCTGTCGGCCTCAAAATGGGAGGGATTGATATCAGGAAATTTCAAAACAGAGATTTATTGTGTTTGTATCACTCCAATATGACTGTGGACACACTATACCTACACATAGTTTTGTCCAAACAGCTCACAAAAGATGATTTTCATCATATGTCCCTTTTAAACCTCTTTAAAAAGTAGGGAAAATATTAAAACTAGTAGTAAAATTAGTAGTAATTTAAATAAACAGTAATACAAATGAGCATGATTTATTTTTCTGCTCAACTTTGTTTTGTGATATATTTTCCTTTTAGTCTTTGAAGCAATGCTTCTAAGATTGTGCCAGCATAAATAACAGGCTGTCACTGAATTTTAAAGAAAGAACTTCCTGCCTTTTATAAAAAAAAATGTCAAGTGCTTACTTTTGAAATGGCCAGCGATTTGAAAAAGACTGCTTGCAGTGTCTTTCTGTAATGTCATAATATTTCTCTTTTAGCTGCATCAAATGTCATAATAACATACTGTACAGTATTACCATCTGTGCTTTACAAGTGGAACGAGAAGTGATGGAGGATTATCTGCAACCTTATTCTTTTCTGAATAACTACATAGCCAAAGGTCAAGCATGTAAAAGTACAGACTGCAAATGAGTCTACTGACATAACCAGTGATGCCCCGCACTTTCCTGACTGGTTATCCAACTGTCATTTCTAACTTGAAGCAAGTATTTCAGTGGTTGCTCTGAGCTCCACATTTTCCCCCATTAAATCACAAATCCAATTAATAGCGTTCTGCTGCTGTTCTTCAGGGCTTTTTTTGACTTTGGCTACATTCACACTGTCAGTGTTCAGTGGCGCATCCACTAAATTTTAATAGTGTGGCCAAGAGGGTACAGCAGGAAACATGTGGTAACCTGAAGTTAAACATCACGAAAATGACTTGTCAGGTCCATGACGTGCTTCCATGAAAGAAGTTAGATTAAAACTAATTAAACAGCACATTTAGTTATTTCATGAAGTCTTATTTGTTATATTGTTTTAAACGGCAGTTATCTGAAAACAAAATCAATTATTAAAGCAATACTGATGTTGTGCTTCTTAACTATAAAGCTTTAAATAATCTAGATCCGGTTTATCTAAGCAACCTTCTGTCTCTCTACAATCCAAACCACTCTTTAAGATCTCAAAACTCAGGGCTTTTGGTAGTACCTAGAATAGCAAAGTCTACTAAAGTAGGTCGAGCCTTCTCATTTATGGCCCCTAAACTCTGGAATAGCCTTCCTGATAATGTCCGAGGCTCAGACACTCTCTCAGATCAAAACTAGATTAAAGACCTATCTTTTTAGTAGTGCTGTCAAAATTAGTGCGTTAACGCATGCGATTAATTTGAAATATTTAACACGTTAAAAAAAATTAACGCAGTTGCAGTTTTTTTTTCCTGTTGTGGTTAATAAGACCAAGGAAGCACTTTCAGAAGGAAAGTTTTAGTTTAAAACAATTAATATCGCATCACCAGGCTATCCAGCGTTTCCTCCAGAGTTTTCGCAAATTTCGTATGGTTAATTTTTAATCTTTCGACTTTTGTTTTAATGGAATTTGATTTCACATGCCGAACGGAAAGAAAAACCTCCACATTTTGTGACTTGGTGGTCATTTAAGGTAATCAAAAATCGCTGTTTACATGATAGACTCTTAATAAATGAATTATTTTAATCATATTAAAATTTAAAAGTATTGGTGTCCATGTAAATGTACTCTGAAAGTGCCAGATGATGTCGCATGCAAAGACGGCGCATTCCTCTGCCTTTAAGTTGATTCCATGAGCCCTCAAATGTTTCATTAAGTTTGACGTGTTTCCCCCTTACATGCAAATTTTGTAAAGCATCTGCTTCCCGTTGCTGTGTCCTAATCCTTGCTTGTAAAAAGAACGCTTAGTTTAAGCAAATTTGATGGACGCGATCATGCGTGTTGATGAATCTGAAGGGAGTCGCTCACCGACTGCGCTGTACTGCCTAAACATCGCTGACGGCAGCTGTATCCCTCAAAGTTGTTTAAATGTTTAGAGATGGTGTGACCAAAGTCCCTGCTAGAATTAGTCTGTGGTGTGACACAACGCGTACCCGTGTGTGCCTTTGATGTACCCCTGAATGCTTCTTACGTCCTTGTCGCGGCACCAGTGGCACCAAAATTCATGTGCTGATTTGGTGATTCTGCTTGTGAGAGACTGTTTTTACTCTCAGGTCACATCATTCAAAAGAAAACATTGTCCCCCGATAATGTCAACAGACTGGACTGTCTCTACTGGCTGAATATAAAAAAGGACTAAACTAAATTGTTCCTACTTTATAATTAATGTTCTCAACTCTCAGCAATACAACTTTTCAATGTGTGCAATTGTTTGTATTTATTACTTTATTATTATAACTTTCTGCAATGCCCGTATTTTGGCTTTTTTTTTTGCAGTTCACTTAGAATCCAAAATGGAAATAAATTTTTTCTTTATTGGCATTGATTGTTTTGAAATTGAAATGGCACTAACATGCCTGTGTTTTTATTTCTGTAATAAATATGGCTGTCAAGCCAACAGTTTGAGGATCTTGATGGTTTATTGCAGGTATGTTGTTTACATAAAGAAATCTGTGTTACAAGTTAAACAAAAATTCTAATAAACAATTATATTTTGAATTTAAATAGTTTTTTTGTCTTGCGTTTATGTTAATTTTATATTTGAATTGCCAAAATTACAAGTTTCAGTCTTTTAAATGCGATTAATCACGATTAATTGCAAAAAAGAGTGATTAATTAGTAAATTTTTTTACTGATTGACAGCACTACTTTTCAGTAAAGCATGCACACAATGCATCACATAACGGTATGATGCATGAGTGTGCTCCATGCAGGTGAGTGGGCTTGACAATCCACCTGTACCATACACTCCTCCTGTCTTATTCTATTTGAAATACTCATATGCTTTACATGGTTGTTTTATTCTTTGGATATATACCTATTTCATTTATAGCACTTCATTTTTGCTTTGATATTTAATATCTCTTATTCAAATTTATTAAGCAGCTACGCTAATTATTTTCTTTGTTCTATATATTCCACGTGGGGATACTCATCCTGAGGCCTCTAGAGATTGTGCAGCGCCACTGAGGTAATCCAAGACTTGTGAAGTGGTGATGCCAACCATAGAGGACTTCCAGGACAACACATACACTTAATACACAAATACACTTCATTAAACATGTAAACATACTTACCAGCCACTTTATTAGGTACACCTGTCCAACTGCTCGTTAAACGCAAATTTTTTAATCAGCCAATCACACGGCAGCAACTCAATGCATTTAGGCATATAGACATGGGCTGCGTCCGAAACAGCATACACTGAAAAATGTGTTGCATGCAAAACTGTTGCAAACAATTTATTTGTGTTGAATTTAAACAAACAAATTAAATTGAGCAATGTTCAACTTAAATGTTCAACTTTGTTTAAATTCAGCCCAAATAAATTGTTTACAACCACTTAACGTAAAAAAATTGAGTAAATCCAAGGAATCATCTTTGAATAATTTTTTTCAGTGTACTTCCATACTATATAGTACGCTAAAATCAGTATGCGAGCCAAGAAGTAGTAGAATAAAATTCGAAAATCAGTATGCGAGAAGTACCCGGATGACCTACTGCTTCCAGCGAGATTCTGAAGTGTGCATTCCATGCACGCTGCGCTATCCCATGATGCCCTGCGAGAGAATTCATGGCATTCATACTTCTCACATTCATACTGTATAGAATGTACTTTTCTAGCAGTTGAGTAAATTCAAATGCAGTACCTACTGAGAAGTAGGCGGTTTCAGACTCAGCCATGGTCAAGACGATATGCTGCATTTCAAACCGAGCATCAGAATGGGGAAGAAAGGTGATTTAAGTGACTTTGAACTTGACATGGTTGTTGGTGCCAGATGGGCTGGTCTGAGTATTTCAGAAACTGCTGATTTACTGGGATTTTCCATGTATAACCATCTATAGGATTCACAGAGAATGGTCCGAAAAAAAAGAGAAAATATCCAGTGAGCAGCAGTTCTGTGGGTGCAAATGCCTTGTTGATGCCAGAGATCAGAGGAAAATGGCTAGACTGATTTGAGCTTATAGAAAGGTAACAGTAACTCAAATAACCACTCGTTACAACTGAGGTATGCAGAAGAGCATCACTGAATGCAAAACATGCCAAATCTTGAGGCGGATGGGCTACAGCAGCAGAAGACCGCACCGGGTGACACTCCTGTCAGCTAAGAACAGGAAACTAAGGCTACAATTCGCACAGGCTCACTAAAATTGGATGATGAGTCTGATGAGACGATTTTTGCTGTGACATTCGGATGGTAGGGTCACAATTTGGACATCAACAACATGAAAACATGCATCCATACTGCCTTGTATCAACGGTTCAGGCTGTTTGTGGTGGTGTAATGGTGTGGGGGATATTTTCTTGGCAAACTTTGGGTCCATTAGTACCAATTGAGCATTGTGTCAATGCCATAGCCTACCTGAGTATTGTTGCTGACCATGTCCATCCCTTTATGACCACAGTGTACCCATCTTCTGATGGCTACTTCCAGCAGGATAACTCGCCATGTCATAAAGCGCGAATCATCTCAAACTGGTTTCTTGAACATAACAATGAGTTCACTGTAGTCAAATGGCCTCCACAGTCACCATATCTCAATTCAATAGAGCACCTTTGGATGTGAACCCGACAAATCTGCAGCAACTGTGTGATGCTATTATGTCATTATGGAGCAAAATCTCTGAAAAATATTTCCAGTTTTGTTGAATCAATGCCACACAGAATTAAGGCAGTTCTGAAGGCAAATCAGGGTCCAACTTGGTACTAGTGAGGTGTACCTAATAAAGTGGTAGGTCAGTGTAGCTATCACCTATATGCAATAAAATTGCAGGTTAACTATGTATATAATAACTTATATTTGATTGTAACTTTAACCTAATCTGTCTGTAACGCAATAATGTGCACCTTTTGTGGGCCTGGTTTGAAACGATGGTGTTGTGTACAAATAAACTTAAATTGAATTGAATTGAACTAAGCAATCGCTGTGTATGTATATTTATTCTGTGGCAATATATAAAATGTTGGTCATACATGAAATTAAATGACCTTTACTATTTACACTAAAAAGTATCCTTAAATTAGCAGTTTTCCATATTTTGTGACTCGTTTTTATTTTTCCTAATTTATTTCTGCTTTTGAATTGCATTATTGGATCTTCCAATAACTTTTAACCTTGAACGGTCTGAAAAGTGACTTTTATGAGCATTTTATTACTTTAAAGAGATGTATTGCCTGTGTTGGTGTTGTATATTACAGTGCAAAGACCTTGTAATAAACTGCCAGTACATTTTTGCCTGTTTGACAGACTTATTCCCCTATATAATATTTCTTCTACATTATTTCAAACTACTAAAATGTCAATAAGTCAACAAATGTGATGTACTTACAATATAATTGCACACTGTGCCATTGTCCTCTTTTGCTCTGCAATGTTTTTTGTTTTGTTTTTTTGATGGATATGGGGTGTCTGAGCTAAAGAGAACAGTGTCAGATGTGTGAGTCTCTTTCTGAATGTGTGAGAGCAAACCTGTTCATATCAGTGTCTCTCTAATTTCAGCACGGAGCGTCTCTTTAGTGCTTTGAACCGATCACACAGCAGGAAATCGCCAAAATTAACCATTCGGTTTTGCAACTGAAATTCAACCTGAAACCAACAATAATAGAGCTTTCAGCTTACATCATCTGTGACCTGGAGTATTATGACTAAACGGTCATTTAATTATATGCTGAAATGTCAAATCCACATTCGAACAAGTTTCTACTGAGCACTGCAAGCGTTTGCAGTTTTGAAGCTTTAAAAAAAGGCACCCTTTTACACAACTTTGGCTTAATAATTCAACATTAAGCTACTTTTTCTACTTTATTGCTCTTAATTTTCTAATTTAGTTTCCATTCATCAAGGTGTTTCATAGGCAGTGGGAAATGCACTGATTCAATTCAGTTCATTTCATGTTTATTTCTTTAGCGCTTTTACTATGTACACTTAAATTAAGCCAGTACAAAAAACAAAACAACAACAACAACAAAAACATAATCCTTATTTCCTTTTGCTATTTCTTGTTCACTCAACTTTTGAAAACATCAGTTGCACTGACCTAAAATGATTCGTCAGATATACAAAAAACATTTATTTGGGTTAACATGAGATTATTGGTTTTCTGGAGAGGTGAACTACTCTGTAACAAAAATTTTGTTGAAATTTTTGCTTAAGGTGAAATATTAACCAAACTTCTCGTGAGTGTGAAATGCCTTGGATACTAATGAAACATTTTTAGGAAGTATATGAAGCTGATAGTAATACAAAGCTCTGATTGTCTAAATTGAACTTGAGCTCTGCAGTTAAACTTCCTGTGAGCAGAGATGGATTAAAAAATGAACACAGAATGTTTGCTCTTGAGAAGTCTGATGCTTTTAACGTTGTGCAGAGAATTTGTAGAAAAAGAGGATGTATGTATGGGTGCGGCCAACGGATGACTGGACAATGATTGACAAGTGACGAATTCCACTAAACTCCACCTGTCAGTAAATTAAAATTGTTGCACACCTTCTGAATGTAACACTTGCATTGGGGATAACAGAATTGTGTGAATCGAATTATTCTTTTGTATCCAACAAATGACTAATAATTTTGACCCTCTCCTAACCTTTTTTTATTGAACACGCATGGAATAGGCTAGATATTCTAACACCTAAAATGTTGAGTGAACGAAAAAAAACTCTTGTGGAAATTGGTACTAAGAAATAATACATTATCTGAACAAACAAACAAAACTAAAAAAATAAATAAAACAAATGTTAACAAAACATTTATTAGACACAGAACTAGAAACAGGACAGGAGGCAAAACAATAATGGTAAACGCATGGCAGGACATACAGGGAAAAATGCTTTGTAATGCTTCGCAGGGAAATACAAGACTCAGCAAAGAGTCTGTATATAAGATATCCTTATAGTCCTAGTAATCAGTCCATCACGAGCTTCCAGCTTTGTGTAATCGGGAGGATGGAAACTGGTTCCTCCATTTGAATTATGGTTTGAGCATTTGATTTTTCATTAATTGTTACATGATTTTACTGAGTTAATCATGACAATTAAATATCAAAAACATTTGATTTCTCATTTGAGAATGCATTTTGATTTAATACTTGATTGTTTGAGCGTTTGATTTATCATTTGAGTAGTCGTTTTGAAAGTTTGTTTATTATTTTAGGCATTTACATTTTCATTTTCTCAGGAAAAAATGACCATATATACATAACAGCTAAATACAAACTAACAGTCCGCATGCGCTAAGTGCTTCTTTTTGTAGAGCGAACTAGAACGTGAGATGAAAATTCACATTAAAAGTCTTTCTGCAGCCACAAAAAAAAAATGTAAATAAAAAAAATTAGAGTGAATAATAATTTAGAATTACGTTAGCATTTTTGCAGTAGTATTTTGTTGTAGTTCACAATAATGACATTAATGTTATTATTGGTGTTACTATTATTTTTGTTGTTGTTGATAGGATAAGAAATACTGCAACCTTTATTTTTTTTAGAAGTGAGGAGGTCTGAGATTAACTCAACTTAAAGTAACAAGTTGGCAGAAGCTTTTTTTGTGTGAACTTGGGTGATTTTTTAAACCTAATGAAGAAAAGTTTGATTTAGGTTAAGTAAACATGTTAGATGTAGTCCTACAGACATTTTTACTGATGTCCAAACCGACCAAAAAAAACTGTCAGTTCAGTTTAATACCATTCAGCGTGGTTTAAAGACTGAAGAGCAAATGCATTGATGCGCAACTCCACAAGTCGAGAGATTGAGGGCTACTGCTATTTTTTTCTTTTATTTTTTTTGTAACGTGTAGACAGTAATAGTATAGTTCGATTATCAGTCATTTTATAGTAAGAAGAAGACCAAGGGCCAGACTTTGTGCTAGGTAATATCCTTCTGATAGAGTCATTATTTCAATTTAATATATGATTAACTGAAAGATTTGAATGTGCACAAATGTGATATATAAAATCTTGATCTTCCTTATACAGAAGAGAACTAATCTTGTGGGTTTGGAACAACATAAGGGCGAGTAAATGATGAGAAAATCAGAAGTCTATTTTTTGTGAAATATCAGTAACTTGTCTTAATTCTGCAATCTATAAATTAATGCATTTACTTAAACTAATGACACGTATTATATATGCTCATATATGCTCTTTCTTTCTTTCTTTCTTTCTTTCTTAATTAATGAATTAAGCATAATTAAGCAGCTTTATACAGTATTATTATCTGAAGACCTGGAGAAATGGCTGCTCATATAAAACAGAAAGAATTTAATTTAAACTTAATTTGAACAATATTACAGTTCATCCATTCATCTCTGCATCCACCCACCCATCCATAATTCTTTATTTATTCTTTATTTATTGTTTTTTTTTAGTCTTTTCCATCCTTACATCCATCCATCCTCAGTTCTTTATTTATTGTTCTTTCAGTCTTTTCTATTCATCAATCCATCCATCAATATATATTCAGTTATTTATTGTTCTTTTAGCCTTATCCATCCATCCACCCATCCATCCTCAGTTCTTTATTTGTTTTTTAGTCTTTTCAATCCATCTGTCTATCCATCTAGCTGTCAAATCACCCATCCCTCCCTCCCGCCCTCCATCCATCCATTCATTCATTCATTAATTGAATGCATCCATCCATCCATTCATCCATCCATCCATTCATTCATTCATTAATTGAATGCATCCATCCATCCATTCATCCAGCCATCCATTCATCCATTCATTCATTGAATGCGTCCATCGATCCATTCATTCATTCATTCATTCATTCATTCAGTCCCATTTATTCATACTGTACATTAATTCATTCAATCAATTAATAGATCCCATTAATTAATTAATTCATTCATTCAATCCATCCCATTCATTCCATCCATTCCATTCATTCGTTTCATTAATTCCAGATATTCATTCATCCATCCAATCATTCACCCCATTCATTCGATTCATTCATTCCATCCATCCCATTCATTCATTCCATCCATCCCATTCATTCATTCCATCCATCCCATTCATTCATTCCATTCATTCCATCCATTTAATTCATTCATTCAATCCATCACGTTCATTCCATTCATTTATTCATTCCATCTATTCCATTCATTTCATTCTTTCATTCATTCATTCCATCCCGTTCATTCCATTATTTTATTTATTCCATTTATTCATTTCATTCATCCTGTTCATTCCATTAATTCTTTTCATTCATGCATTCATTCATTCATTCAATTCATTCATTCATTTATTCCATTCATTCATTTATTCCATCCATCCCATTCATTTATTCCTATCATTCAATCCATCCATCCATCCATCCATCTCATTCATTATTTTCATCCCATTCATTTCATTCATAGTTCTTTATTTATTGTTCTTTCAGTATTTTTCATCCATTCACATTTTGTGGCTTTTATCTACAATAACTAATTTGTCTTAATTATGCAATATATAAATTAATGCATTCATTTGAACTAATGACACTTATAGATGTACATATTTCTTTTTTTCTTTATTAAGCAGCATTGTATTATTTTCTGAAGGATTGGAGAAATGGCTGCTGATATAAAACAGAAAACATTATATTTAAACTTAATTTTAACAATATTACGGTTTCATTCATTCATTTAATTTTAATAGTATATTTCATCTGATAAATGCAGCATTACACTTCTGTCAAGAAACAAAATCTTACTGACCACAATCTTATTTGACATGCATTACAAGCTTGTATATTTGCATTTGTGCATAATATGTCCTGTAAATATACACAATATTGCTAAACGTTTTTTTGGAAATCTCCTTAAATGCACATAAACTGTAATGATATCCTAATCTTAATCCATAGGGTTTAATATGTTATTACTTAACAGCGCATTGTATGGTAGAAGGCCTGGCTCACAATATCTACTCTAATTCATCCCAAAGGTGCGTAAGAACAGTCAAGTTCCTCCACACCAAACTCACTCATCCATGTCTTTATGGACTATGCTTGTGCACTGGTGCGCAGTCATATTGGAACAGGCAGGGTCCATCCCTATAGACTTCCCTTTCTACAACGTTGGGAGAATAAAATGTGAAAGAAAGTGTCTTGATATGCTGATGCAAGAGTTCCTTTCACTGGAACTCTAAGCCCAACCCCTGAAAAAACAGTCACACACCATACCTTACATTTGGCTCAAAGCAGAGATTCACAGATTTCTCCATCAGATTGTCAGACAGAGAAGAGTGATTGGTGACTCCAGAGAAAAACTTCTTAACTACTAAAGAGTTCAGGCGTGTGTGCTTTACACCATTGCATCTCACACGTCTTTTCTGAGAAAGCTTTCCTCTAGGTTTAGTGATGTGCTTATAGGCATTTTTGACGATTCTTCTGGAAGCACATTTGTGAGGCCAGGCACTGATGTTGGACAAGAAGGCCTGGCTCAAAGTCTCTCTATTAATTAAACTCAAATGCTCTATCAGGTTAAGTTCAGGACTTTAGGCCAGTCAAATTCCTCCACACTGAACTCACTCATCCATTTCTTTATGGACCATGCCTTGGGAACTAATCATTCATGTTGGAACAGGTGGAGCCCATGCCTAGATTTCCCTTTCCAAAATGTTGGGAGAATGAAATGTAAAAGCAAAATGTCTTATGCTGTAGCAAGCGTTCCTTTGACTGGAACTACAAGCCCAAACCCTGAAAAACATCACCACACCATGACCCCTCCTCCACCAAATTTTACACTTTGCACAGTGCAGACAATACAGATTCATCCATCTGATTGTCAGACAGAGTGATTGGTCACCCCAGAGAACACGTGTCCACTGCTAAAGAGTTCAGGCCAGTGTGCTTTACACCACTTCATCCCACACATCTTTTCTGAGAAAGCTTTCCTCTAGGTTTAGTGATGTGTTTATAGGCATGTTTGACAATTCTTCTGGAAGTACATTTGTGAGGTCAGGCACTGATGTTGGACAAGAAGGCCTGGCTCAAAGTCTCTATATTAATTAATCTCAAATGCTCAATCAGGTTAAGGTCAGGACTCTGTTTAGGCCAGTCAAATTCCACACTGAACTCACTCATCCATTTTTTTATGGACCATGCTTTGGGAGCTAATCATTCATGTTGCATTAGGCAGAGCCCATACCTAGATTTATCTTTCCAAAAAGTTACGAGAATGAAATGTAAAAGCAAAATGCCTTCGTATGCTGTAGCAAGAGTTTCTTTGACTGGAACTACAAGCCCAGAAAAAAAAACTCACACCATAACCCCTTCTCCACCATTTTTTTACACTTCACACAATGCAGACAATACAGATTCATCCATCTGATTGTCAGACAGAGTGTTTGGTCACTCCAGAAAACACGTCTTCACTGCTGAAGAGTCTAGTGGCAGTGTGATTTACACCACTGCATCCCATGCTTCTTTTCTGAGAAAGCTTTCCACTATGTTTAGAAATGTGTTTATAGGCATGTTTGATGATTCTTCTGGAAGCACATTTGTAAGGTCAAGCACTGGTGTTGGTTTCTGTACTAATCAATCCCAAATGCTCTGTCAGGTTGGGGTGAGGACTATGTTTAGGCCAGACAAATTCCTCCACACTGAACTTGATCATCCATTTCTTTATGGACCATGCTTTATGCACTGGTCATTCATGTTACAACATCATATACCATCCATAAACTGTTCACACAGAGTTGGGACCATGAAATTGTCCAAAATGTTGTGGTATGATGAAGCATTAAGAGCTCCTTTCACTGGAAATAAGGGACTAAACTCAACCCCTAAACAAACCCCACACACTAATCCCCCCTCCATCAAACCTTACAATTTGCACAATGCAGCCAGGCAAGAACCATTCTTCTGGCAAATACCAAAAACCTTGATTCATCCATCAGATTCCCAGACTTGGCTTGCTTTACACCACTGCATCCCACACTTTGCATTGCACTTAGTGATGTAAGGGTTGGTTGCAGCTGCTCGGCTATGAAAACACATTCCACAAAGCTCTCTATACACAGTTCTTGAGCTAATCTGAAGGCCATGTGAATTCTGAAGCCATTGACTCTGCAGAAAGTTGATGACCTCTGCACACTGTGAGCCTCCATATGTGCTAACCCTGCTTTGTGATTTAAGTGGATGAACATTTTGTGTGCTGTTGTTATCAGTAGCTTCCACTGTTATAATACCACTAACAGCTGACTGTGGAATATTTAGTCCTGCGGAAATTTCAGGAATGGACTTATTACACAGGTGGCAGCTTATCACATTCCCATGCTTGAATTCACTCAGCTTCTTAGAGCAGGCCATTCTTTTACTAATGTTTATCGAAGCTTTTGCATTTTTTTCATACACCTTTGGCCATGGAAGGGAATGGAACTAAATTATTTCACTTGTAGGGGTGTCCCTATTTTTTTGTCAGTATAATGTATTTGTTTATAGTGGTTTTATTAATTAAAGGAAGCACAGATTAAAATACAATGTTTATCTGTGCTAACGAGTCATACCATGTGGAGCTGAAGAGGTAATACTCAGCCTTACCATCACAATAATTAATTGCAATTAAAGAGAAAGTCATTTAATTGTTATTGTATTTATTTAAATACAGATTTCTTGGATTTCACAACAAATGTTGGTGAAAATGATTGGTAAAGACTATTTTAAAAGAACAATCCACTTTTGAGTTCTTAAACAGTTGAGTTTTACCACTTTCAACCCAGGCTCATTCTGAAAATGTACCGCTATAAACATTTCTGGAGAGCGCTAAATACGTCCCAGGAGCTACTTTTTTTTGCAGTTTTTGTTTTCGCAAATCCACCAGAGGCCGCTGTTTACGCGATCTTGAATTTCTCTCGCGGGTGCCATTTGCTCCTGCTGTTCTCGCATAAATCCACCAGAGGCCACTGTCGACTGACTGTTGACGGACTGAATGACTGACTGTGTGATCATCTTTCCTCCTTCCCTAAACCCAACCAATAGTGTTTTCAAAAGCACTGACCAGGCATACGTACTTCTGGCTACATAGTTCGTGATCTCCTGAAATGTATTTTGTGCCATGTTTTCAGAATGAGCCTGTGTTGACCATTTTTGAGTCCATTCAGCTAATCTTTGGGTCTAACAGGAGCACGTTTAGGCTAGCTTAGCATAAATCATTGAATTGGATTACCTTACACAACTATACTGTCATTCTGGCGTATTAATCAATTGGCAACCTCCTGCACTCCCTTGTGAAGCCAATACGGAATTAACGGAAACTGCAATTCATCGACTCGCCTTTGCGGGCTGGCTGCAAGAACAGATGTTCACTGACTGCAATGCTAAATTGGCCAATTTTACAGCTAATAAAACATGTTTACTGCCTGGTAAAAAAGATGTTTTTGTGCATATAGCTAATGTTACCCTTCATGACAACTGTGAGGGGGTGAATTTTTTTGTTTTTTTAGAACTCATCCATTTCGTTTCGATGGATACTACGTCCATATTTTTTACAGTCTATGGTACTTATCAAGGAATTTTGTTGCTGTACTATGGCTGCAGTAGGTGCAGTGGTATTATGCAGTGCTTGAAAATAGTCCACAGTTAGATAACTAGGTAACAGCACTGTAATATAATATCATTCTGCCTACTGCAGCCATGGTATGGCAACAAAATTCCTTTATTAGTACTCTGGAATGATAGTATAGCTTTTAGCCACATCAACATAGAAAATAGCAACTTTTAATTTTCTGTTGGTCTTAGTATACTGTACGTTATAACCACATAATATTCGCGCATTAAATTGGAAAATTATCTAAACACTTGAATTTTTTTGAGTAAGGTCTAATCCGATTTAATGATCTATGCTAAGCTAAGCTAAAAGAGCTTCAGCCAGACCCAGAGATCAGCTGAATACATTTAAAAATGGTCAAACTAAACTGTTTAAATCTAGGGGAGTTTTTAAACGAGCCTATTTCCCCAAAAAGTGTGTTCTTTAAAAACCTTGCAATGTTTTACTGACCCCGAACTTGATAAAACCTGGAAAAAAAGACCTTTCTGCTACGCTGAGCAGCACAAAGTGTCTTTTGAAGCTTTTGACAGTTTCAACATGATCCTATGCTCTGTCTACAATGAAAGCAGCTGGGTTATTATATATATTTTTTATTTTATGTGACAATTCTAACTAAAGATTGAGCGGACAGTTTGTTTTGTTCTCCAGCCTTGTGTTGAACATCTGGCGAGCTAAAGGTTGATACGAGTTTAGCGAAGTCTTGAGCAAACGTGATTGAGCTCTTCAAAAAGAGTTGACGAGCGAATAAATGCAGTGTGCTAAAAAACATTTGCATTCAAAGTAGTGGTTAGTTAATGATGGCTGCTCCTCCTGTAATCATCTGTAATGTGTGTTAAAGGTTTATAGTTGATTCAGTTCTGTATTCATGAGGTCGCTCCGCACCAAGGCCCTTTTGTCATGTATTTGATGAAGGATCTCATAAAAGGTTACTCTCAACTCGAAAGGGCCACAGCGGAGAAGGAATCAGGCCAAACTCTTGTGGATGTGTCATGCTGAATTGAGAACGGGCTCCTCTGAGACTCAACTCTACATGCTCGACTGCTTGGAGACAATTCATCCATTAAAATAGAGATGCAGATGTTCTTGCATTTTAAATGCCCTTGAAGCAACTGTTGTGCTGAAAACGCATTGGTGACTACTAACGCCTTTGATGGATAATTGGATGGATAATTTGGTGTAACTTCTGACAATGCAAAGCGGTACACCTTGTTGCTACAGTTACGATATTATTGTCAGGATTCATGCAAATATGCTCTTCAAACTTTGTCATATGTATTGCACATCATGATTTTGCTAAGTACGATGCGATCCTGCATCTATGTTGATCCTGGAACATCATTTTTGTTTGAAAATGTAATTCAATTCCTTTCATCTTTATTTCTATAGTGCTTTTACAATGTAGATTGTGTCAAAGCAGCTTCACATAGAAGAGCATAGTAAATTAAAACCGTGTCAGTCCAGTTTTCAGTGTTGAAGTTCAGTTTAGTTCAGTTCAGTGTGGTTTAATTTTCACTGCTGAGTGTTCAAACACTGAAGAACAAATCCATTGATGCGCAACTCTACAGGTCCCGAACCATGCAAGCCAGTGGCGAAAGTGGTGAGGAAAAAACTTCACCAATTGGCGAAAGTGAAGAATTAAAAAACCTTGAGAGAAACCAGGCTCAGTTGGGCACCACCATTTCTCCTATAGCCAAACGTCTTGTGCAGAGCTGCAGTCTAGGTGCCAGAGGCTGGAGAGTGCTCGATGTCCATCATGGAGACCATACTCATGGTAATCCATACTTATTCCCAACCCCTAAACCCAACCATAACTGTAAATTATTCCCAAAATCAGAGAGAAATAATAGCTGAATAACAATCATGTAAATTAAGTAGTAATAAAAAGTATATATATTTTTAATTGTGTCTGCACATTCCCTTTAAATTTTTTTGCTATATCTATGAGTTTCTAGTATTGCATTCATTCATTAAACTATGGTGAATGCACGGAGAATAAAGGCTCTTGCTTTTGTACTTCTTTATTTCGCACACTGCGAGAACAGTTTCTCTCCCATGGTGCATAACAAAACTGAAAACTCTGTGCCACTGCCACAAGGGGGCGTATTCTGACAGTCGTGTCCAAATGTTGTGTGCAGTGGAAAGGCGGCTTTAGCCCTTTCCTTACACCTACCCCTTGTTTTGTGCCTTCTTGTAAAAGGGTAGGGGTGTCCCAATTCTCTTTGGCTTGAAGGTGTAGGGTAAAGGGGAAGGGCTAGATGGCCCTTGAAACGGAAATTATTCCACAAAACCAAGGGGAAAGATAATTTCCCCAGCCACAACAGTAGCATGGCTGCACATAGAAAATTAGTATTTTTTTGTCATTATTACAGATTTTTACAAGAAACAAGCATACGTTTTAATACATTCATGATGGCGTTCGTGTTTTACCGTCATACTTTAAACAAAAAGCTAAAATAAAAACCGCTCAATTTCACTATCTATAATCCCTAATAATAACTCCTGTATAGCAGTCCCACAACATTCTGTCAGTCTATTATATTTGTACCCTGTCAGAAAAGTCTAGTGACTAGGAATGACCTTTTTACAGGGTCTGGTATAATATTAATGTCGTTTTTGTGTTTCTATATAGATGAAAATGGCCACGGTGTAAATGCACAGTATAGGTATGATCTTATTGACACATTATATCAGTATGATAACATGATATCGTTTTGTTTAGTGATTTGCTAAAGATAAATAGCCACAGCCATATCACTCTGCAGCCCAAGACCTGTTACTCACTGAAGCTATACAGGGCTGAGCCTGGTCAGTACCTGGATGGGAGGCCACGTGGGAAAAACTAGGTTGCTGTTGGAAGTGGTGTTAGTGAGGCCAGCAGGGGGTGCTCAACCTGTAGTCTGTGTGAGTCCTAATGCCCCGGTAAAAGTGAAGGGGACACTACACTATCAGTGGGCGCCGTCTTTCGGATGAGATGTTAAACCGAGGTCCTGACTCTCTGTAGTCACAAAAAATTCCAATGCACTTCTCGAAAAGAGTAGGGGTGTAACCCCGGTGTCCTGGCCAAAAAGTCCCATAGTCGACCCTTAGCCCTCATGGCCTCCTAATCTTCCCCATCCACCGAATTGGCTCTATCACTGTCTCTCCACTCCACCAATAGCTGGTGTGTGGTGAGCCTACTGGCGCCGTTGTCCTGTGGCTGCTGTCGCATCATCTAAGTGGACGGCTTTCCCACTGTTACCAGTTTGTCCAGTGGCTCCCCATGTACATCGGCAGACTTGAGACGCAGAGAGGAGTTGACCACGACGACGGGGTTCATGTCCGGTGAAGAACGGTTCCAGAAAGTGGGTAAGACAAAAACAGAAGCCATAAACTAAACTAGTAAATAGCAGGGTGAGAATGTGGTAAAATATGAAAACTTGATAAAGATCAGGCGAGGGCTTTTCTTTTTCTGAATTGCTTTGGGTTGGGTTGGGTTTAGAGAAGCGCTGGTTAATTGATGCTTTTGAAAACCCTATTGGTTGGGTTTAGGGAAGGAGGGTGGGTCAGTCAATCAATCAGTCTCAGTCAGTCAGTCGACAGCAGCCTCTGGTTGATTTACGCGAGAAGAGCAGGAGCGAAGAGCAGGAGCGAATGGCACTCGCGAGAGAAATTTGAGATCTCAAAAAGCACTCCAGTATATAGCGGTACGTTTTCAGAATGAGCCTGGATTGGGTTTTTCATGAAAAGGTGCAAAGTTTTTAGACATTTATATACAGTTTTAAATGACATCAATTGATAATTTTTTTATAACCCTGATTGAAACATTTGTTAGTCTGATCTGATATCTGAAATGTCCTCAGATTTTTAATGATTTACTGCAAATTATCAAGTGGTTTTTACATTTATTTCCATTGCTGTACATCTAAGTGAAACAGTTTATTGGATAAAGTTTAGGACAAATCTGATTTTGAAAAGTATTGAGATCATAAACCAATCACAATTTTGATGACATTTGATCACAAATTAAAGAGTTAAAACATGCAAGGACGCTAGTCAGAAATAACATGTTTTGACGCAAAAATACCCCCTGAATGAATTCAAGGTAATTTTTCTGCAGCTTGTTGATATGGCTGGCGAGTTATTATTTTTGTGAGTGATCAGACTTTCAATCGCACAGTAATTCCCAGAAGGATAGACTCTGCTCTTTTTTTTGCCAGCTTCTTTATCATCACTATAAATGAATTGGCCTATGAATGCCATGAGGGGGCTCAACAGTGTCTCTATTGCCAAAGGCAATGTCATGGCAACCACCCACAAGACCCTAAATGCTGATGCCAATGTGTTTAGCATCCACAAGCTCAATTTACACCACCTGAAAGTCGAAATTATAGCTATCATTATGGCTATTATAGCTATTATATATAATTACATATACTGCAGCTATGAGATATTCCTTAGACATCTTCTTCAGTTTTCCAGTCAGTATTGTGCAATTCTCCGACCTGTCTGTTTTGATTCATGAAAGTTCTTGGATATGCTCTCTCTGACTAGACTTTTTTGGACTCTTCTGCTTGTTAAGATTTTTATATGCATTATTCCTGTCTAAAATACTGGGTTAATTTGCTTTATATGAATGGAATAACTAGTATAATCATTTTGACCTGTTCTGTGCAGTTTCTTGGTTTTGACAACAGTTGTCAAAAATATTTGCCACTAAGTACATGGACACCAATAATAAAACAATACTCTGATTAAGAGTATACCATGTAAACAGTGTTTTTTTTTTTTTTTTACATTTATCAAATTAATTTTATCTGATTAAAGTCATAATCGAACTAAAGAGAAACTAGATGTGTGGAGTATGCCGATCTTAGTCGCATTATTGAAGTGCAGTACAGACATGTAAGCACCGTAATCAAACTATTATCATTACGTAGGACTTATCACTGTGTTTTGCGACAGGATAGTCCACACACGTGGCTGTTTGACTATTCTTAGCATGTACCGAGTCAGTGAAGACCACAGACACCTGCATTGTGAAATGCGGCGTTTTTTTCTCCGACTTGGTGTGCGGATATACACTCTTCCAGCGATTCATAGTTGCATCCAATATCTCATTTGTTACGGTGGGCATGCATGAAATGTTCCTGGCTGAAAATGAAAGTGCCAAACTGCTGTTAAAGTCGACAAATGAAAAGTGAAACACCCGAAATTACGTAAAACTCCAGAGGAAACGTGGACGGCGCGGTGACGCAATGACGTTAATCGAATTATGTGTTATAACATGTAAAACGGGCAAATAATATGTAATGTTCTCTAAACTTTACACGGATTCACAAAGCAAGCCAGACCCATAACAATAAATAAAATTTAATTAAATAGGACACCTTCAAAATTAACAAGGAGCTTAGAGTCTCATCTCCCGTTCAAAAGGAAACAACAAAAACAATTGACCAAAGAAATAACAAAAGTCAAATTTGACATTTAAATTTAAAGGAGACATAAAAATCTTGCAGATGTAAAGCCAAAATATCAAACAAAAACTCAACAACTAGCTAGTTTTAAACCCCCATACCTGCACATAAATTAACAACATTTACTTACCTCCCTACTAATCACAAAACAAGAGAAAACCTAATCAAACAAAAAAGGCACCCTCCTCATCACATGTGTCTCTGTACACTGAGAACAAATACAACATAAGTTCTCACCAATAAACAAAACAAGCCGGGAGAGAGGAGACTCTCCGAACGATCTTCAAGTCTGGTTTAAATAGTCTTCAACAACACGCCGGCAAGCTTTCACATGTTGACACCTGATTCACTGCACCTGTGTGCTGATAATGAAACCTGTCGGAAAGACAGCAGAGACAAGAGAACCACAACAAAAAGAGGCATACACAATAACACAAAGAAAAAATCAATAACTTCAAATAAAATAACTTCCTTTTGTATTATTGTTTTAACAAATAAAACAAAACCAACACATGATAAAAACGATCCTTTTTACCACCATGTCATTGTGTATATATTGTATCACATATGTAAATGGAAAAGAAGGTAATTCTACAAAAATAAAGGTACTTAATTGTATGGTTCCACAAAGAACTTTCCATTTCTTTGTAACACTTTCTTAGCAGAATAAATGAGAGGGGTCTGGCTGCAGACCTGGTGCAGTGCAATCTAAGCTACATTCAATGCTTTTTAATGGGCTCACCCAACCCTACCCCTCACAGTGACGTCACTCGCTCCATTTGAGTCATTGTGTCTGACATTACATTGCATCGCTGAGTGATGCAATCTCAGCTTGCATCATAAAGGCTGCATCCAGATACTATTGGAATAAATAGGTGGATTCAACCTGCTTCAAATGAACTCTTGAAATTGCTCCTAATTTTCTGAGTTATCTGTTAGGTTTGTATTCAGTAAGCATACACTATCTGAAATGTATTGAGGTCCTATGCCATTTAGTGATTTATAAACAACTAATAATACATTCAAATCTATTCTGAATGTAACTGGGAGACAGATGTGAAGTGCTCCGATTTTCTGGTTAATGTCAGATGAGCTGCAACTCTGACTGTCTTTTTGGAAAAAAACAGAGAGATCATTACAGTAATCAACCCTGCTGGTGATAAAAGCATAAACAAGTCTTCGCTAGAAACAAAGCATTTCATTGTATCAATGATTTTGAGATGATAATATGCTGATTTAGTTGTTGCATTTGTAACGAAATAAATATATACGATGTTAATAGTTTATTATTAAATCCTGCTTTAATGAAAGTGCAGTTCCTGCTAGTTCGCCGGTGGCGCTATTGCGCACAGAGTCTGTGTATAGAGTGCAGCAGAGTTAGGGAGAACTGCTGTGGATGAGTCGGGTTATGTGTTAGCTCCACACTAAAATAAAAAATATCATTTAAATGATTGATTGCATGCAGCTTTAAAAGTCTAGCACACTTTATATACATTTATTGATCGATAGAGTGCGTTTTCTTTTCATATTTGTTTGATTTTGATACTTTTAATCTCATCTTGATGTTTTCCCCCATGTGCTTATACAGCAAGTGCTAATGAAGTATATGTGTTTTAGATGTGGATGCTAAAGTTAAACCATGTTGATCTCACTGTTACTGCTCTGTGTGCAGGTAATTTTCTATTATATTTTGTGTTTAGGTATTAAATGTGTTTATTCAGCGATATTAGTTACGCATTTTCTGTATTTTTATATTTCTATCTTTGTTTTATATAATAATGATCTAAACTTTCAAGATAGACTGCAGCAGAGTTAGGGAGAACTGCTGTGGATGTGGATGCTAAAGTTAAACCGTGTTGATCTCACTGTTACTGCTCTGTGTGCAGGGCAAAATAAAATCCTCCTCATCCGAGTCCAGTATCTGTGTATTGCTGAAGGGTGAATGAAGTGGGTTCGGGAGTGAAATATAAAGGTCACACATTGACATTGAATACTGAAACTTAGATCTGACAAGAATCACATCAAGATTCTTGATTTGTTTTTTTGTAGTTTGACGCTTGAAGCCAAGGTATGCATTCACCTTGAGAACCTCATTTCAGTTTCCAAATGCAATGTCTTCAGTATTGTCTTTGTTTAACTGAAGAAATTTTGGCATATTCAACTGTTAATTTCAGCAATGAATTGGGAGAGATTGTCAATGAGGCTGTAGTAATTAGGTGATAATCATCAGGATACTGTAGCTGTGGTAAGAAGAAATCTAGTTCCTTCTCATTATTTGGCTCAGTGGGAGCATATAACGGTTGAACAGGAGGGGTGCCAGAAATGAACCTTGTGGGACTCCACATGTCACTTTACAAATGACTTAACATGAGTGCTGAAGTTCTCAGGAAATATACTGTCACAATGTCAAGAGAAATGTGCTGCTGTAATTGTGGCAAAAAGGTGGACATATCAAATATTAACGTTGGAAGTGGACAAAATCATATATGTTTTGTTTTTATTAGCTCAGAGCAACCAACTACACGTTTCATCAAAAGATATCAATATTTTCAGATCTGTCAGGTGTTTTAATCATTTTGTCTAACACTGTATGCATATATACAAATGAAATGCATACTCTTCTATTATGTTTGAATCTGGTTTCACAGACAGAGCTTAGACTAAGATGGAGTTAGGCTAGTCATTTACTGTAAGTTAATTTTTTTCTAAATTAAATTTTTATTAATGTGCCTTAGAAAAAAAAAAGACATTACTAGTGGTCCATCTTGATCTTGAGGCAAAAAAAATGTATATATATATATATATATATATATATATATATATATATATATATATATATATATATATATATATATATATATATATATATATATATATATCACCTATATAGTTCAAGATCAGTGATTGCAAGTTTATTTGTTGCAATAGCTCAGACTTGTATTTTGGTTGCAGACCACTTAAGCCCTTTTAACTGGAGGTTAGCTTAGAAGTTTACTTGCAGGTCATTTTTCTATTAAACAATTTGCAATATGAATACCAAGCTGCCCCACATGGTGGCTTGGTGGTTAACACTGTCGCTTCAAAGCAAAATGGTCACTGGTTTGAGTCCTTGCTGGACCAGCTGGCATTTCTTTGTAAAGTTTGCATATTCTCCCTGTGTTTGTGTGGGTTTCTTCCGGGTGCTCCAGTTTCCCCCACAGTCCAAACACATGTGCTGTAGGTTAATTGAATAAACTAAATTGGCCGTAGTGTATGAGTGTGTGTGTTTATGGGGGTTTCCCAGTACTGGGTTGTGGCTGGAAGGGCATCCGCTGCGTAAAACAAATGCCAAAACAATGCCAAAACAGTGTAAAACAATAGTTGGTGGTTCATTCAAAATAGAAACTAAGCCGAAGGAAAATGCAAGCATGAATGGATTAAGGAAATAAACAACATTCAAATCTTGTTTGGGCTCAGTAATATTATTAATATTATTTGTAAGAATAAAAATCAAATAAATTATAAATTTTTATGAATTAAGACTTGTATTTGATTTGTTTTATTTCATTTTGAACAAACTGTATATACACTTAAAACAAATCTTTAAACAAAATACTTTACATTTAATCATGATCGAAATGGAGAGGGATAAAGAACAAGCTTATTATTTTCCTCACCCCATTACCACATCTTTCCACATCATTCATCTATTATTTTTTGCATGAGACATATTTCATCCTTGCAGCACGGTGGCACAGTGGTTAGCAATTTCGACTCACTGCAAGAAGGTCGGTGGTTCGAGTCCCAGCTGGGCTAGTTGACATTTCTATGTGGAGTTTGCATGTTCTCCCTGTGTGGTCCTTGGTTTCCTCCAGGTGCTCTGGTTTCCCCCACAGTCCAAAGACATGCTCTATAGGTGAATTGAATAAACTAAAATGGCAGTAGTGTGTGAATGTGTGTATGGGTGTTTCCCAGTACTGGTTTGCAGCTAGAAGGGCATCTGCTGCATAAAACATATGCTGGATAAGTTTACATAAGCTGATTAATAAAGGGACTAAGCCGAAAAGAAAATGACTGAATTAATGAATGTTCAATTCACCATTTGTACAATTCTTTTTTATAACATAGACCCAAATCATACATGCAAACAGCCATTACCTGAGATTTCATCATTCTCACATTCTCATTTTGTTCTTTATTTACAATCACCTCTATTTATCAACATATTCCTTTAATAATACTTTTTAATACAGTTTTTATACATTCTTTGTATTTTTACAATCACCTCTATTAATCAATATATTCATTTAATATGTTCACCGACCACTTTATTACCTGTCCAACTGCTCGTTAATGCAAATTTCTAATCAGCTAATCACATGGCAACAACTCGATGCATTTGGACATGTAGACATGGTTGCAGTTCAAACCGAGCATCAGAATGGGGAAGAAAGGGGATTTAAGAGACTTTGAATGTGGCATGGTTGTTGGTGCCAGACAAACTGGTTTGAGTATTTTAGAAACTGCTGATCTACTGGGATTTTCAGGCACAACCAATTCTAGGGTTTACAGAGAATGGCCTAAAAAAGAGAAAATATCCAGTGAGCGCCAGTTCTGTGGGTGCAAATGCATTGTTGATGCCAGAGGAGAGAGGTCAGAGGAGAATGGCCAGACTGGTTCCATTTGATAGAAAGGCAACAGTAACTCAAATAACCACTCGTTACAACCGAGGTATGCAGAAGAGCATCTCTGAACACACAACACGTCCAACCTTGAGGCAGATGGGCTACAGCAGCAGAAGACCACACCGGGTGCCACTCCTGTCAGTTAAGAACAGGAAACTGAGGCTACAATTCACACAGGCTCACCAAAATTAGAAAATAGAAGATTGGAAAATGTTGCCTGGTCTGATGAGTCTCGATTTCTGCTGTGACATTCGGATGATAGGGTCAGAATTTGGCAAAATGGTTCATTAAAACCACTTGAGCATTGTATCAACACCGCAGTCTACCTGAGTATTGTTGCTGACCATGTCCATCCCTTTATGACCACAGTGTACCCATCTTCTGATGGCTACTTCCAGCAGGATAATGCACCATGTCATAAAGCGCGAATCATCTCAGACTTGAACATGACAATGAGTTCACTGTACTCATATGGCCTCCACAGTCACCATACCTCAATCCAATAGATCACCTTTGGGATGTGGTGGAATGGGAGATTCACATCATGGATGTGCAGCCGACAAAGCTGGGGGTTTCCTCTGGGTGCTCCAGTTTGAGGTTGACCATTGGGCTTACAACCCACCTCGTAAAAACTAGATGTTACGAAACACCAACATAGTGCGGCTAAATATCAACTTCAATATAAACAGCCCTGGGAGTAAGTAATGATATTAAAACACTGCTCAGTTTTCTATACTGTTTCATGCACAAGAAAAAAAGCATATTGTTGTTTATCTGGACGCTTTAATTCAAGAAAGCATCATTTGTTCATACTGATGAATCATATCTGTTACAAATTTGCACCAATTATTTCATCATCATGTGGTGAGTGTGTCCGACAACAGCAGCAGTCCCAGCCATCAACCTCCTGACCGGAGGTGTGCTTGCTGTACCCTCATCATGCTGATTCTCCCTCTTGGGAAAACTGTTGCACAAAACCCGTTTTTAGATGCTTTCAATTTATAAACTGTTTTTTTATGTAAGTCCGAGAAATTCAGTGCCTGGTGTTGGCAAGATGAGCTCTTTTGTTGATACAGGTGCAGGTTTGAATGCTAGTTTTTTTTCTGTATCACACATACACACCGACATATAGGAGTAAGGACACCTGCGCAAAAATCTGGCTGAGGCGGCAATCCTCTGGGAGATTAAGAACAGAGACTTCCGGAGGTAAGGTAGAATAATGACCTACAGCTGAGGAATAATGAGGGGACGCTGGGGAAAACAAGTAGGGTTTCCATCCTTTTCGATCTGGAGGCAGGTTCCAGTGGAGGTCTGACAAATGCTGATTATTTCACTAAATAAAGAATAGGTGAAATGGTGGGATCCGGAGCACAGGATAAAGAGAAGTAGGTTTCATCCCAGCGCAATACGAATCCTCTGGCCCCGAATGGCTGGGTTTAATTAAACGATATATCTCTGAGCTGTTGAGGAGAAGTGGTACAGAAAATGCAAAATCATTAGAAGGCATGTTGATGGAAACAAAGCTGCCATGCCTTTGTTTGAATGTGAAGCAGAAAGCAAACATGCCTCTTGCTTATAAGGAGCCAATCAGCCTGAATGTGAACTGTCTGTGTTTTGGATTCCTAAAATGAGGCATAATTTGCATTAGTTGAGGATCTCTTAAAAGAAGAGATGGCCGTTCCGGTTTCAGTTGTCACAAAGCGAGACTGCAGATGGCAGTTTTTGAAAAGAGGATATGCATACTTGGCATGGTTTATCAGGAGCATTAATATCCTTGAGTGTTTCAGAGTTCATTACAGTCTTGTCACCAAGAAAAAAAAACATCATTTACTGTCACCTAGTTTAGTTGGAGCTCACTTAGAGCTGCGAAATGCCGTTTCTTCCTCCTAGATGTGCTGTTTAAATGTCAGAATCATGTCAGCACAACAAAGAGAAGTTGATTTGTACATTTCTTTGTTGGAAAAAGTGAACGGTTTGTCTTTGCAAAACTGTCACTGAGGTTTTTTAGTTGGTTGCAAAAGTAATCACTCCTAAGGTTCTGTACTTTATACTTCATACAGGGAACATGTCACACCTTCAGTGAAGAGCTTTTCATGCATTGTTGCTTCAGAACCTAATGTTATTCCCTTAGTTACTCTAGGATTGGTTAGGCAGGGCAGTCATGCATGGATCCACATCAAAACAGTGGTCCGAGATTGGCTGAACTAGTTTGTCTTTGTGAATGAGAAATTTTCCGACCCATTGGACCAAATGAAATTAAAATTTCTAATTTAAATTCCAGTTTATTTTGTTAGTGAAAATGCAAACACAACCACTCGTGACCTTAAAAATAATATCAATAAGAATGCAAATTATAGAATAAAAATGAGATGTGAACACATATAAAAAAATGTATATGTAGAAATAGAAGGTATGCATATAATGCTGGATGGACGACCAGCGTTCTCCAGCCTCCAGCACTTAGGCTGCAGCTCTGCAAAACAAGTTTGGCCAGAGGAGAAATAGTCATGCCCAATTGAGCCTGGTTTCTCTTGAGCTTTTTCCTCTTTCACTTTTGTCAATTGGTTTTGTCAAGCTTGATCTTCGCCACTGGCTTGCTTAGTTTGGGAATAGCGCATCGATGGATTTGCTACGCATCGATGGATTTGCTCTTCAGTGTTTGAACTTTCAGCAGTGAAAATTAAACCACACTGAGCTGAGGTTCATCGAGCTGTGCATTGATGGATTTGCTCTTCAGTATATGGACTTTCAGCAGTGAAAATTAAACCACACTGAACTGAAGCCCCTTTTACACTAATATGTTTTTGTTTTAAAATGTTATGCCTTCCGTCCACACTAGCCCGGAGTTTTTGAGCGCCGAAACTGAGCGTTTTGGAAACGCTGAAAAGGCTGTTTTGGTTTTAAAATGCTGCTGCTCTGTGTTTGTGTGGATGGGGGTGGGGGGGGAGACATCTGAAAATGGAGTATAGCAGTAGTAGAAGTATAGCCTACACAAACTTACAGTCTTGCGTCCTTTTCTTGTAAGTTCAGACTTTACAAGTTTAATATGGAAAACAAACTCCCGAGGATACATCGCGTAAATCTTCAAAGGGAATAATGTAGCTATTTTATAACATCATTCACATCACCCTGACTACGTTTTTGAAACATGATATGTGAAAACATGATATAATGAACTGCCTATTTTTATTTTGCACTTTGCACCAAAAATGTTGAGGCATGTAGCAACTGTACATAATTATATGACCATCATCTTCACTGTATACATATTTATCACAAAACAGAGCATATAACATAACTTGAGATGCATAACGGAGTTGAACACAATGACTGGGTTCTAGTACGGTGGAGAAATTAAAATGATCGTGCCCAACTGAGCCTGGTTTCTCTCAAGGTTTTTTTTTTTCTTCACTTCCGCCATTAGTAAAGTTTTTTTTTTTTCCCTCTCCGCTGTCGCCTCTGGCTTGCATGGTTCAGGATCTATAGAGCTGCGCATCGTTGGATTTGCTCTTCAATATTTGGACTCTCAGTAGTGATTATTAAACCACACTAAACTGAACTGAACTTAAACACTACAAACTGAATTACACTGTTCCTATTTACTATTTACTATGACCTTTTATGTGAATCTGCTTTGACACAATCTACATTGTATAAGCGCTATACAAATAAAGGTGAATTGAATTGAATTGAATACGGTGAAGAACGGTTCCAGAAAGCAGGCCAAAAAATAAAATAAAAAAGTAATTTACAGGGTGAAAATGAGGTAAAATCTGAAAACTTGGTAAAATCAGGGGGCTTTTCTTTTTCTGGATTGCTTTTCAAAACACTGCGGTTGGGTTTATGGAAGTGGGTGAGCGGGTCAATCTGTGCTTTTTAAAATACTGTTTGTGGGTTTAGGGAACGGGGAGGTTGGGGAGATCGATTGGTTGGTCAGTCAGTAAATTAGTCAGTCGACAGCGGCCTTTGGTGGATTTACGTGAGAACAGCAGGCGCGAATGGCACTTGTGAGAGAAGTTTGAGATCTAAAAAAACATACACAAGTGCCTGCAAAACAAAAACGTAGCTCCTGGGATTTATTTCGCTCTCTCCAGAAATGTATATAGGTGTACATTTTCAGAATGAGATTTGGGTTGATTAAATATCACGTTTACCAACTATAGTAAGTTGAAATCCATCGGAAAAATCTTGACGAACCGTCCGACCTGCGCTGCTCTCACCTGGGGAGGTGTGCTCAAAGCTCCTGCTGACTGCCTGGAGCTCAGATGCGCGCATATGCTGCAGCGTATGCCAGAATCTGTTTGTGGTCACGTGATGTCTGTTTTTAGCAGTATAGTGTGGACGAAATTCTTTTCAAAAATGCTAGGTGAAACGTCAGTGTGGAAGGTGATCATTTTCATTCTAAAACACCATTTTAAAACTAAAACATATTAGTGTAAACAGGGCCTCAATTTACTAGAACTTCTATGTTAAGCTGCTTTGACACAATCTACATTGTAAAAGCGCTCTTGAAATAAAGATGAATTGAATCATGCAATAGTCAATGAAAATAAATATAAAATATTTAAAAAACTTTAGATATAGAGTATATATGGCTGTAAAAAAGTACAACACCAAGTATAACAATAAAAGAATAATCTGTGCAAACATAGAAGTGTTTCTAACAAAGTGCCTGGTGCATAAGAGAGCAAGAAGTGTATCCTACACTAAACACACAAACGAGTATATTATCATAATTGGCAAACAAGTTTTATCCTAAAAAGTTTTCTCCTCCTGAACATTAATGCATGGCGTCTGTCTTACAGCCATCTGTAGCGCTCTGGGCTTGGTGACACTTAAAATCTGGCTCACATTATGCAATTTTTTTCTGATTATGGCTTGTCAAACTGTACAAACAGGATTCTCATGTCACACTCTAAGATCTCAGTTCACAGTGTCAGACTGAACGACAATCAAGATGCATCAAACAAGGACACGCAAGACTCGTCTGGAGTTTGATATCACTAGTCCATGACACATTCAGTAACCATCGCTTACAGTAAAACATAAACAATCTGTAGTGTTAATTTTACTCATAATATGCTTTGATAATAAAACAAAAAACAGAAGTGTTTTGATATTTCCCCGAGGTGGTTTGAAGTTGTCGCTCTGATTGCATCTTTGGGTTCAGCGCTTCTATTGCTTGTTAGTTTGATGCTTGTCGTAGGAAAAATCACACTGCACACTGCAGTCAGGAATCTTCTGACATAGACGTTATTTCATTTGGAAAATTTTATTGCAATGGCCATTAATCTGCTGTTGGTAAACATATAAAACCAGCAATCACAAACCAAAGATTTTAGCCTGGGATTATAGAAATCTTTTAGGATTCTTTCAGAAATTTACCTCTTAGCCAGCGTCAGGTCATGGACGCACGGGGGCGTTGTTTTTGCACATTTCAGTGTTTACAAATAGATTACATCAAAAAGAAGATGAGTAATATTGACATGCTATACATTAGTCTAAAGCTACAACCCTCAAGCAGCCATTGTAACTAGTTGTTTTTCAATAGGAAGCTTACAAAGAATGTATTTGCTAAATTTGTGCAGAAAACCGAAAAACGCTATGGAGTACATATCATCATGATAAGACACACACATATTCATTGCTGTACATCATGGTTAATTTTAAAAGGTAAGAATTCTCAGAACAACATCCCATCCAACACATTTAGTCAGTGCTTAATTTGTAAATTGGGAGGTCATGGAACAGATTGGGGTAACGGATCTGGCATGTTACCAGAGGAGGGAGAGGTGTCGCGGACCAAAGGGAAGAGTGAAAGTGAAGAGGGTTGGGGAGTAGCATAAGAGCGGGGCAGGGCGGGGGTGGGGGTTGCGTGTGAGGAGGGAGATCGGTAAAATTAAGCCATGCATTTAGTCCACCAACACAATAGTGTTGAATTATAGACTATAATTGAAACTAATTATGTAGTTATTCAGTTGTTTAAGTCAACATTTCATCCGATGTTTACCATGTTACGTATGGCCGAAAAGGCATCTTTGTAATAAAAAGCAAGTCGATGTCATAGCTTACAGTGTCACAAATAAAATGAGACCATGAACTAAATAAAGTCACAGTTCTGGTTAAGAATCTCTATAAATATTACAAAAAGAGGTGGCACAGTGGCTAGGTGGTTGGTGCCACAGCAAGAAGGTTGCTGGTTCGAGTCTATGTGATGTTTTCATTTCTATGTTAGGTGTGCATATTTTTCCCATGTTCGTGTGGGTTTCCTCCAGGTGCTCCAGTTTTCCCCACAGTCCAAAGACATGCGCTATGGGTGAATTTAATTAAATAAATTGGCTGTAGTGAATGTGTGTGTGTGTGTGTGTGTGTGTGTGTGTGCGTGTGCGTGTGCGTGTGCGTGTGCGTGTGCGTGTGCGTGTGCGTGTGCGTGTGTGTGTGTGTGTGTGTGTGCATGTGTGTGCGTGTGTGTGTGTGTGTGTGTGTGTGTGTGTGTTATAGAGAGAGAGAGAGAGAGAGAGAGAGAGAGAGAGAGAGAACGAGTGTGTATGGGTGTTTCCCAGTACTTGATTGCGGCCGGCTGGAAGGGCATCTTCTGCATAAAAAATTTGCTGGAGTAGTTGGTGGTTCATTCCGCTGTGTGCCCTTTGAAATATAGACTTAGCTGAATGAAAATGAATAAATGTATTATTAAATTATTTCCCAAACTTATTTATTACCAAATCATGGCTGAAATTGCACCGGACTTAACCCAATCGAGATATTCTGCAATCTATGAATGGCGCTGGTTTCCTCCTGTTTATTAGGTAACAATACTGTAGGCAATAGGGGAGAAAACAGAGTTCAGTGCTTGCTGCACAATTCTCCCTAACATGGAGATGTATTCAGTTTTCACTCTTCTCCTAGTGAGTTTCCCAGCTGGTGAACCCTAGGGAGTTCCCCAACTTTTGGCTTGACAGAGGAGACTGATGCTTGTCCCAGTATGTGAGTGTATGCTCGATATAGTCAACCCTCATATTGGGGATCAGTACCTGTATATGTGATTCCTTTTTCAGACTATCCTATATGTATTATTATTTTATGTTTTATTCAAAATGGGGTAAAAAAAAGTATTGAACACTTCTCCATTTTTCTCAGAATACATATTTCTAAAGGTGCTGTTGACTTGAAATTTTCCCCGGATGTTGGTAACAACCAAAGAAATCCATATATGCAAAGAAAACACATCTAGTTAGTTCATTTTATGTTTTAAAAGATGCTATGTGTTATAAAAGGGAATGACACAGGGAAAAAGTATTGAACGCGTGAAGAAAGGAAGGTGTAGAACGGCAGTGAAAGCCCAGACAGCAGCTTAAATCTCTCAGTAGTTCTTCAGCAACCCTCTTCCCTCAGTAAAGGACTTTTTACTGCTTCAGTCCAACGTCTACATTAGCAGGACGATGAAGATGAAACCAGGGTGGACATTACAGCAAGACAATGATCCAAAACACAGCCAAGTAAACTATCAAATGCTTTTGAAAGAAAGAAAATCAAGCCGTAGAGTGGCCCAGCCAATCACCTGATCTGAATCCAATAGAAAATACAAAATAAAGACAAGATTTGATAGACAAGACCCACAGAACCATTAAGATTTTTACACTCTGTTGAAGTCTGTGTAAAAAATCACAGCTGAGCAGTGTATGTAGCTCCATTCTTCATTAAGATGCGTCTTTGAGCTTACATTATTAAAAAACTTTTATATAAAGTATTAAATACATTTCAGTAGTTCAGTATTTCTCCATGTGTTGTTCCAATGTTAATACACACAACTCATTTTTCAGATTTTTCTTGTTTTGTTTTATTTTAATGTATGTATTGTTTGGGTTTTTACCAAAATCTGGATTAATTCCATGTCAACAGCTCCTTTAGAAAAATTATTCCCAGGAAAAAACATGACGTGTTTAATAGTTTATTTTCCCCGCTGTATTTATATGTATTTTTAATTTATGTTTATTTTTATGCCCATATATGTATTTTGTCACAAGCATCTTCCCCTCATAGTTGACTGAGTCTCCCTTTGGGACTGGAACATTTTCCCAACACAACATGCTGTCATATTAATTCAATTTTTCTAGCATGAACTAATCGTGCCTTTTAAATTCATGTCCCTTTAGGTAAATCTGGCCCTCTGGGATGTTGTTGGGATATTATGCGTTTGGTTGGTGTTTTTGTGCTCACATTACTTGCTAGGCAACAACACTCATAACTGGTTCAGTGTTGTGGTGCTTTCCATAAAAACCTCCATCTTGTGGATCTTCAACACAATGCAGAGAGATTAATTGAAACTGAACATATTAGTCATGAATATTATCCACATTTCCAGATGGACGGAATAGAGACATTACATCTGGGTCATTATTACTATATAGTGCATTTGAGACGTCAGAATTTTCACAAAAAAAAAAGTTGGAGATTTTTGATTCAACCACATAGTTGTTGTATTAATTAGACATTAGTTTGTAAGAAATTAATGTTGGTCAAGATTCAGCCCTTTTTATAAATAAAGTGCAAGCTGACAAACAGTAAACAAACATCAAATTGTGTCAACTCTGACAAAGTAATATAAGCATATTTGCATTGCAGTGTGATTATAAAATGTATATGTAACCCCGCCGGTCCTACGCCACCCAACCCGCTCCGAGCTGGTATCAAACCGGCGACTTTCCGCATGGCAGTCGGTTGCTCTAACAAGGAGGCTAAAGACCATGACCTCTAGCATCTGTCGCTAGAGCACCTTTAGAGGTCAGAGGAGTGAGGTTTACCAGCACAGCACTTACTAGCTGGCTTCCGGTACATATATTTGAAAAGTTCAGATGCAAAACCCTCTAAATCCATCAGACCTTTTTTCTTGTAAATGAGCATTTTCTATCAAGCTCCTCTGATTAGGTTCAGAAGTTTCAGTTTGTAGGTAATGATTAGGTTATTAGCTAGTAAATAAAATACCTTTTTCCCCAAAAAATATCACTTGTCAAAATGACAATTCTTTGGTTTTTAACAAGGTAAATTTTCTTTTGCGTCAAAACCAGCTAAATCCACTTCTGTTTTCTTTTTTTTGTAAAAGCCTCTAAATCCACCTACTGTGACAAGACATTGTAATTAGTTGAAAACCACTAAAGATGCAACTGCAAATTATTTTACCAAACATAAAACACATACACAAACCACCTAAAGATAAAACCACCTAAGTGGTGGTTCATTCTGCTGTGATAAACCAGGGAAAAAGCAGAAGGAAAATAAATGAATGAAATCTGTCAAGTAAGTGCATGAATACATAACATTAAAACTGACATTAATTAAATCTTAACAATCTGCTGTCATTTCTGATATTTGCGATTTTGATTTAATGTAAGTAATGTAAACATTGTAAACTAACTTTGGTAGATTTAAATAATGTAGTGTAAAACATTATGAAACATCAATATCTGTGCATTGTCCATTAATATAAAAAGCTTATCAGGCGTATAGGTATTATGAAGTAATGCAAATAATGTAATGGTAATGTGTCCCTTTACCAACCCAACTTTATAGATTATGAAAAAGTCTATTTATAATAATGAAATGGACAAAACATTTATTTCCCAATAAAATATGCAATCGTTGGACATTCTTTTCCAAATAAAACGCAAGATCTAAAATATTTTGTCAAACTTTTAAACAATATTACTTGGCCCTTATTGGTTAATTAAGAAATCACACAAAATGTATTGCTAAGTTTATAAATAATTAGTTTATGTTTCATGAAAGTTGAACATGACAATGGAAAACAAGATGATAGGGTGGACATTGGCATGTATTTTTATTTCCAACAGTCAATAAGCTCCATTATGTAGACTTTATCACCTTATAGTGGCAATGTCCCATCTCTTCGATCACAACACTGAAACCCAAGCTGAATTTTAGCAGCATTTTCAGCAACAGTCTGATGAGTGTCTGTGTAGGCACTCCTTAAAGTAGGCATGAAATCAAAATGTACAATGCTTATTTTGCTAGCAGACGCTGTTATTCTTGACAGGAGGAAAGAGTATGTTAATAAATGATTTATTAACTCAACTTCATCCAGTTTTGTGACCTAAACTAAAGTGAGGACTATTTACTGTACATGCTTGTTTTTTTATTTATTTATGCTTTGTTAATGATTCACTGCCTTTAATTGTCATATATAAATGATTTACAAAGTATTAAAACACAATCATTTCTGTCTGAAATCTGCTGTATTTTTAAACTGCTTCCTAACGTCTATTAATGCAGAGTTAATGCTTATCAAATAATGAGTTAACTATTTTCTTATGCTTAATAAATGATTCATTGTGTGTAGTTGTTATAAAGTGTTACCTCACTTTTTAAGTGCTTTACTGTGCGATAGGTGGGTCCGTAAATGATTGCATTTTTATTTTTGTCTCCTCCTAACGGTTACACATAGGGAATAGGATGAGAAACACAGCTGCGTCATGATCAGTTCAAAGCGTTTCAGAAATTATTAAGTTATTATGAACGTTGACAACAATATAACACCAATGGAATGGAAAATGATGTGGCATAGCAGGATGTTTGTGCCCTGACTTAGTGACACAGACGTCAACAGTTGCTGCTATTGTGCTCACACTAATAGAAAAAAGAATGTGTTTAGATTTTAAAGATGCTCATCTGGTATTCTGACAGCCTGTCAAGTTGGCCTGAAAGTGTTTGTGAATGTAATCCCTGTGATATGTATCCTCTGTGCTTTTATTATGGGCTCTTCTTGAATTTTGAGTCTGATATATCTATTGAGAATGGAGCTGTTTTTCATGCACAACTTCTGCAAATAAAAAAGGAAAAGCTTTTATTTACGGAGAAATGGAAGAAAAATGTTTTCTATGTTTTCTTTAACGTAGTTTATCATTTCAAGGTTTTGTAGGATGGACTCATGCGTCTTACTTTGTGTGACGGCTAGTTTATCAAGTAACCTAACAGCTCATGGACAAACGTGGAACAACCCCACAGGGACACTTTAACTGCTACAATGGATGCAATTTCCCTTTTTTATGTTCATGTTCAATGCAATACTAAGACATGAGAGCACATCCTAGTGCCTGAAATCAATTTGCACATTTTAGACATCAAACCACTTTAAAAGATATGTGAGAGGCATGAACACATAAAAATAGCACGCAATTGAATAATCACAGTGAAAACATTGTCAACAGATTCTACCTAACAATCTTATCTGTGGCTGTGGCCATCACCCCTACTTACTAATTAATTAATGTCCTGCACACCAACAACATGTGTCATCTAATTAATGAATCATGTTGCCAAAGTCGCTGGGTAAACAAGGCTTAAGTGCCACGTTTGCCCTCACCCCAGCAGGCAGTAATTCCAAAGTATTGTGTGAAAACAAGATACTTTGTGCTTGCGTTTTTGTTCTGAAACTTTTACTAAATATTTGAAGATTCTCAGCTTTCCCAATTGAATGTTACCAAGCTGTCATTACTGCAATTCATCTATACTGCT
>NC_079439.1:14700700-14999536 GCF_903798145.1 Danio aesculapii
CTATAACCAGCCAGAACACCCTAGCAACCATTTCAGTGCTAGTCTGTGTATTTAAAATTTGCCCAGTATCTATTCAGAAAACCCTAACAACCATTCTGAAAAAACACACGCTTTTTTGCATTCAGATACACACTCACCGGCTGTTTAATTAGGTACACCTGTCCAACTGTTTTCAATTATCAAGTTGCAAATCAAACCGAGCATCAGAATGGGGAAGAAAGGTGATTTAAGTGACTTTGAACGTGGCATGGTTGTTGGTGTCAGACGGGCTGGTCTGAGGATTTCAGAAACTGCTGATTTACTGGGATTTTCACACACAACCATCTCTTAGGTTTACAGAGAATGGCCCAAAAAAGAGAAAATATCCAGTGAGCGCCAGTTCTGTGGCCGCAAATGCCTTGTTGATGCTAGAGGAGAGAGGTCAGAGGAGAATGGCCAGACTGATTCCAGCTGATAGAAAGGCAACAGTAACTCAAATAATCACTCGTTACAACTGAGGTATGCAGAAGAGTATCTGTGAACACACATGTCTAACCTTGAGGCAGATGGGCTACAGCAGCAGAAGACCACACCGGGTGCCACTCCTGTCAGCTAAGAACAGGAAGCTGAGGCTAGAATTCGCACTGACTCACCAAAATTGGACAGTAGAAGATTGTAAAAATGTTATCTGGTCCTTTGAGTCTCAATTTCTGCTGCAACATTCGGATGGTAGGGTCAGAATTTGGTGTCAACAACAGTTCAGGCTGGTGGTGGTGGTGTAATGGTGTGGGGGATATTTTCTTGGCACACTTTGGCCCCATTAGTACCAATTGAACATCGTGTCAACGCTACAGTCTACCTGAGTATTGTTGCTGACCATGTCCATCCCTTTATGACCACAGTGTACCCATCTTCTGATGGCTACTTCCAGCAGGATAATGTGCCATGTCATAAAATGCGAATGATCTCAGCCTGGTTCCTTTAACATGACAATGAGTTCCCTGTACTCAAATGGCCTCCACAGTCACCATATCTCAATCCAATAGAGCACATTTGGGATGTAGTGGAACGGGAGATTCGCATCATGGATGTGCAGCGGACAAATCTGCAGCAACTGCGTGATGTTATCATGTCAATATGGATCCAAATCTCTGAGGAATATTTCCAGTACCTTGTTGAATCTATATGCCATGAAGCATTGAGGCAATTCTGAAGGCATAAGCGGGTCCAACCCAGTATTAGAAAGGTGTATCTAGTAAAGTGGCTGGTGTATATTTTGAAACATAAAAAAAATTCCTTTTGATATAAAGGTTAAAATTACTGATAGTCTAAAAATGTAAATCATCACATACACATATACGTGTGTAATAAATATTTACAATGCATTATTATGCATACAGTACATACACATATACATACAGTATATGCAGTTGAAGTCAAAATTAGCCTCCTGTAAAAAATGTTTTTCAAATATTTCTCAGGTGATGTTTAACAAAGCAGTACTTACTATAATCATTTTTTTTCTGGAGAAAGTCTTATTCATTTTATTTTTCTTGGAATAATGGTGGTTTGTAATTAAAAAAAATAATAATTAAGGTCAGTATTATTGGCCTCATTAAGAATTATTTTCCCCCATAGGCTGCTAAAAAACACTGTAGTCCAATGACTTGCCTAATTAACCTAACTGACCTAGTAAGCTAAGCCTTTAAATTACACTTTAAGCTGAATACTAGTATTTAGATAGCATTCATAAATATATAGTATATGTTAACACATTTGTCTCCAACACATCACTAAAATGTTTGGCTAACAGGTCAGATTGTTCAGTAGAGTAGGGTTCCATTCAATCAGCTAAACATCGTAATCTGAGGAAAGGTTAAATGTAAGTCGTTTTCTAGCCTTTCTGAAAATAATTCTCCTATTTATATTTATTTAAATTTGTTTCCATCTTAGTGGTTAGCACTGTCGCCTCACAGCAAGAAGGTTGCTGATTCGAGTCCTGGCTGGGTCAGTTGGCATTTCTGTGTGGAGTTTGCATGTTCTCCCCGTGTTGGTGTGGGTTTCCTCCGGGTGCAGTATTTTCCCCCACAGTCCAAAGACATGGGCTAGAGGTGAATTGAATTAACCAAATTGGCCGTAGTGTATGTGTGTGAATGAGTGTGTATGGATGTTTCCCAGTACACTGTGAAACAAATGCTGACTCAATTAAAACTTTTAAGGCAACAAACTTCAGGACAGTTTTGAGTTTACTCAAATTAAATTGATCAAGTGCAGTAATGGGGTTGAAAATTGAGTCAACTCAAAAATGTCTGGAAGAGCATCCGCTGTGTTGGTAGTTCATTGCGCTGTGGCGACCCCTGATGAACAATGGAACTAAGCCAAACTTAGGTTAGGTTTCCAACTCCAAATTTAATCTGACTCTAATTTTAAGGGACCGTCAAATTTATGCTGTAAGAATTTGTGCTTCCTTAAATGTTTCAGTTGAATCAACTTAACTTTTCTAGTCATCTCAACTAATTAGGATCACATTTCTCAGAGGATGCATGGTTACCTAATACCTTTTAGCCCGGTTGCCTCCTGCCTATTTCTGTGTCCAACACGACTTCACAGCAATTTGTAACTTTTTGATTTAGTAACTAATTTGTATGAATTCGTGCATTTGTACAATTTGTACTTATCCCCCAATGATGCTTGGGTTTAGGGGCAGGATTTGGTGCCATGCTTCCTTTTTAAAATTGTACATTTTCATACGAATGAACTCAATAAATTAAATAAAAAATACAACAAATTAGCTAATGAACAAAAAAAAATAAAAAAGATGAATTAGCCAATAAACTGACCAAGCCTGAAATTGTTACCTTTCTTTGTGAGATCAGGCTGGTCTGTCTGTCTGTCTGTCTGTCTGTCTGTCTGTCTGTCTGTCTATCTTTGTTTGTTTTGACAAGTAAAAACTTTTTTAAAATCCCCATTTCTTATTAATTCATATGTCTCTTAGCTCGAGCCTCCTGCTCCATCCATCTATCCATCCATTCTCAGACAAATAAAAACTTGAAAAATCCCCATTTCTCATTCTCAAGTTACTTCATAAAAAGTGTTCAAATGGCATACGTTTTTTTTTTTTTTTACCTAAATTAGCCAAAATCACCAAAATAGTGGATTAATTAATAGATTAATCTCTATGAATGATACAAAAGAGGTGGCACGGTGGCTCAGTGGGTAGCACTGTCGCCTCAGCAAGAAGGTCACTGGTTCGAGACCCAGCTGGGTCAGTTGGCACTTCTGTGTGGAGTTTGCATGTTCTCCCAGTGTTGGCGTGGGTTTCCCCCGCGTGCTCTGGTTTCCTTTACAGTCCAAAGACATGTGCTATACAGTAGGTGAATTAAATAATTAATAATTCTAAAATAATAATTCTAGTTATCTCAACTTACACCAAAAATATTAAGTTAAACTTAAAAAAAAGTGTTTTAAAACCTTACTAGCCAATTAAAATAAGTTAAAGTAACATAAAAAATACATTTGTTAAGTTTTTTTTACAGTGTAGACTATATTTCTAATTACGAATGGATCACATTTGTTAGAGGATACAGGGTTATCTATTACCTCTTAGCCCGGTTGCCTGTCTTAGCTCTGTCTGTCTGTCTATCTTTTTGTTTAGACAGGTAAAAACATTTTTAAAATCCCTACTTATTAATTCAAATGTCTCCTAGCTCGAGCGTCCTGCTCCATCCATCTATCTATTCATCAATCGACAAATAAAAACTTAAAAAATCCCCATTTCTCATTAACTCATGCTTGTTATATTGATCCTCCAGAAAAAAAATGCTACTTCATGAGAAAAGTGTTCAAATGGCATAAGGTATTTACCTAAAAATAGCCAAATTACCCAAAGGGCAGATTATTAATATATCAATCTCTATGAATTTTACAAAAGTTGTCCAGTCGAGCAGTGAGTGATTTAGTTTTTTTTTTTTTTATGTAAATTTTCCACGATGGACGTCCTATGTTCCCCAGCCTCCGGCACCTAGACTGCATCTCTGTTCTGGAAGTTTGGCCATAGGAGAAATGGTCATGCTCAACTCAGCCTGGTTTCTCTCTAGGTTTTTTTCCTTCACTTTCATCAATTGGTGAAGTTTGTTCCTTATCACTGTCTTCACCAGCTTGCCTGATTTGGGACTTGTGGAGCTGTGCATCGATTGATTTGCTCCACTGTTTGGACTTAGCGTTGAAAATTAAACCACACTGAACTAAACTAAATTTAACTTCAACTCTGAAAACTAGACTGACACAGTTTCAAATTACTAGAAAGTCTATGTTAAGCTGGTTTGTATAAGCGCTATATAAATAAACATGAATTGAATTGAATTTTGCTAATGCACGGACACAATATACTGATATACATAGTTTTTTTTCTTCAACACTTTGCTTTTTGTTAAGACACAACCTGTCATTTGGAACACTTTAACATCATTTTCATATTTCAGCATTCACATCCACTCAGATGCTGCTGTGTGAGTACTCGATTTTCTTTATTATGCAAAGAGATACACAAATTACATCACATGAAATCAAACACAAAGGCAAAATAACAGAATAAAAGTACTCAATGGAGTTTTCTTTCAAAGCTGAATTGTTTAATAATTGCTTGAAACTTTTGTAAATGATGCAGATCATAGTTAGATTTTAATCTGCATTCAGATGATCAGATTAGCCCCAAGTCAGGGTTTAAAGAATTCAAAAGTCTTGAAAGAAACTTTTTAAAGCATTTAGGCATTTCCAGATTGTCCTGACAAACAAGCCATTTTGAGTTTAAAAAGTGTAATCACAATTTGTTTTCTATTGTGTACAGTATCAAGCTGTCAGAGCAAAGAACTGTTTTTTTCTCTCTCTCCCAGAAGAAGTTTTGTTTGACAATAGCATCAATGAATCATATTCATTCAGCTGAAATAAATTGCCATGCGAGAGATTTTGTACCTTCTTTCAGCGCCAATAAGAGATCGGTTTATGCTTTCTGTGAAGGCTATTTTATTGCAATTGTGAGCTTATTTTATCACAAAACACCCAGGAGTGATTTATGTTCCCATTTATACTCTTTGTCTGTAGAAGATGCGAGAAATTGCAGGGGATGCAAACATCACGCTGAAGAATGAATTTGAGAGCACACCTTTTTAACTTCCCCCCAAAAAATATGATAACCAGCATATCAAGTTGCAATTATATGTCGTTTAGTTCCTCCTTTTTTTTCAGCGATGGTGTGACAATGCGAAATCGCACTTTGAAAGCACAAAAATTGCTTCTTCACCTTCACATCTGAGATTCAAACACCTTTTCAGAGCTGTGTATAAAAAATGCGAGTACATGTGCCCGAGGAATCGTGACCTCCCGTGACTCCCAGTGTTTTTCCTCTTCTTTGTGATGCTTCTATTTCAGGGGACCAGAGAACAGCACAAAGGGCTTCAGCCACACCAGATGCATCTGTCTTCCTAACAGCAGTCCTCCAGGCTCAGTCTGTGGTCAGCACAGGAGATTCTTAGATGGGTAAGTACTGTGGACAAAGCTGCAATCCTAAGTTGGGTAGGGGGGGTGGGGGGGTATTTCATTAAGTGAACAAGGTATTTCAGCACACTGTCACTTGTGAATCTCCAAAACAGTGATGGGAGGCCAGCTGAGAATGGTCTCAGAAATATCTTTGTAGGAAAAAATACAGGGGGAAAAATACATTGTAAAGGTGATTTATATGTTATATTGCAGTGTCTATATAATTATGAACTCGCAGAATCAACTGCATAACATTGACGGGGATGTAACATGCTTACTTTTTCAGAGAAATGTTTGCTGCAAGAATGATGGCAATAATAATAATACTTTTACATACTCTTACTATCAGTTCTGATCTCTATTGCAGTGCAAAGGGGTGTGGCGTGTCATTAATCAGAAAAGTCGCCATGCAAATATAATTGTGATGTATTTATTTCTGTAGGTTGCAGACATTCTAATACACAGAATTACTAGCAAAACAAAACAATTGTGTTTTGTAAAATGCACAATGCTTATGTTTATGGAAGACGGCAATAACTATCTGACACATGCTTTTACAAAGCTATTTACAACAGATACACACAGTTTAGGTAGCTAGAACGTTTACATTATTCTTCACTGACTTAAACAGTAACTTACTTTCATGTAGGTTAGGAAAAGTTAACGAATTGATGTGTTGTAATTTCAGCAGTTCTGATCTCTATCTCAATTCATGGAGCTGTTGTGTGTCATAAATCAGAAAAGTATGCAAATATAATCTTGATGCGTTCTAAAAACTCACCTTTCAATTAAATAATGTTTATTTACTGTACATTGCAGACATTCTAATACACAGAGTTACTAGGAAAACAAAAACAATTGTGTTTTGTTAAATGCAATCTGATGTTTATGGAAGATGGCAGTAATACTTTTACACATACCCTTATAATGTGTGTTATTTACAACATACAGTATACAGAGCTGTAAAGCTTAACTTTTCGATTTTAGGTGAAAAATCGAACCTGTTGGATACGTTTTTTGTGCACTTTTTGATTTTAGTTGAATAATTGATTCTGTTGGAGATGTCCACCAGATTAATAGGTTCCAAAAAAGTCCAGAGAGGGAGGGGGTGGGGGGGGGGGGTGATCAACAGAATGGGGAAGTCCCAGAGTAAATTGAGAAAATATGATACACCGGAGTTTCGGAATACGGAAAAACTGTCTTTATGATGTTTCATCTGTTTTTAGATTATTTGTTTTATTTTATTATACTTGTCACTTTTATTCCTGTTTATGTAAAGCACTTTGAATTGCCATTGTATGTAGCACTTTGAATTGCCATTGTATGTAGCACTTTGAATTGCCATTGTATGTGAAATGTGCTATGTAAATAAGCTTGCCTTGCCTACACATCTAGGTAGCTAGAACATTTACTTTATTCTTCTCCCAGTTAAACAGCCACTTTCATGTAGTTTAGAAGTAGTTGATGAATTGACGTGTTGTAAATTCAGCAGCTCTGATTTCCATTGCAGTGAAAGGGGCTGCGTTGTGTCGTGTCATCAACCAGATGCAAATATAAAAGTGATGTGTTCTAGAAACTGATGAAGGGGGATCAGCTGAAGTATTTAAAACATATACATGAAAGGATTCAATTAACCATGGCTAAATAACATCAGCTTTTCATCACTCACAAATGCAATCCTTTTGGCAGAAGTAATTTTTTTGAAAAGAAACTCTCTTAGGCTGCATTTACACTGCATGGTTCGGAGAACTTTTCTGTCATAAACTATAGTAAAACACCTTGTCAAAAAAAATTAATAAAATGAAACCCTGCAAACAGAGAAAAGGGGGCTCTTTTATTATCAGCTGTCTGTCAACGCCCACTCTTTTTTTCCTGGTCATTGCACCTTAGCCATGTGCAGTGTAAATGCAGACAGTCGGATACGAGTCACTTTTAAAAGATGACGTAAGCCGATAATAAAAAAAAAAAAAAACGGATACAGTCGGATACAGTCACAAAAACGGAATTGACCATCAAGATCTGCAGTGTAAATGCTGCCTTTTATGCCCAAATAATTTGAAACTTGACCCATGCTTGGGTATGAGAGTCCAATTCTGTAACAGTGCAAATAACTCATGAAATAGCATTAAATCATCCCTTAACAATGACTGTGTGGACTTACGCGATGCTCTAAAAATTACAATGCAAATGATCTTGTTAATTAAAAATTATCTTGTTTTTCCTCTGAATTAAGTTTGTGTCTCTCAGAGATATTTTTTTCTTGTTTTAAGCAAAAGCTCAATTAGTTTTAATTACTATTTCCGAAAACAAGACTTAATATCTTGTCAATTTGCTTCTTAAGTAAATACATCTTCATTTATCAGTTTCCTTTTTTTTTTTTTGCACAGTGTATTAATATTCAGACTGAATACGTTATTATAGTACTATTCTGATAATAAAATGCCTGTCTGAAAAGACTCTAATTATTTAACGACGCTCAAAAGCTTCTTTCAATGCTAATATATTTCACAGATCACTGTTATGAGCATGTACAATCGCTTCATCAAATGTCAGGGGCTGGAAGACAATTGAAAGTAAAATATATCTTCAAAAATAGCAGCGCAGTCCTCTCCCATAAATTTGTTAGATGGAGTACATTCACTCTAAAAATAAAAATTGCATCATTTAATCACCCTTATGTCATTCTGAACCTGTTTGACTTTCTTTTATCTATTTTTAAAAAATGCTGTAAATAGTAAATCTGAAATTTATACAATAACAACATACAACACATATGAATTATGAGCTATGGACAATTAATGGATTAGTTCAATCAAAAATTTAAATTAAGTCACCATTCTTTCTAATTCTACCATTCTCACTTATTCTTTTTATGCTTCTTTTTAAAAACACAATGTAATAAATGTAAATTTCTATGAGTAAAATACAATAGAAGTCAAAGACAATTGGTTTCCAATAGTTTTAAAAACAACGTCTCAGTGTTCAACATATGAAAAAAAAACTCAAATAAGTCTGGAACAAGTGGAGGGTGACTAACTTATGACAGAATTTTCATTTTTGGGTGAACTATTCCTTTAATTAACAGATTTCTTACAGTGTTCCAATTGATTAAGTTTCTTTCTTCAGTTGAATACACAGTTACAAAACAGCTGAATGTACCCATTGACTTAAAAAAGCTTTAGCATAATTGATATTGGATTAAATGGATGATGGATTGGATGGCTGATTTTTTTTTTTAATCAAACAAAGATAAGACAAAATATTGCAGATATCTCCATACAGTATGTCTCTATTATGAGCTTTCATGTTTGCGGTTGCCAAATGTAGAGTTTAGACCCTTAATCAGAGATTGTTGGTTTAACCCTTTGATGCGTACTATCACACCAGTGTGATGAGAATGTTCAGTGCATTAAAAAAAGTGAATTGCATTTAAGTGCACTAGTCTTAAATGTAAGTAAACAAAACACTCAGAAGTGATTTATGTTCTAATTTATATACTTTGTCTGAAGAAAAAAATAAATCACAATGTATCAATGTTTTCAATCAAATAACCTTTATTTTAGCTTTCAGATATTTAAATACACACAAGTAATAACAATGCTTAAAATGTATAGTTTGTAAAATACAATCTGATGTCTATGAAGAAGGCCATAATAATCATTTTATACATAATCTGATGTTCAGTTGGCATTTCTGTGTGGAGTTTGCATGTTCTTCCCGTGTTGGCTTAAGTTTCCTCTTGGTGCTATGGTTTCCCCCAGACTCCAAAGATATGCAGTATAAGTGAATTGGATGAACTAAATTGTGTGTGTGTGTGAATGTGAGAGTATATGGGTGTTTTCCAGTACTAGGTTGCTCCTGGAAGGGCTTCTGCTGCAAGGAATAGTTGGTTGTTCGTTCTGCTGTGGCAATCCCTGATAAATCGGGGACTAAGTCAGAGGAAAATGAATGAATGAATGATTAATCTGACAAATCTTGTATGTTAACCCAGTGTTTCCCAACCTTGTTCCTGGAGGCACACCAACAGAACATATTTTGGATGTCTCCCTTATCTCACCCATTCACTTCAGGTTTTGGGGCCTCTTCTAATGTTCTGGTGAGTTGATTCAGGTGTGTTGGATTAGGGAGAGCTTGACAATGTGTACTGTTGGTGTGCCTTCAGGAACAGGGTTGGGAAACACTGTGTTAACCTATGCACAAAAGCTCAACCTGGTGATTACAACGCCCATTAAAGGGTTTCACTGCTGTTTTTTTTTTTTTTTTTTTTTTTTGTTTTTTTAATAAGGCATTGAAACATGGTTTAATGACATTGAAGTTAAATTGTCACATTTAAACTGGCTAAATTAAAAACAAAAGCTCGAACAGGGTAGTAATGTAACAGCTCAAGATTTACACATATTGTCAGGTAATTGAAACGTGCTTTATGTGGTTCTAAAAGAGCTGTTTTAGTAAAGATTATAGTGAATGTTTAATTAATGCCACTTTCAATACAGAACCTGGGATTTTTAATTATTTCTTAATTTAAAAAAGCTCAGTAAGCTATCAGAAAAGCTTAATCTGCAACCACACAACATCAAGTTTAAATATTGTATTTTTAAATTAGACTTTTATTTCTCCGGAGGAAAATAAATGTTTCATGGGTAGTACATTAAAAGCCTATGATTTATTACGTTGTCAGATAATTGATTTACATGTAAACTAGCATGTGTGCATAAACATACAGTACTCTTTGAAGATACTGACACACAAAAATGCAACACAGGCTCATTGGAAATACATGCTTCAGCCTACATTTTTGTGAAATGTAATTTTGTATTTATTGTACATTTAACTAGCAGTTTCTAGGCAAAATGAAGCAGTATGTCACCAACAATGTTTGTTCGTTTTCACACTAATAATGTTTCCTGGAAGATATGAAAAAATACAGTTCTTTGCACAATAATAATAATAATAATAATAATAATAATTAAAATATTATTACGGGGCTTGTTTTGTGGAGACATGCAAAGTTTAGAGAACACTAGGGAAAAAAAACTAACTTCACTTGTGTTTTACAGAAGCCAGAAAAAACAACATGAATGACATGAGGTGAGTATATGATGATTAACATTTTATTTTATTTATTTTTTGGTTGACCGTCATACCTGCCAACGCTCCCGCTTTTCCTGGGACATATGGCGTGTCCCACTAGAGACTATGTCTAGCAAACGCCCCTGTCCCGGGAGTCTCCCGTACATCTCCCACCACCCTCCCGTTTTGGTATTTTTCCCAGAAAACAACTGCGTTATTCAGACAAACACCCAGTGATTTTCAAACACTCTCAGAATTTCAGAGACAAATGTTGACTGTAGAGATGTTTAATAAAAATGCATCATATGGCCCATTTCTGCCGAGGGGTATATGGTACAGTACAGGTCACCTTTATCAGGCTTGCGTTTCCACTGCCAAAATGGTACCCTTTTGGTGGGCGTGGTGTACAACAGAAAGTTTCAGTCGACGTCATTCTCACTCGAGGAAATGTCAAAGTAAAGCACATGAAGATTCTAACCTCTTGTTAGAAGGTAATTCTGTCATTCCAAGTTCATAATAGTCCAAAAGGTGATGATAATAGTTAAACATGGCAGTTTGGTAATATTTAAGGTTGCTGAAAGAATCATTTCCTCCTTTGTTTTTTCAGCTTCTTCTTGGTTTTTCCACGCTTCACTCTGCTCATGAGGTTCGTTATTTTAAATGTAGACGCGTGGCAAGTGTTCGCAAGCTCTCTGGAGTAAGTGAAACCGCTTGTGCTTTAGACGGCCACATAAACAACAACAGGACAACAGGTTTATCTTCTAGTTTTGTGGCTGTTCATCAAGACGACGGTCCCCTTTCAAAAGGGTACCCAAAACGTGGTACAGTCCGATTCACTTTTTGGTACCTTTTGACAGTAGAAACGGCCATTAAAGTGTACCGTACCATACCGTACCACTCAATGGAAACTTGCCAATAAAGTACACTTACTGTAAACATATAGCCAAATGTTTACATTTGTGCATTTACATTGTACAAGATTGCAATTGAAAAAACAGTGAATCTGATTTTGGATCCTTGAAAGGCATTTTGGAATTCAGCATTTGTATTTTCTGAGGCAGTTACTCATCCTAACCTCGATAAATTGATTAAAAACCAGTCAATAGCATTTCAAAACACACTTGAGTCCTAACATCCAAAACAATTGAAAGGATCTACAGGGGGAAATAATATATTGGTGCTCTTTAGATACAGGATTTTAAACTTTATTCACAACATTTTCAATTGACTTGAACTGATGATTTGTTTGTTTCAATGCTATTTACATGAGCTATGCCTATTCATGTCCCTCAGTGCAGCTCTGCACGCTTCATGGCTCATTATCGCCCACAATATTATTCCGTTAAGACTGATAGGTTGCCCTGATTGGACTATAATAAATGTATACCTGCTGACGCACTCTGCTGAAGTGCGAGTTGTACTGGTCTGAACCCTCTCCAGGAGTGAGAAATGCAGCCATGTAGATGAATCATTAGGAGGAGTTAATGACCAGGAAAGATGTGCTTTGGTAACCTTCTATTCCAATATAATCGGCGTTTGGTATTCAGACAATCTTAGCTCTCCTTTCGCTTCCTGTGAGCTGTCCACAGGATAATTACTCACTGTCTGTCTGCAATGTGCTTATTAACATTTTCTGATGAATACCTTTCTGAATGAGATAAAAGCTCAGCTGTTTGCGCAATCAAAAGGAATGTGTGCGAGTACTGTTTCTTAGAGTTACATTGCCGTCTTTTGTTGACAAAAGTGCAAGGTCCTTGGTGTGCAGCGTCCATGTGAAAGTGGAAGTTCTGCGATGATAAAGCTATTATATAAAAGGACAGCTTTTTCTACACTGTTATACTGTGGGGAACGCAGACTCTCAGCTGTGCCGATTGAATATCTGAAAGTGTTAAAATGTAAGGAGTTTTTATTGCCTTGGTCACCTTTGGCTTTCTCACTGGGGTTCAATCCTCCCTGCAATAAAAATCTTTTGTTGTGGTAAGCTTAAAAAAGAGCTTTGTGTGCTTCTAAATTAGCTGTTTTACTTGACGTTAAAATGATTAATTAACACAGCTTTCCAGACATGGAATTTTAAATTATTCCATTAATTTTTTTAAAGTGCTTAGTTTCGGAAAATAGGAATCAGCATCCTCACAAGGTCAAGTTTAATCCCTTGCTGGTCTCTCAATAAGCAACATTTGTCTCTCACAGGACGTTTACATTTACATTGTACAAGATTGCAATAAAGAACCAGTATTCGTAACTTTTTCTTTAGGAGCGGGGTTGGGTGCCATACCTCTTTTTAAAAATCTTACATTTTTGTATGACTTAACTCGTACAAATTCGTATAAATTAGCCACTAAACTGACAAAACGTAAAATAGCTACATTTCATCTAACATTTTTTTGTGCATTTACATTGTACAAGATTGCAATTAAAGAACCAGTCAGGATCTATGAAGGGCATTTATGGAATTCATTCAACATATGTATTTTCAACACGAACACACAGCAATTCGTAACTTTTTGATTTAGTGGCTAATTCCTATAAATTTGTACGATCCCATTTGTATAATATAGCTTGATTTGCTAATAGGGACTTGCTTTTAGGGATGGGGTTGGGTGCCACGCCTCCTTTTTAAAATCGTACATTTTTGTATGACTGAACTTGTATAAATTTGTTCAAATTAGGCTAGTTTATACTTCTGCGGTGAAAAATTGGCGTGACCCACAGTGCCTGCCTTGCGCATCGATGTGCATTTATACTTCTGCGTGCTGTTTGTGTTGCTCTGCTATAACACTTCCGAAACGCTAGCCGGCAGTAGGTTTTTATGTTTAACGGTGTCAAGTTTCTTCACGGATGATTTGTTTTTTCTAAATGCTACCTTAATGTAAAAGTAGCTAAAACTCGCTTATTCAGAGGCGGGTACCGGTGGACTTGCAACAACTTTAATCATAATGTAAACACAAAACAAAAGTTTCCATCTGGAGCTCCTTCATGGGACTCGACACTTGAAAACACTTGCTCTATCGGGCTTGTGGCTATCAACACCGCCCACACTCGTTACAGCTACCAAGCCGACCAATCACAGAGCTTGTGCTATGGGTCGTTGCAAGGTGTAGTTACAGTTTTCGAGAGTTGCGCTCAGCATCAGCTGCGATGAGGGCTATGCGACCGTGCGAAGGCTGCACCAGACTATGCTTATGCGCTTGGTGTAGAAGTATACATTAGGCATTAGCCACTAAACTGACAAAACATAAAATAGTTACATTTCCTCTGAGATCAGGCTGATATTTTCTGATGCAGTTACACATCTTAATTTTTTGAAAACTTGAGAAAATAGGAATCAGCATCCTCGCAAGGTCAAGTCTAGTCCTTCGCTGCTCTCTCACCAAACATCTGTAGTTTCTCACATGACAATCACATTTGCGCATTTACATTATGCAAGATTACAATGAATCAGTGACTCTCATTTTGGATCCATGAAGGGCATTTTTGAAATTCATTCAACACATGTATTTTCAACACAATCTCACAGCAATTTGTAACTTTTTGATTTAGTGGCTAATTCGTAGAATCTTATTTGTACAATTCAGTTGGATTTGCTTATACGCTAATGACGGTTGGGTTTAAGTGTGGGATTGGGTGCCATGCCTCCTTTTTAAATATCATACATTTTCGTACATCTGAACTCAAATGAATTTGCCACTAAACGAGGAAATGTAACTATTTTACATTTTGTCAGTTTAGTGGCAAATTTCTACAAATCTGTGTGAGTTCAGTCATACGAAAATGTATGATTTAAAAAGTAGGCCTTGTCGGCGCAATAGCCTAGTGGTTAGCGCGTCGACATATGGTGCAGTAGCACGTCAGGGCGTCGCTAGTTCGAATCCCGGCTCGACGACATTTCCCTACCCTACCCCCCTCTCTCTCTCTCCAACTTCGCTTCCTGTCTAAATACTGTCCTATCTAATAAAGGCAAAAATGGCCAAAAATAAATCTTTAAAAAAAAAAAAAAAAAGTAGGCCTGGCACCCAACCACAGCCCTAAACCCAACCGTCATTGGAAGATAAGCAAATCAAACTTATTTTGATAAAAAGAATGACAAGATTGTTGTCATTCTTCATCAAATATCTGAAAGATACTGATATTCTCAAGAATGGAGAAGGAAAGAAGTTACTGTATTAACTGCTTCTTTCAAAAAAAAAAAAAAAATGTGCTTCTGTTCTTGAGAATCAAGGCAGCCAAAATATTAAATTTTGTTGATTTCTTTGGTTTGTTTGTTTATAACGCATTCATACATTATATCTACCAACGTTTATAATCATTTATAATTAGAACTTTTAGAGGGTACTCATTTACTCTGGGTACAAGGACATACATTTGTGTAATGACATGGGTAAAACTTAGTTGTACTCTATTAAGGTGGTTTACGAGGACATGTCAAGTGTCCTCATAATTCAAAGATATTAAAAAAAAAAAAAAAAAAAAAAGGTCCACATTCAACTATGGACCCATTTTTACAAGGCTGTTATGATGCATTTAACGATCATCAGCATCTTAAATACTACAAAAAGTTTTCAATATTTACATTTTTTTTCAGTATACACATGTTTCCAGACCTTAATTCAACAGAAAACTTTAAGAGAATTTTCAGAATTCAAGATTGTCATTTTTCACCAAAAATCTGAGAGATGCTGAGAAGGAAAGATGTTGGTGTATCAACCACTTATTTCACTGTTAAAAAAAGGTGCTTCTGTTATTGAAAATCAAGGCAGCCAAAATATTAGATTCAGCTGATTTTTTGTTTATTTGTTTATCATGCCAAGTTTAAAATAAAATGTTCTTTATTTGTTATCATTCATAATTTTAGAGGGGGTGTACTCATTTATTCTGGGTATTGATTTTGGTGGTTTACAAGGACATACATTTGTATAATGACATGGATAAAACCTAGTTGTACTCCATTAAGGTAGTTTAGGAGGACATGTCTGGTGTCCTCATAATCCAAAGTGTTTAAAGGGTCATGAAACCCCCCTTTTTCAGATTAAGTCTACCTCAGAATTTTTTTCAACAATTGCTCCATGATGGCCATGGAGCTCTGCGAGCAGAGGGAGGAGGAGTGGGCATGGCCGGCAGAGCAGGGGAAAAAGAAGGGCTTTTGTCAGTTGGTTCACTAATTCAAGATAAAAAAAAAATCTGATACAAAATGTGAGGAACACGCATGATTTTATATTTTACGAAGTTATAATGCAAATAAATAAACAGTAAGTAATTTAATGCTATGATGTCTACAAAAGATTATTCGTAATTTCATATAATATATAACCACTATTTGTTATATCATTATAAAAATAATCATGTTTATACACTATACATAAACAGTATATGTAGACTTCTCTTCTCCTGAATCCCTGGGTCTGAATGCAGACAACGTGGATAGCAGTACAGCAGGTCTCTTTCCCAATCTATTCCAACCATTAGCCCTGCCAGTTGTCTGGAGGATTTTAATCATAGGCGAACACGGCAGCACAGATAGGCGATGTGTCTGAATGGTAACAAACTCAACTGATAAAAGACAAAGTCCACCATTGTCCAATTCTTGTACAGCTCCTGACAAAAATGTTTGCTGCAAACCAACAGCTTTGCTGTATCGGCCCTGACAGCATTGCAGGGAAAAACATGCAACAAACTTTGTGGATCATGGAAACACACACATACAAGCCTTGTTGAAAGGCTAAATACTGCGTGTCCTGCATGGCCGTGGTCTCACAGCTTGGCAGGTCTGTGGTCTGTCCATATTAGTCTGTCATCCGTATGCACATGCAGTCACGAATAATTAAAAGTCAGGCTCTTCATAAGTAACTCAGTCTATGAATAATAATGTGAAACCGACGTGTCATCACTCCACTAGCATATTCGCACTATGTCACCGGTTTTGATCCTGGAAGATGAAATTAGCTGACAAAAGATTATCCAATTTTCCCCACTATAAATTATATATTATTTTAAAGTATCAAATTACAAAAGACGAATTACCGATTGTGCGAGGAGTTTGTAATGCAGCGTGTATGAGGCAGGACAGTAAATATGACGTTGTTCTGTCTTCTGGCTGCCATTATCAGTCTCACACTAGTTTTTTTTCCTTTTCTGAAAGTTTTGAGAACACCATTGTGGATTTAGTCTATTTCAGCAAATAGGATTGTAAAAAAATGATTTGTTGTACTCAGTTTACCCAATGATGATGACTCTGATGACTTGCGCTGCTGAGAAGCCAAAAAATGTGAAAAGGGTCCATTGATCGGGTGTTGAGTTTAGGGTAGGGGTGTGGTGGGGTGATTCCATAAGTGTTTTTTACTATATAAAGTACATAATACCTATGGAGATACCACCAATACCAGTGTGCGTGTGTGTATGTGTGTGGCAGACTTATGTATAACACTTCATAGCAGTTGAGAATTGAGTTAGCTTTTAATCATGCAGACGAGTGATCGGGCACAGCACTTTCAGTGTTCAGTTTTTAATCATTGGTCTAATGCAGTATGATCAACGTCTTGATAGGGAATTCAGTGGCCTGAAAACTGGCCAGAGTGAAATCTGAACATGGATGAAGCGTTTGTTCATTTCTTCAATCTATCCATTCATCATGATTCATTGGACATAAAACGTGGCATGAAAAGTAAGTGGCTCTTCTCCATGAAATGCGGAAACACTTGATCATTATTCACAATGTCTGTTCATTATTATGGCATATGATTCAACTTATTTTAAAAAGTTTTGTGATGAGGTAATTAAATGGAGAGCTAGTAAGGATTGGATTTGATGATTTGATCTTAAAGTACAAACGAAATCAAAACTAACCACATTTTGTTAGCTCATATTGCCACTCTTGTGGTGAACAATTCATCTGTGTAGCTATGTCATTAAGGAAAATAATTTTTTGCCCTTGTAATCGTTAATTGAAATGTGACAATGCAATTCCTGTTTGCTTTCAGTTAAATTGTCAGATTACGCCTGTCTGAGGTTTTGGGTGTGGCTAACATACTTAAACCACGCCCCTCCAACTGTCAGTTAGGACAACAAACCGAAATTTTGAGGAAGAGGCGTCTGTTATGCCAAGATCAGACTGCATGATTTTAGCCTCGATTTTGACTCGCAGACAGGTTTTGATAAATCACAATAAATGCCTGAAATCACAGGCAAACCAGTGCTCGTTCACGTGAGTGACAATCACACAGTGTGAACTATAAAAGACACGATCTGAGAGAACCACCAATGAGTTGCCGACACTCGTGAGATATTTGACATACTAAATATCTGGAGCTGTCAGCAATTCAAATCATGTCGTGTGAAATGTGTTCTGATTAAAAATAACATTGGCGATTACCTACAGCCAATGAGAGAGCAGAATCCACTAGTGTGGGTATCTGCTGGCCAGCGGGAGGTTGGAGAAGTTAAAAGGGCTTATTTTCAATCTATTTAGTCCCATGAAATGGAGAGAAAAACTAGTGGAAATTTGGCAGGAGCACATGTGTCTTTTTGACGTGTCATCTGAGCAATACCTCTACCGGGTCAAAAAAAGAATAAAAAGCCACATGCACTCAATAGTCTACACTTTAAAGGTGCTGTATGTTAGATTTTGACTCTTTTAAAGCATAAAAATACCATAATATGTTTGTAGATATTTAAGAAACATGCTACGTGAACATACTTGTTTATCTGAAAAACAATACTGAAGTCAGATAATCTGCTTTGAAGATGTGAGTTACATGCCAGAACGATTGTCTTGGTTTTGATTCTTTTAAACCAATCTAATGTCAGTTTAGCCAATTATATTTCAGCACCCCAGGTTGCCTTGTTGGAAAACCGCATATTCTATTCATTCATTTAGAAAGGATATTTTTAACCCCGCACCTGACCGTTCCCGCTGTATGTTCAGCCTTTGTTCACCGGCTGCCTGACTCACCCCGTTTTCTACTCGACCCGACCGTTCCCGCTAAATTTAGATCTGGTTTCCAAAATCTCATGTTGAAATTGGGTACTACCAAAAGAGAGAGATAACAGATAAAAGTGCAGGTTGTGCAAGGATTGTAGACTAAATGTCAGTTTTGTTTGCCCCTTTGTGATGAGACATGAGTGCCACTTGACATGCGGTGAGGTTTGTGGCTGGTGAGGCACTGACTCTTTCAAAGTCAGATTTATAAACATCAATATATTTGCCAACTGCAGATTGTGTTACATATATCAGCATAATTTCTATACACATGGCAGGTACATATTGGGCCAAAGAAGAATGTAAAATGTATAGCGATTCAATATGCCTCCTAAAACACACCCCGCTGGATGCTACAGAGTCCAGACAGCCTATAATAAGCAACACACAGCGGCGGCGGATGCACGCGCTCTCATTCACATGCACACACACACACACACACAGAGACACAGCACCACAGCGAATGCGCGCTCTCTCTCTTTCTTTCCTGCTCTCTCTCTCTCTTTTCTCTCTCTCTCTCTCTCTCTCTCTCTCTCTCTCTCTCTCTCTCTTTAGTAAGCGCTATATTGCTAGACAGCCCGCTCCTGTTCAGATTACACCCATTTTACCGACCGCTACCACGTTGTATTCTGAAATTTATTCCCGTGCCGCAAGAAATCTGGTTGTGTCCCACAGCTTCTGTGGTTCAGCCGCAGGAGTGCAGCCCTAATTTGTATCTGCTGCTGCTTTTAGTAGTATGGCAATAAATGTCATGTAAAGTGGCATTCAAACTCACATTATTAGCATTTAGCACTGAATAAAGCACATGAGGTGTACCTGAGGTGATCATTGTCAGTTTTCTGTTGTTTAGCTGCAAGAAATAGAAACCTTTTCTAAAATATACATTTCAGGTGTTGGTTAGGACAAAAACTACTTTTAATATGGAAAATATTCCTTCTATCCCGTTGTTTTTGTTTATTAAACTACTTAAATTAGCCTTAAATCAGCCTTTAGGCTCAAAAGTCAGGCACACTGCTGTTGGTCCTCAATCTGGCAACCTGTATTTGCATTTGTTTTGATCCAGGAATGCAATACCTAGTTCAACCACTGGGTGTCAAACTTACATACTGCACCTTTAATATACAATGGAAGTTGAATGGCCTTAAGATGAAAAGAACATACTGTGTGTTTGTGTGTGACACCTACACTGTAAAAAAAATAGTGGCGGGCCGTTAATCTATTCTCAAAGTTGAGTTGGGAGCTTGGGTGTATTCTACACAAGCTATGATAACTTTCACCTTGATATTTTAGCGCGAATGTATACCTGGCAAAATTGTACTGTAGGTGGTGAGAACGATTCTTCGAACCTGTGTGTATTCCTATTGTGAAATTAACACATAAAACCTGACATGCTAACATGGATGCAGTTTACTAGAGTGAATCTGATTAAGGTTAGCTCCACATCTAACTGTCAGGCATCTGTAGAGTTTATGCATTTGAGTAAAACATATACAAATAAAATGGACTGGGTGCTTTTTAAAATGAATGACAGTGAATGAAAGAAAACCGGTGAGCTGTCTAACAAAAAAATCTTCTGATCAACTCAGCAGTATGCCCATCTGGAGCTTTCACTTACTTCGAAGACACTACTGACTATGTTTACATGGACATATGTTATCTAGTTATTATCTATTATTGCCTTAATAGACAATGATATAATTAAGGTGTTTACGGGAAGTGAAGAGTTTCCTTTAATTTTGGGTGACTTTAACTGCAGTTCAGCAGTTTTTTACCTTCACTCGTGAACATTTCGTTCATGCCCCTAGATGCAAATAAGGAGTAAGTAAGGACTGGTGAGAGTGTTTAATTTTTAAATGTTTAAAATTTAATAACGCACGCCAATGGAAAAAGAAAAAACCTCCGCATTTCGCGATGTGTGTGTGTGCGTGTGTGTCTGCAGTCCTTTACTGACAGCTGCGTGTTTGGATCTTGTCAGGAAAATATTTCGAAAAGTCCTACATGACAGTAATAGTTTGATCGCGGCGTTTATTTCAATAACGCCACTAATACATGCATACTCCACGTCTTAATGCCATTTCTGTTTAGTTCAGTTATGAGTTTAGTAGGATTAAGATAATCAAAAATCGCTGTTTCAAGCTTATGTAGGCCTACAGTTCAAAATTCATGTTTAACTGAATAAACAGTTAGTAAAGTACATCTTATTGAACGTAATTTATTTTCATAATTATACTAGAACAGTTTCTCAAGCAGTTTGTGATGCATTTTGGAAACAGGAGATGAGCCCCTGGTCTAATGCGCCACCTGGCTTGAGAAACCCATTCTCAAAGACTTACTTTTAGTCATTATTTGGGTAGCACACATAATTTGAATGCCTTCGGGAGAATTCAAATGAGCCATTTTAATCTAGATTAATTCCAAGATTAAAGTAAGATTAATCTAGATTTTAAAAAAGTATCTATGCCCACCTATAAAAAAATCTTACTTAAATTTTTTAGTGAAACCAAATTAATTTTCCTAGTCATCTCAACTTACGTCAGTCAAACTGACTAAAAATAATAAGTTAACGTTTGTAAAACCTGATTAACAAATTTAAAATAAGTTAAAGTAATATAAAAATATTGGTTGTCTTGACTTTGTCATTGTATTTTTATACAGTGTATGTCTACTCATAGTAAAGGTGTCTGTTTTGTGACTTCTTTTTAAATTTTTTTTATACATGTTTATGATCTATACTCCAACTCTTTTTGTTTGCTCATCACCGTTAAATGCCGAGTTTGAAACAAAGCAGTGTCAGCTGAAGGGGAGTAGCTGGTTGTCATAGTGATGATCATCTGCCTCTTAAATTGCTCATCCTTTTTGTTTGTCTTGATAACTTAGGTTCCACAACACACATTTAGCAATTATGTAATCTAACATAATCCAAGAGATTGTTGACCTCGCAAAACTGTGTTATTTGTCTGTCACTTCTTGGATGAATTTGCCAGTTAACAGCACACTGAAGGATGATGTGTCTCGTTCATTACGGATGCATACACACAAATATAAATGAAGAGTTCAGATGCAAAAACCTCTTAAGTGCCATCTGAAATGTTCTTCTAAACGGAGCGTTTTTCTGTGTTTGTGTTCAGTTAATTCACTTTAAAGGCAATGGAAATAACCTATACTTTGGCATAATAAAAATCAAATTACTGAACATGAACCAGGAGCCAGAGGAAAAATGCTCAGTTTAGAAGAACATTTCAAATGGCACTTTAGAAGTTTTTGCATCTGAACTCTTCAAATAAATACATATTTACCAATATACACAAAAGATGAGCATAATGTGAAAGTGAACCCCTTGTAGAATCTGAAAATGTGATATATTTTCATAAAATAGGAGGGATCCTACTAAATGCATGTTATTTTTTATGAAGTACCGCCCAGATAAAACTGCCCCCACACCCTTCCCTTTTCCCCCAATTTATGAAAAGAAGATATCAGGTTTCTGCCACGGTCTTTCCAATTCTTGTTTTGGTGTGTAAGGATGGCTATATCTCTCCATAATATTAAACCATGAAAACTGTTATGGAACTCCACACGAGACAAGACCACGAGAATGGTCAGGCACAAAAACAAATGTTCTAATCTAAGAAGATCAGCTAGGAAACCAGTTGTTCAGGTTGTCAACTGGTTAATTAGTTAGACTCTTATATTAGTTAAGATCGCAAAGCAAGGGAGGATGTCTGCCGATTGCAAAGTGAATGGGGGGGGGGGGGGTTGCTGCATGATGTTTTTTTTTTTTTTTTAACACTCTAGTCTAGTTGGATTTGGTTTCGGTTGGTGATGGGATTGGAAGATGCATGTTGCACGAGTGAGAGGCATGCAAACTCCCATGCAAAAGGTTGCCGGGTCCATCCCAGCTCGGAGCGGGTTGGGTGGTGTAGGACCAGCGGGGTTACAAGTGCACTGTAAGTATTTTCTTTTATTGTGTGCTTGTGTCATATATTCAGTCTTCTGTTGGTGTGGTGTTTAGCACTTGGTTTATGTTTACATGCGCCACATGCTTTAGTGTTGTGTTTTCGCGGTTAAAGGGTTCTCTCATTGGCTGTGCGTTCGAGTCTTCTCATGAACACATGGCTTGTGTTGTCTTTGTGTCATGTGCTCTCCTGTCTATTGTCTAATCCCACCCTCCTTCTTGAAGCTGCGGTCACACTGGGCTTTGTGTGTGCGAAATTTTGTCATACGGCACTGCGAAAAGGGACGGGATTAAACAAGATAATTAGACATTTAAAAAAGCGAGCCATTGCTCATTATTTTAAATTTCTGTCCAGAGAGGTCGTGTTTTAATCCTCGATTGGTCTCACGCAGTCAAGTGATGCGATTTCGCAGGTCAGAGTTCACCAAGCTTGAACCTTGCACCGCAGCAACATGCGAAACTTGACGCATGACCTTGCGTTTCCGGTCTGACGCATTCGCATGCGTATGAATGGAAGTCTATAGGAAGAAAAGCCCAGTGTGACTGCAGCTTAACCTATTATTAGTTTATTGTGTTCACCTGTCTGTTTATTAATTGTTTCTGCTTATAGTCTCCTCATGTCTGCTGTCCAGTGCCAGTTCGTCACACATCTTTATCCAATCTAGTTTTGTCCTGTCTTGTCCAGCCCTGATCCCTGCCAGCCTACCCAGTTAAGTTTGCTTGTTTATTTGTTTTGTTAATGTTTTCCCCCACTGGGTTGTTTTTGTTTGTTTTTTGTTTGTTTTTTATAGTTAATAAATATCCATTTTAGTTCTGCATTTGAGTCATTGTCCTTTCACCTACTACAACCATGACAGTACGAACAGGCCATAAGAAGACTCAGCAGACCATGGGTTTGTTTTGTGCCTAGCTCTCTCCCAGGCAAGACAAGCCCAGGACTAAATTTTAGTCAGAGGACTGCCACATCAACAGAACCATCTCTCCTTTGGTGTATTCGCTGAAGGTCTCCTTGAGGCAGTCTGGGGGCTTCGGTTCACCGAGACCACCCTCATCCACTTCTTTCTAGCCTCCATTGGGAAGGAGCTGAGTGAACTTGGGAAGTGGACTTATTGTGAGGTAGTGGAATACACCTGTCTCAGGAAAGAGAGGGAGATCATGCAGGGAGAATGGTCCCCTCTCACCATCACTAGCACCACCTGCCAGTCGATGCCCAACCCCCAAGGGTTGACCCGCTCCCAAAAGCAAGACGGCTTCAGCTCTAGAGCAGCTGCCAGTGTTGGCTTCAGCCCCAGAGCACCCACCAGTGTCAACTCCAGCCCAAGAGCGCCTGCCAGTGCTGGCTTTAGCTCCAGCGCACCTGCCAGTGTCGGCTCCAGCCCTAGAGCGCCCACCAGTGATGGCTCCAGCCCCAGAGTGCCCGGCAGTGATGGGTACAGCCCCAGATCGCCTGCCAGTAACGGCTTCAGCCCCAGACTGCCCACCAGTGATGGCTCCAGCCCCAGAGCACCCGCCGGTGATGGCTCCAGCCCCAGAGCACCTGCCAGTGTCAGCTCCAGCCCCAGAACACACCCGCCAGTGTTGGGTCCAGCCTCAGATTGCCTGCCAGCATCTGCTCCAGCCCCAGAGTGCCGGCCAGTGATGGCTCCAGCCCCAGAACGCCCATCAGTGATGGGTCCAGCCCCAGATTGCATGCCAGTGACAGCTCCAGCCCCAGAATGCCCATCAGTGATGGGTCCAGCCCCAGATTGCATGCCAGTGATAGCTCCAGCCCCAGAGTGCCCGCTAATGACGGCTCCAGCCCCAGAGCGCCCGCCAGTAACGGCTCCAGCCCCAGAGCATCCGCCAGTGACGACTCCAGCCCCAGAGCGCCCGCCAGTGATGGCTCTAGCCCCAGAGCGCCCGCCAGTGATGGCTCTAGCCCCAGAGCGCCCGCCAGTGATGGCTCCCACCCCAGAGCACCTGACAGTGCCAGCTTAAGCCCCAGAGCACCCGCCAGTGTTGGCTCTAGCCTCAGATTACCCACCAGTGTCTGGTCCAGCCCGAGGGCACCCGCCAGTGATGGCTCCAGCCCCAGAGCACCCCCCAGTGTTGGATCCAGCCCTAGAGTACCTGACAGTGTCAGCTCCAGCCTCAGAGCACCTGACAGTGTCAGCTCCAGCCCCAGAGCATCCGCCAGTGACGGCTCCAGCCCCAGAGCGCCCGCCAGTGATGGCTCTAGCCCCAGAGCGCCCGCCAGTGATGGCTCCCACCCCAGAGCACCTGACAGTGTCAGCTTCAGCCCCAGAGCACCCGCCAGTGTCGGCTCTAGCCTCAGATTGTCCGCAAGTGTCTGGTCCAGCCCCAGAGCACCCGCCAGTGATGGCTCCAGCCCCAGAGCGCCCGCCAGTGTTGGATCCAGCCCCAGAGCACCTGACAGTGTCAGCTCCAGCCTCAGAGCACCTGACAGTGTCAGCTCCAGCCCCAGAGCACCCGCTAGTGTCGGCTCCAGCCTCAGATTGCCCGCCAGTGTCTGCAGCAGCCCCAGAGCGCCCACCAGTGATGGCTCCAGCCCCAGAGTGCCCGCCAGTGTCGGATCCAGCCCCAGAGCACCGCCAGTGACACCTCAAACCCAGAACGCCTGCCAGTGAGGGCTGCAGCCCCAGAGCGCCCACCAGTGACGGCTTCAGCCTCTCAGTGCCTGTGCTACCCAGCCTCCTAGCCTTGCCTGCCCCAGCCTGGTTCCTAGCCCTGCTGGCCCCATATTTCAACACTTTTTCCAAGTATAAGTTTTAATAACTAATTTCCAATCACTGGTTTCTTTTATTTTTGCCATGATGACGGTACATAATATTTTACTACATATTTTTCAAGATTCTAATTTTCAGCTTAAAGTGCAATGTAAACGCTTAACTAGGTTAATTAGGCAAGTTCAGGTAATTAGGAAAGTCATTGTATAACTATCACATAAAGTAAGGGATTCAGGTAAGTAAAGTAAACACATTCTATTTTAAGAATGGCAGGTGAGTCTTTGCAGATATGGATCTTGGAGACAGAAACCCCAGATTAGGAACCAGAAGACACCACTCTAGGAGAGACATGGAAGACACTGGAGAGGAAGTTCAGCCCTTTCTGGTGCTATAGATGTGGCTGGACCCTGAGTAAGCTGGGAGTGGGGCTTATGTAGTGCAGTGGTGATGACAGTGATGATTGTCAGGTGCGTGGCTGATTAGAAGTCAGGTCCTTGTGGTGTTTGATTGGGTGAAGAATGTGGTCTGACTGTGACAATAATGATGGATTGCTCTTTAGATCTTCTTAAAAAATATTGGTTGACGGGGCTAATTATTTTGACCTTAAAATGGTTAAAAAAACAGCTTTATTCTAGCCAAAATAAAAGAAACAAGACCTTCTCCAGAAGAAAAAAAAGATCAGAAATACTGCAAAAATCCTCTGTTAAACATCATTTGGGTAATATTTGAAAAGAATTTTAAAAAGAATCAAAGGAGGGCTAATAATTGTAACTATTTTGACCAAAAAAAATTCAAATCATGATCATGTTTGTTCTGAACAGTTAATCTGCATGTTGTTGTTCAGAAAATCCCTCCACATCCTGTAGATTTTTCAGTTTTCCAGCATCTTTTGCATAATTGAACCCTTTCCAACAGTGACACGGTTTTGAAATTCATGTTTTCACACGAGGATAACTAGGGGTCTCAAAAACAAATATTTAAAAAGGTTTGAACACTCACAGATGCTCCATAAACACGATGCATTAAGAGCCGGGAGGTGGAAACTTTGACACTTCTTCATTTTTCTTTTTCAGAAAATGTGTTTGTTGAAATATCTTTTTAATTTTTTAGTATTGCCCTATGCAAGTAACAGGTGATACTTTTCCAGAAGACTAATAGAAAATTAAGTACAATTTACCTTGATATATCCAAATTGAAAAAAATCCCGCTTTATATTTTTATTATTATTCACCTTGTCGGTCCCACTTTATATTAAGAGTGTCCTTAACTATGTACTTGCATCAAAAAATAAATACAATGTACTTTTTGTGTTCATAATGTATTTGAGAACACTTGCGGTGCTCTTGAGTTGGGATAAGGGTAGGTTTATGAACAGGTTTGGTGGTATGGGTAGGTTTAAGGGTGGGTTAAGGTGTAAGGGATGGTCAACAGTGTATTTACAAATGTAATTACAGAAATTAATTACAGTTGTAAATACATACAGGTATTTAATCAAGCATAAGTACACAGTAAATACATGTATTTACACAATTAGTATATTGCAACGGTTGATTCATTTCAGTATAAGTATATATTAGTTAAGGCCACTTAAAATAAAGTGGGACCATAATAATAATAATAATAATAATAATAATAATAATAATAATACTTTTATTGTTCTAGAACTAGGGCTTTGTTGAAAAAAGCAGACAAGTTTTATGCAAATGTTTCTGTGCATGTTTTATGCACATAGTTATATTTTTTGATCATAATCTAATCAAGGGCCAAAATTAAAGACCTTAAATTCCACTTTTGTCACACAAATTATTTTAAATTTCAAATTTGACATGCACTTTTATCCAAAACGACCCTTTACAGACTTCTGAAAGATACTACTAGGATTTTTAATGACCACAGAGAGTCAGGACCTCAGTTTAACGTCTCATCTGAAAGACTACGCTCTCTGAACAGTATAGAGTGCCCTTCACTATACTGGGGCGTTAGGACCCACACAGACCGCAGGTTGAGTGCCCTCTGCTGGAACACCACGTCCAGCAGCAACCTAGCTTAGCTCTGCTTAGCTTCGTTGGGCGACCATGTGAAAGCTGCAGAGAGCTTATTATATTAAGTTTTGTGTAAATTTTTAATTTAGATTTTTTTTTAATAATGTATACATTTTGAAGTCAATGTTATCCAAAATTACTTATGTATTTTGGTGTATGAAAGCAGTATGAAAAAAAATCATTATCCATAATAAATATGTTTTTATTAGGATTTTAATAATACCATTTTAATACCATTTACCCTTTAGATTACAGAAATCTGTAATGTACAGAGACATTAGCCCCTTTCACACACACAGCCCTTTCCGGAAAATTACCCGAAAGGGATCATGTGTGAACAGGCCCTTTTTGAAAAAAAAAAAGAGTAAATTCAGAAATTTTCAGAAAAGAGAAGTTGTAACATTACCAGTAATTTGCTGAAATGCTGCTTTGTGTGAACACAGAAGGAAAATTGCTAAAAAGAATGTGTTCATGTCTAGACCGCGTTGATGTGAGATGTCTACTCCAGCCAATCAGAACATTCAGAGGCATTCACATCCGCACTGTTTATGAAAATAAAAGCCTTTAAATACTTTTCTAGACACATTTAGCTGCTAGATGTTAGTCAGATAATGTTTTATGTTCCCTCTTAATGCCAACTGTGTAAAAAAATCATCAGTAAAATGCCTATGATAAATCGCTGTTTGTTAACCTTCAAGCTCTGCTACAGTTGCTTGACATGTATGCATGTGAAGTGCCTCAGTAAGCTCCAACACACACACATATTTTTTACATCTCAACATGCGAAAGTGTTCCTCAATATGTTTTTATCTAAGTTGTTCACAAAACTTATCCAGCCACAGAATTTTTAATGTAGTCAAATGTGTAAACATTTAGTTGTGGTTCACGCTTCTGCCTTTTGGGGTCTCTGGGACAAAGTAGCTGCATGAATGCTAAAGCTTTAAATAAAAGTAAAGCCATCAACAAAAGCCTGACCCTTTCTATATTTACAAATACAAACGCAGCCGTTTAGAGGCCATTTCTGGTTAATGATGTCAAAACTTACCAGTATTTTGAAATGGATATGTGAATGGTCTTTTTCAGAATAATTCTGAAACGTCCTTCCCTGTATGAACAGCACATTTTTTAACTTACCGGTGAAGTCGTTCTGGAAATTTCTGGGCTATTATTGTGATGCGTATATACAGTTGAAGTCAAAATTATTAGGCCTTCTTTGAAGTCCCTTTTTTTCAAATACTTCCCAAATGATGTTTAACAGAGCAAGGGATTTTATCACAATGTTTCCTGTAATATTTTTTCTGCTGGAGAAAGTCTTACTTGTTTTATTTTGGCTAGAATAAACACAGTTTTAATTTTTTTTTTAAATGCATTTTAAGGTCAATATTATTAGCCCCTGTAAGCAATATATATTTTTTTCATTATTTAATGATTTGCCTAATTACCCTAACTTGCTTAGTTAATCTACATAAACTAGTATCTTGAAAAACATATCTAGTAAAATATTATGTGCTGTCATCATGACAAACATAAAAGAAATCAGTTACACATGAGTTATAAAAACTTTCATGCTTAGAAATGTGTTGAAAAAAATCTTTCTGTTAAACAGAAAATGGAGAAAAAAATATGCAGGGGGCTAATAATTCAGGAGGGCTAATAATTCTGTCTTCAACTGTGTATATGTATATATATATATAGAGTTCATGTTTGGTTTATAAGAGCATTTATTAAAATTATTATTGGTCACTAGCACAGACAGCTGTAAAATTTGATGTGCCAGGGTCTTTAGTCAACCTCTTGAAGACGAGTGCAATCTAAGCCTGGTTGGCAATTTGATTATCCAACACTTCAAAGCACAATATTGCTAGCAATCTTTTGTGTATGGGTTATGGAAGGCTGTCAAATACGAACAGCACATTCTGTATCCGTGGTTACCAATTCAAGAAAGCTATGTGGTGATCATTTGGCTTAAATTTACTGTGGTTCAGCAATCCCTTCATTTTTTTTATGCGTTCAGAAGCACGTGTGCCTTTGTCTGATGGACACTCGTGGACACCAGGGGACTTTGACTGATGAGGTTTTAAAAGGCTGTCCTTGATTCTTCCTCTGGGGTTTACACTTGCTTGATGCTCTGAAATTGGACGTTTTATTGCATGCTAGAGATGGACAATATGGACATAAACTATACCACCATATTTTCCAGTATTTTTTGTGTGATAACAGTCAATCAATCAATGATGAAATCCACTGAGCGGCTAAAAAAAGTCTTGTATTTTTAGAGAGAGGTATTATCTACATTTATTCCCTTTCTTTTTGGCTTAGTCCCTTTATTAATCAGGGGTTGCCACAGCGAAATGAACCGCCAACTTATCCAGCATTTGTTTTACGCAGTGGATGCCGTTCAAGCTGAAACACATCACTGGGACACACCCGACAATTTAGCTTACCCAATTACCTTAACCTATAGCTTATGTCTTTGAACTGTGGGGGAAACTGAAGCACGTGGAGGAAACCCATGCCAACATGGGGAGAACATGAAAACTCCACACAGAAATGCTAACTGACCCAGCTGAGGCTCGAACCAGTGACTTTCTTGCTGTGAGGCGACAGTGCTACCCACTGCGCCACCAATCTGCCTATTCATTAAAAAAACAACAACAAAAAACATAAGGTGTTGTGAGCATAAACATTTAATTCATCCTGGAAGCTAGAAAGCGAATCTGTGTATAAACTCTATATGCATGACAGAAGTAAAGACATTCAGCTTTACCACTAGTTGACAAGAAAGAAGTCAGAAAAGCTTAAATTGGTCAAACATGAAAGCAATAAACACACAGTTATGACACTATATAATTTATCTGTGTTATTTTTGTCTTTTTTTATATAAATATTATATTATAAAAAGATATTATATTATGAAAGATAAAAAATCGTAGATTAATTATGCTATGCAAAAAGGACAAAGCCTTAATAGGTACCTATCATGCAAAAATGATTTTATGAGTGTTTTAAGGACAGTTCTGTGGCAACTAAGTGTGAATATACCCACTCTCCAGGGGCGTAGCAACCGGGGGGGATGGGGGGGATCCGTCCCCCTCACTTTTTGAGACAGACCATGTAGAAACAGGTGATTAATAATTATATGAGCATTTGATCTCATACAGCCGTCCCCCCACTTTTAAAATGTCCGCTGCGCCCCTGCCACTCTCTAGATATCTCTCCCTCATTAGCATAAACAGCCCTGAATTAGAAGCAGCCGTCCGCCGGTAGTTTCCATGCCATACCTGCTGAAGATTAAGGGCCTTATCTTGCACCCGGTGCAAATTGACGCAAGACGTGTTAGGCGTGATTTGTTGCTATTTTCAGACCAGCAACACCCTAATTTTCATGTTTTGCGTCACGTTGTTTAAACAACAAATCCATTTGCACCACTTTGTGGACTCTTGGGTGTTCCGGTTTAAAAAGGAGGTGTGTTAAAGTGTATTTGCTATTTTGTGGAACTGAAATAGACTGCGCTATTGACCAACTGAAAGCGGCTCTAAAGTCCAGCGCAGAGCATGTTAGTTATGCACCTATATGAGCCCAAAATGTGCTTAATACACACAGGGCATACAGCAATACACAAATATCTTTACATAAGGTAAGGATTAAAGGATTAAAATGTTATAAAAATTATTATTTTCATAAATATAAAAACAATTGTGTGATGCTATCATGTCAATATGGACCAAAATCTCTGAGGAATATTTCTAGTACCTTTTTGAATGTATGCCACGAAGGATTAAGCAGTTCTGAAGGCAAAAAGGGGTCCAACCTATACTAATAAGGTGTACCTAATAAAGTGGCCGGTGAATGTTAGCCTCTATCCCTAATACATGCTGTATGTTTTTAATGCATATTGTTTAAAGCATACATCAGTTCACATTTGTTCTTGTGCCTTGTTGGAGGACTATTTGAAAACTTTGCCATTTTACTTGAGCAACCTTTATGTTTGCTTTTGTTAACACTTGTTATAACCGGTGTCTTTGATGAAGTGATTAATTAAAGTTCAAGTGTGACGAGCAAAAAAAAGAAAAGAAAACAAAAGAATTATGTTAAAACCCCTCAGGACTGTAATTGAATGAATAAAAAAGGTTAAGCTTTATGTTAATTCGGTTAGCTAATCATTAAGTCTTACAGAAATGGTTTGATAGTCTCAGAGAAACCAATTAAAACGCAGTTTCTGTAATGGTGATTATGAATGAGCTGGAATTACACTCTCATATAAAGGTGAAATCCAGATGGCTGATCAAATAACTGTTAGACTGCGCTTTTTTACATTTTTGGATGATGGTGTAGTATGTGGAAACAAATGCAATGCTTGTGAATATACTGAAAGACTCGGGTTCATCAAGTTTGCATGTGAAACAGCAGATGATTGACATTTTGTTATGGCTTTTCTCTGGGTTCTTATTCTAAAAACTAATATTCATGGTTTATCTTGCCCTGAGGCCAAAGCCGAGTGCATCTCATTGAGACGCTTCATATTAATAATAATAATAACACAAAATCTGTTCTCTTGATGTAGACATTGTTTTTTTATGTGACATTATATCAAATTGGTGCTCCCTCATCAAATAACATGGCTTTCAATAGCTGTTAAAAAGTCTTTATGACATTTTCATTCCTGTCACCTGAATCACAAATAAAACACTTGCTAAATTATGCTGGTTTTTAATGTCGTCACAGAGTCCTGTTTCGTTTCCATTCACCAAATAAGGGCATTTAAAAAAGAAACACTTTGAGAAACTCATTTTTTTCTTTCCTTTCTTTTTTAGCAATAGTGCGGAATGAGAAACTGTGATGAAGCCGCAAAACCAAGAGGTGAAAATTAGAAGGGAGATGGATGGAAAAACACAGATGGAGACAGAAGCTGAAAGAAGAGATGTGAAAATGCGGAGAAGGGTTGAAACAGGAGAACAGGAAATGTGAGTGAGGTCTCTAATGACCTGGACACACACACATGTAATTGATTATTTAAAAGTGTGTGTCTTGCATGTGAAGTAAACAAGCACTAACAGGATAGTCGTTTGTTCTTAAATAAAGACACCCGTGAGTAAACATGTTTGTTCTTGGTCAATATATTCTCATCAATATCCTCTGTAAACAATGCACCTGATGTCATTGCAAACTGTGTTACTTTATTCCTCTGTGGAGCATGTAAGAAGTTTTCAAGATTTGTCTATACAATAAGTCAAAGGGTTCAGAAACAACTGAGCTATACCTTCTTTTAATAAATCATAATACCATACAGAATACAGCAGGGTTTAACTCTGCTTATAGAAAATGAAGAGTAAATAATTTGCATCGGGAGTGTTTTGCATTTTCAACATTTTTACAAATAATTTATCAAGCCACTTTAATTTAATTGTTATCTTATCATAATAACTGTTATATTACAATCCTGTGACATTGAAAATAGTTGTAAGAGATGTACCATTCTTCAATTCCAACATACACTCACCGGCCACTTTATTAGGTACACCTGTCCAACTGCTTGTTAATGCAAATTTCTAATCAGCCAATCACATGGCAGCAACTTAATGCATTTAGGCATGTAGACATGGTCAAGACGATATGCTGCAGTCGCAGATATGCAATATGCAACCGAGCATCAGAATGGGGAAGAAAGATGATATAAGTGACTTTGAACGTGGCATGGTTGTTGGTGCCAGACGGGCTGGTCTGAGTATTTCAGAAACTGCTGGAATTTTCACCCACAACTATCTCTAGGGTTTCCAGAGAATGGTCCAAAAGAGAAAAAAAATATCCAGTGAGCGGCAGTAAGCATAGATCCATCCTGTGTTGTATCAATGGTTCAGGCTGGTGGTGGTGGTGGTGTAATGGTGTGGGGGATATTTTCTTGGTACACCTTGCGGCCACTAGTACCTATTGAGCATCGTTAGTCTTTAATAATGAATGCTATTATGTCAATATGGATCAAAATCTCTGAGGAATGATTCCAGTACCTTGTTGAATCTATGCCAGGAATTATGGTCCGACCTGTTACTAGTTAGGTGTGTCTGGTCTGACTGACAAACCCCAACTTGGAAATTCTAAGCTTAATGAAAACTTAAGTTAGTTTTCCACTCATATAAATGAGTTTCTGGTGGTGTTCATGTGCGTTCAAATACAATTTATTCAATGTTATTATAACTCTGAAAGTCATCCTGCCAAAAGGCATCCATGCCTGCTTTCAATACATATTATGTATGCATATTATTATGCATAACTGGTGTCAAACCAGTTAATATTTTGCCTTCTAAATTATGTTTGTAATACTGTTGACAAAGTCTTTGCTTCTTGGCCCTTTGTTTACATAATTTTACCATGGTTTTGTTTACAGTCATAGGTCCAATTCTATGCTGGGTTTTCAGAAAGACTGAAACTAAAAGACAATGCTGTACCATGTATTGGTCTGACAGCTGCACCACAACTGTGTGAGTAGCTGTTTTTTTTTCTTCAGTTGCTATTGCTTTGTCTTTTATAATAGAACATTTGAAATGCACTAGGGCGACACTGTGGCTCAGTGGTCAGCACTGTCACCTCACAGCAAGAAGGTCACTGGTTCAAGTCCCTGGCTGGGCCAGTTGGCATTTCTGTGTGGAGTTTGCATGTTCTCCTCGTGTTGGCGTGGGTTTCCTCCAGGTGCTCCGGTTTCCCCCACAGTCCAAAGACATGTGCTATAGGTGAATTGAATAAACCAAATTGGCCCTATTGTATGTGTGTGCATGTGAGAGAAACCAATGATACATTGTAGCATTTTATGCCGTCTTTGGGTCTTTTTCACACCACACTGAATGCTTTGGTCCAAACCCGTTGAAAAAAACCTAAATGCTGTCATGTGACAAAATCCCCATCACTCATTGGCCAGATGTTATTGAACGTATTTCCTAAACTGCTTTTAAATTGGTCAGAATTAACGTGTGGGAAAATGCCAATGAAACTCCCACAAGTAAACAAACCGGTAGACACAAAATGTTGCTTTTTACTATAGAGGGACGACTGCGTTGGCTGATTGTATCCCTGGTCATAATATACTATATAGTTTGTATACATCACTTTAAACAAACTATACATTTTGAGAATGAAGCGCAGCTGCTGCTGGAAAACAGTGCTTTAATGCATTGCAAACGGCGAAGGCGCACCGCAAGTCACTTCAGGTGGAGGCGTGAATTAATTTAGCTAAACTGCGATAGGGTCATCTTCCGGAAATATTACCAACAATCTATCAGGTAATGTTTCTCCCTCTCTCTCTATTTAAATTTGTTGCCTAAAGTGCTGTTGACAAATATTCTTCTTCTACACCCCATAAGATGGAACAACGCATCGGACTATGGCAGCTGGATTAGTCCAAAACAGCACAGTACGTTTTGTGGTTGGGTCTCTTCTAGTTCGGATCATGTTCTCACCTCAAACTAACCACTCCAGGGTTTGTTTTAAAGGGTACCTAGACCACCTCTTTAAGGAGGTGTCGGTACGCTTTTTGGTCTGCTGTTGGTGCGCACTCGAGTGAAAAGGTGTGAAAACACCATTAACTACATAGTTTTACCATGCTGCATTGCCTCTGTTAACTCTGTTACCTACATTACAATACAAGGTAGAGCTACAGAGTAAACTGACCACACTAAAAAAGTTGTCCATATAAACATAATGATGTTTATGATTTGTAATCATTTGCCTCACTAAGTTATTTTGTGGTATTTATTTGGTGTTGTGCATTGAACTTCATCACAACAATCCTTTATTTGTCAATAAGATGTCCCTGTAAATATCATTAGTGTGAAAAGGAACTAAAGTTGTTGGTGTCATTCTTCCCCGCAGCATTCATTTTGCCTAGTTCGAAGCATGTATTTCCAATGGGCCTGTGTTGCTTTTTATCCAGCAAATCCTTTGATACTACAAATGAGGATGATGCATTGTGTGAATTTTCGAGAAACAATTTCTTGTTATATTTTGATTCCAGTCTAGCTTGTACTGGAGTTCATTAGTGGCCAGACTTTTTCCAGCTATGATTTGTCCATAGTTTTTTTCCCATAGGGATTTTAGAATATCTTTCTGATATTATAATCCTTGAACCAAACCAACTTGTTATAAATGTAATTGCAGCATAAAAGACTTTGATTTTAAAGCAAATATGTATTTAAAAAAATGAGTTAGCTTTATTTCAAACGGTGCATTATACACTGTGCAGGTAATTGTGTCTGTCACTTCAAAATCCCTCACAAACATCCAGTCATTTCAGCACTTTTTCAATCTTGAAAACTGAGGCAATGTTAAGTATATACTTTACTAAAACCATCTTCCATATGAGCTGTTGTGTGTCAAGTATGCACCATCCATAATATGACACATTAAATGCTACAGAATGATACATTATGCAACATCTGAGTGCTCTCATAAACATGTAAATGCAATATTCTTTTGATTAACTGAGTGCTCCTAAGCATTTATAATTGTTTTGTGCTGAACATGAATATGTATCATATAATATGGAACATGCTTTCCTAAATCTGACCCTGATTATAGATTTTAACATGATGTTTGTCATGAATAAAATAGTAGGCAGTGATGAAGCATTTTGCATACATTTAATTAGGACTTATAAAAAAATCATTTAGCTTTTTCATGCATTGTTTGCGTGTGTGGTTTTTCTTGCTATATGGTACACTGGGAACTGACATCAGAGCCTTTTTTGAGAGTTAAGGCTCACATATACAGGGAAAAAAGAGGTCGGAACTGGTGCATTTATCAAATTCATATAAAGAAATAAACATAAAGCAATGTATTCATTTGACTGATTTGATGCTTTGAACTATTAATAACCTTTTATTATGTTTCTAGGTAACCAATCAACAAATTTTTCTTGGTCACTGATTTTTTTAAATCATGTTTTGAGCAGTTAATATGTGACCCAGAGAGTCTTCTGCTGCACAGATATATTGTACTGTAATATTTTGTATTGGTCGAAATTATCGATTTTTCTTTCACACAAGAAATTATTAGAATATTATTATTATTATTATTATTATTATTATTATTATTATTATTATTATTATTATTATTATATATGTAAACATAATGTTACGTCAAGATTGTTTGTCATTTTCCTATTGTACATATACTAAAACTGAATTTTTGATTAGTAATGTGCTTTACTAAGTTTTTACTTTAGGCTATAGTTCATGTTAACCAGAAGTTCCTGAGACTTTTAGTTCAGTTTGTTGATGTACTTCCAACTGAAATGTAATAGTGAGTAGGGGCAGGGCTTTCTTTTGTGCATCATTCGCTCATAGCAAAGTAATGGTAAAGGGGTGTTGTTAAACATACTAATATACAGTTGCTATGGAAGGCCATAAAGTTGACATCAACAGAAGGACCCCCAATTTAAATGTGGAAGCATCAGACTTTAATAAAACTTTTTTTTTTCAGTGGATTAACTTGCACGGATTCATTATCTTTTACATAGTCTCTCCTGTGGCCTTTTAGACATTCCCAGAACACGTCTTAAAACTCCTGGATCAGTTGAAGTTTTTATAAAGCATTTAAAGACATATTTTTAGCCAAGCTTTTAATTAACAGTACACTGATGTTTCTGTGCCTAGATTTTAGCCTGTTTTGTGTTTCTGTTATTGTAAAGCACTTTGTGACATAATGTCTGTGAATGGTGTTATATAAATGAACACTTACTTACTTCCTTATTCAACTTAAGAATAACAATATGAGTAAGCAAAATAAACATTGTAAATTCTGAAATTCATTTATTCAAAACTGGATATATAAAAGGATATAAAATAAAATGATATACTAATATTAATATATAAAAATATAATGATTATATAAATATATTTATATACAGCTGAAGTCAGAATTATTAGCCCCTCTGAATTTTTACCCCCCTCGTTTGTTTTTTCCCCAATTTCTATTCAACAGAGAGATTTTTTTCAACACATTTCTACACATAATACATGACATGACATTTAAACCCTTAACTTGGTTAATTAGGTTAACTAGGCAGGTTAGGGTAATAGGGCAAGTTATTGTATAATGATGGTTTGTTCTGTGGACTATCAAAAAATATATATAGCTAATTAGGGGCTAATAATTTTGACCTTAAAATGTTTTTTAAAAAATTCAAAACTGCTTTTATCCTAGCTGAAATAAAACAAATAAGACTTTCTCCAGAAGAAAAAATATTATTAGACATACTGTGAAAATTTTCTTGCTCTGTTGAACATCATTTGGGAAATATTTGAAAAAGGTGGGCTAATAATTCTTACTTTAAATGTATATGAGCAATATCACACGAGTAGCAGTGGGATATGGCTGTATATCAGCACTAGTGGGAGTCCTTAGTGTCCCACCAGTGATGATATACAGCCATATCAAACTGCTACTTGTGTGTTATTGTATTTATACAACAATTGGACGGCACAATTAAGTACTGTATATAAAAAAGAAAATCAAAAATCCTTTTGTATGAGGAACTACTTTCTTCCGGTATTCATTGACATCTGCAGCTGACATCAGAACAGCAGAAACCATTGCTACTTCACTAACGTCACTTTAGAGGTAGTACTTGAATGACTCTCTAGTGTCATATCTAAAGTGATGACAAAACAGGTGATTTTGCTCATGGTTTAAGATTATAAGGCTGAATAAGGCAGAGATTTCTCAGTATTTCTTTTTTGCAAGCGGGATATCACAATAATTAACCCCCCAAAAAACTAAGCAAACGCTACCTGATTATTATGGTATAAAAACAGTACTACTACATACAAAAGAGAGAGATCGACTTAAAGTGTCATTTACCAATTTTATAATGATTTGATCAGCTGTTCCTCCCCCAAGCACTTATTATGCAGTCTCTGTCGACATCTTATGGCAGAACATCAACTCTCTTTGCTCTGCTCAATGACAGGCTAATGGCCGCCAACGTGCTCAATCTCTGAAATGATACATATTTAAAATAAGCACTATCTTTATAAATAAACTGCATAGTTGCAATCTAAACAACTACATTCTCACCTTAATAAGCCTCAAAAGTACATTATGTTGTCCAACAGCTACAATATTTGTCAAACTGTAGTGAGTTTATTGATCTGCTGTCAATCTATGTGGGCAGAGTAATACACAAGGGTGAAGAGGCTGTAGGAATGCTGATATTGCAGAATATTGCACGGCTATCAGCCAATCAGATTCAAGAACCAGGCAGAACTGTTGTATGAATACAATATATATATATATATATATATATATATATATATATATATATATATATATATATATATATATATATATATATATATATATATATATATATATATATATATATATATATTAATTTAGAACTATTTCTCAGTAAATAAACAACTTTATGTCAAAAATAAACAAAATATTAAATACAATACACTTGCCATGGTACAATAACTCCTCAAATCAAGCAGAATGATGACAAGCCTCAGTACGAAAGAGAGAAACACACACACACACACACACACACACACAGAGAGAGAGAAAGCGAAAGAAGCACAAGATAAAGGCACAAATGGGTGAACCAGAAGGTTAAAGAAAAGGACAAGTGCAAGGACAGAAAGTGAACACATGTGTGCCCCGGGACAATAGCCGTGACAGTCACTCGCAGTGGTGACTCATCTGTTAGACCCTCACCTCATCACCCTTGTTGTACCTGCACGGTTTTCCCCATGCCTTGAGATTATACATTACAGCAGCCCCAATCACAATGGATTTGATGGCAAGAGTCTCCTACAGAAACAACACAGATATGCCCATTAGGATGATTGCTCCAAATCAAACAGAGACTGATTGGCTAATGACGAAAGGGTGAATCATACTCAGAAAACCTCTCGAGTTATTTGTGATTCGTATGAGGTTGTTTGTCTTTCGCCTCAGCTCCCCGTCATTGTTCGAATATTTGTCTTCTTGTGTGACAGGGAAAATAGCATCAGTTTGACTTAAGCAGAATGTGTGATATGACTCTCAGTTATCTTCTAAAGCATAAAGAGAGGAAGCTAAAGGATTACTTTTACCACAAGTGAGTCATTTAATCAGCTTTGTGTTGTTCCAAAAGCTGAATTTATTTTCTATGATAAAACACAAAGTGAGACTATTAGGCAGAATATCCCAAATGCTCTTTTGTTTCATAGAGAAAATGGATTTATGACTTCAACTGTATACTTTGCTACATACTCCATACTTTGATATGTGGTTTATTTATTTAGGATGAGGCATTTGCGGTTACATTTAGTATTTGCTATTTTTTTTCTAGCAAGATCTGGCAACGCAAATGAGTCAGGAAGTACTTTTCCCCTCTGATTTTACACACTTCATATACAAAAGGGAGAGAGTCGTGTTTAAATATGGCATTATCAACTACTTGGTCTTTTCAATTCCATAGATGGACATTACATAGAACTGCATCAGAGCTTCATTTTGCATTATGTGAATTGGCTTAATTGTCACTGCAATAAATAATGCATGTAGAGAACAGAATTCATCATTGAAAGGTGAACTGACAACCAGGCAGCTGCAGTGTGTACATGAAAAATGATGCTTTTCAATGTGTATTAATGTTGTCTTTTGTATGCATGTTATGTTTTGGCTCATTAGTGTTGCTAAGCTATGTAGAAAAATAACCGCAATTAAGGCCAAACATATAGTATACTAAAACTCAATTTCCCTTTCTTAGAAATACTTAAGCTACACCTGCCTACATTAGGCTATTGCCTTCAGAAACGTTTAAGCTTAAACCTAAAAAAAACATTGCTTACCATAAATGAACTTGACAACATATCAGGAACACAGCAACCTTTCAAACTGAAGCAAAACAAAAAGCCTCTGGTATAATAGTGGTTTACTGTAGTTAAAGTTGCTCACTATGCTAAGTCTTTTGTTACTGAAAATTGCTTTGGTCAAAGATAGCAGATACCAATCATGTGACGGTAATCAAATTTGTGTGTCACGTTTCATTCATACATCCAGAGTGAGGATAAAGAATGAGCCTCCTCCATTTGGCCTCTTTACTTTCTCTTTACTTTACTTTTACTCCCTTACTTTCGTGGAAAGGAAACAGTGTTGAACGCAGTCCACTGAAGACATCCGCCAGCCTACATATATAATTTTGTTTGTTAAGTGCAAAGATTTGTTTCAAAATTATTTCTAAATTAATTTTCCAGCAAAGAATAAATGAACAACAATAGCAATCATTTATATCCAAACACACGTCTTATTTTTATGCTCCATATGGTCCAAAACCCAACAGATGGACAAATCTAAACTTGTTTTTATTAAAACAAATATAAATATGCATATAATAAATACTATTAATAAACTGCTAAAAATAATAACACTATACAAATGCATACCCGAAATGAGGCATGGAGGCAGTGGTTTTTATATTTATGTAGAAAATTATATTTCTTTGTAACATTTTAATCCTTTAATTTTTTTCATATGTAAAGATATTTGTGTGTTGCTGTACACCCTGTGTGAATTAAGCAGTGTGTAAGCATTTGGACTCGCGTAGGTGCATAACTAACACACTCTGTGCTGGACTTTAGACCAGCTTTCAGTTGGTCAATAGCGCAGTCTATTTCAGTTTCCCAAAATAGCAATGCACCAGCAATAGCCGCATTTCCACTATCGGGCCAGTGCGAGCCAGGGCTTTAATCGGGCCAGGCTGGGCCAATAGCCCGGGAGGTTGAGAAATGAGGCCGAAATCATGTCGCGTTTCCACTGTCGGGCTAGTTGCTCGCAGTGCGTCACGCAAACACTGCCCCCAGAACGTTCCCCGAATCAAACGTCACACGACCCGTCACACAACCCGCCCACTTCAACGGGAACAAAAAACTCAAATTATAACCACAAACACAACCTGGCATCACTACGAGAGCTGGAAGATGGAGAACACCGAAGCGATTGCTTTTTTACAGTTTTTTTCTTCTTCTTAGTGAGTTGATCAAGCGCGATAGCAAAACAAATGTAAGGGAAGAAAGCATCTTGTCTCCTCTTTACCTGACAGGAAAACTCCGCCTTTGTACGTAACCCCGCCCCGAAGCCCCAGTTGGCCCTCCTTGGCCCAAGGTATTCGGCGGGCCGAAAAAGGCCGGACGCTGGCCCCAAGGAAGCCCCGCTTTGGCCCGATTACGCCCCGGAAGTGATAGTGGAAACGCGACTGGCCTTGGCTCGCCCTGGCCCGCTCGCTTTAGGCGCGATAGTGGAAACGCGGCTAATGGCCTTAACACACCTCTTTTATAGACCGGCAGGACCATGAGTCGTGTTGGGCTGGTCTGAAAATAGCAACAAATCACACCATACACATCCTGCACCTTATTGCGCTGCGTTTATAATAGGGCCCTGAATGTTTAACCATTCAGAGAGCATTCTTTAAGTTTAAGTTTAACAACTTTATTAATCCCACCAGGGAAAATTATATTAGGGCAATAGCAGCATGATACAACAAACACATAAAGAGAATCACTTACAAGCTATATAAAAAAAAAACACAATCCAGCATGCTTTATAATAAATAGTACACAAAAAAAAAACAATAAGAAAGGACCCATCCATTAAAATTTTTTAACTTGCTAAAATGTAAGGTTATAAAGCCTTATTGCCTCAGGAACAAAGGTGAATTTATATCTGTTAGAAGACCATTTACTTACCATTTAATGTTTCTGATCCTTCTTCCAGAGGGCAACAACACAAAAAAGGCTTCAGAGGATGGGAATCATCACACTTGATAGACACACTGGTTTGTTCTGTAGACTATCGAAAAAATATAGCTTAAAGGGGCTAATAATTTATTTTTATTATTATTAAAACTGCTTTTATTCTAGCCAAAATAAAAGACTTTCTCCAGAAGAAATATTATTATGAGACATACTGTGAAAGTTTTCTTGCTCTGTTAAATGTAATTTGGGAAATATGAAAATATAAAAAATAAATAAATAAATAAAAGGGGGGCTAATAATTCTGACTTCAACTGTATAGCTTAAAGGGGCTAATAATTTTGACCTCAAAATGTTTTTAATAAATTAAAAACTGCTTTTATTCTAAATAAGATTTTCTCCAGAAGAAATAATATTATCAGACATATTGTGAAAATGTCATTGCTCTGTTAAACATCATTTAGGAAATATTAAAAAAGAAAAAAAAAATTAAAAGGGGGGCTAATAATTCTGATTTCAACTGTGGCAGTATAAAAATTTCCAATTCTTCTGAAGGCATACGGCAGTGTTGTGTGAACCAGAACTCACAAATCTCATTCAATAAATAAAATTTCATAAAAAAATAAAAAAAAATATTTAAAAAATGTGGCTTTATCACAATGTGGAAAGTTTAATTAAATAAGAAAATAAATAACTGCTCTGCATGCTCTACATGCATTTAAAGGTATATGAAAAAGTATAGTCATTTAAAGTAAATACTACACTGTAATAACAACCAACTAAATAAGTAAATCAAGTAAATTAATGATTTAACAGTCTAGATATGTGTCAAAGTATCTGCCAGTGCAGTAAGATAATTATACTTGAAATGATTTCTTAAAATAACTCACCTAAGCTTCAGTTAATAAGACAAATGTAGAAAAAGCAACATGTCTTAAAATAAGTATTATAACACTTACTCCAAGCAGCGTATTTAGCTTATTTATTTTGAAAACTAACATGTTAATTGCCTTTTAAACAGTTAGCTTTTTCTGATTTTGTGTGAAAAGGTGTTAAAAGTAAAGTTACTGAACAGAAGACTCTCTTAATTTAATAACTGTCATTATATATAGCCAACTCATTTTAGCTTAAGGTAAGATTATTGTATGAATTAATTCAGAATCATACGTGCATGCATATCGCCCACAATTTTCTAATTTAAATTAAGACCTGACAGTACTTACAATACAAAGTTATTACTTATTACTGGTCAAAATACTGAAGTTTATTCCAACAAAACATACCAGAAAGTATTTTGTCATTAATGAACTATGGTCTTTAATTGTGTCTCTGATCGTAATTAAGATAATTGTGCAGGTATAATACCTAACTTTAGGCTTTAAGTAAGTAGTATATATACTATAGTATTTACTACAAATTACCATAGTATTTCTTCATGTGGGAGCTTAGTGGTACTGCATAAGACTGCATACAAATATTTTTTGTTTGGTTTTTTATGTTACATTAATGTATATAATTTCTAGGAATGTATTATTAATGCAAAAAGTTCATTCTGCCTAAAATCTCCTTTTGTACAATAAAAGAATAATCAAAATAATTTGAAAGATGATAATACAACATGTTGAATTTTGTTTAGTTCTTTATAATGTAAATTCTGTAGCAACAGTGGAAGACAAGAGAGGACCAGACCTGGAGATTTGGTTTCTGTTTGTTTATCACCATCGCCTTTTGCAGGCTAAGGGCATATTAAGGATTAGCGAATTCAATAAAGTAATTCATAATTTGGCAGGGGCACATGAAGGCATGGGTAATGGCAAGGGCACATTACCACAGCTCTCGGCCACAACTCACATATATTTCACACTGCGTTTAGGTATCTTAAATATGGTCACACAGATTAAGGCATTAAGTAGTACTAATAGACAGAAAAAAATGGTGTTTTATACACTAAAAAAAGTGAAACTACTGTGACTTTCATTCAAAGTATGTTTTATAATGGATAAAGTGAAAAACCACCCCATATACGCCCTCAGAAAACAATCCTAAATGTAACTGGAAAACAATGTTGAGACAAAACTGGAGTGATATGCAAAGATTTTAACATGAATATTAATTTTGAAGATTCTATAAAATATATTTAAAAAAAAAAAAAAAAATATATATATATATATATATATATATATATATATATATATATATATATGTGTGTGTGTGTGTGTGTGTGTGTGTGTGTGTGTGTGTGTGTGTGTGTGTGTATTTTATAGAATTATCTGTTCATCTTAGACTCAACTCAAGGCCAAGAATTAATGTTAAGAAGTCTTACCACTATGAATAATTCTGCCTCCTTTTTGCATCATAGCCATGCTTAGTCAAAATAAGATGATCATCATATTATTTAAACTTTACAAAAACTTGCTGCGTGTCGACACATGCAGTACATGAGCAGAGTGTATTTTATCGGCGTGCATGTAAACAACTGGGATTCACCCCGGAGCAGGAGCAGCGCGTGTAAGGAATGGTTTTCTGTGTGCATGCATGAGTTTGCTTTCACCAGCATTGTTTCAGTTCCACATAGAGAATAACAAATTTGTGTGTGCAAAAGATGCCAAATGTGAATGGCCCCTAGCATCTTTATTCAGGGTTTACCACTCTAAATGAATACACTTGCATTAAGTAAATCATATCTCAAAATTTACTGGGGCACAGATGATTTTTATTGGGGCATGTTTTTTTAGTTTTTTTTGCCCCGCCCCCATCAAGATGGCGTACTGGCCGATCGCCCACATTGTCCATGCCTAAATCCTCCACTGATGTGACCACACGAAAAACAAATGCAGTGCTATTCAGTTTTTGTGAAAGCAGCAGCAGATAGTTTACCTCAGATCTTTAAAATAAAATAATTAGCAATAGCATTGCCTAACAATATATGTAAGTTGGTCCGAACCAAAACTATTCTTTGTTGGGTAAAAATATAAATAAATATCTTAAATATGTTACATATTATAATATATAAAATATTAATTGCCTATATACTTGCTCCCAGGGGCGTTTATATCGAAGTGACATTTAGCCTACAAGGTGGGTCATTAGCTCAACGCTCAACCCCAACCTGGAGAACCAGGACATACACACGTACATTACGGACTGTTTAGCTTACCCAATTCACCTATAGTGCAGGTCTTTAGACTGTGGGGGAAATCAGAGCACCCGGAGGAAACCCACGTCAACATGGGAAGAATATGCAAACTCCACACGGAAATGCCAACTGACCCAGCCGAGGCTCAAACCAGCAACCTTCTTGCTGTGAGGTGATCATGCTACACACTTCGCCACCATGATGCCACTTTGGCTGTAACAATTTGCAGTATATTTTAAAGTTGTTTCAAAGTGTAATTTTTTTTCGATGTAGTGATAATTGTTCTCCAAGCCATAGTATTATTAAAGGAAGCTTGGTTTCATTGATAATTCTCTTGTCAAGATCTGATTTCTGAGAGATGCACAGTCTATTATGCAGCTATTTGATTTACTCTCCTAGAGTTTACAATTATTCACTTGACACACTCATTATTGTGTAGTAATTTTAGAGGTTCACCTCATATCCAGCAAACACAAGCAGTGACTGTGTCTGCTGAATATTTTCCCTATTATTCTGAAGAATTCGTAATTGGCTTTGAAGCCATTATCCGTGCCTTTCTGCAAAAGCTATTTGGCTTCGGGCACAATCCCTAGTGTGTAATATAGCTGTGAGAATAAAAGGTCTGTGAGTTTTTAAAGATCAAAGTGAACAAATAGAGCTATTGTTTGTTTCTTATAAATTTGATTCTGATCTGCCCAAACGAGGAATAATTTAAATTGATCTGTCTAGGTTAATAACACAGAGTTCTTCAACGCTGCTCCTGGGGACCTATTGTCCTGCAAATTTATTTCCAACCTGCCTCAGCACACCTGCCTGTGTATTTTCAGAAGATCATGAAAAGCCTCATTAGCTGCATCATGTGTGTTTGATTATGGTTGGGGTTGAGCTCTGCTAGTGGGCCTACAGGAGCTGGGTTGAGGAACTCTGCAATAACACATTTACATAATGCCAGCCTAGCTGCCCCCAAACACTTTAGTTGGTTTGTGCTGTCAACATCATAACAAAAGAAGCATTATTTAGCACGGTATATGAAGTTAAAATGATCTCCTCCTTTGATATTTTTTTTTTTAAATAGCACCCAAATGATGTTTAACAGAGCAAGGAAATTTTCACAGAATTTCCTATAATATTGTTTCTTCTGGAGAAAGTCTTTTTTTTTTTTTTTGTTTCGGCTAGAATAAAAGCAGTTTTTATTTTTTTAAAGCCTTTTTAAGGTCAATATCATTAGCCCCCTTAAACAATATTAAATTTTGACTGTCTACAGAACAAACCATCATTATACAATGACATTTCTAATATTCTAACTTGCCTAATTAACCTAGTTAAAGCTTTAAATGTCACTGAATACTGAAGCTGAATACTAGCATCTTAAAAATATCTAGTAAAATATTATGTACTGTTATCACAGTAAAGAAAAAATAAATCAGTTATTAGTAATTAGTTGATAAAACTGTTGTTTAGAAATCTGTTGAAACAAATCATTGTTGAACAGAAATTGGGGGGAAATAATCAGAGGGGCTTATAATTCTGACTTTAACTGTGCAATTAAAATATATACTTATAATATATTGATTCATTATCTACTTTACGTTTAGTAGATACTGTTACTTTTAAAAAATTAGCTTGTGATTATTTATAAGCAACTACACTGTAAAATGTAATAAGTTGACCTTACTTAGAAAAACTGAGGAAACTAATTGCCTTAGAGTTTCTAAGTAGTGTAATAATTTTAAGTGAGCATAACTTAAAACAGTTTGTATTTACAGCTTTTTAATAAAGCAAACTTCATTATCGTTGACTCAAAATAATTAGTTAGTTTTCACATTACTAGGATAATATTAGGAAACTGATTGCTTTAAAATCATTAGGTAAGCTGAACTAAAACCTTTACATTAAGACAAAAACCAATACCTACATGTTTATTGTCTAAATATTGTACAATGACCACTTAAAACTTCATTCATTAATTTTTTTTGGGGGGGGGGCCTTAGTCCCTTTATTAATCAGGGGTCGCCACAGTGAAATGAACCACCAACTTATTGTAAATACATATTATTGTAAGTCAATATTACTTGAATTTAGCTTAACAACCAACCTCGGCTGGGTCAGTTGGCATTTCTGTATGGAGTTTGTATGTTCTCCCTGTGTTCGTGTGGGATTCCTCCAGGTGCTCTGGTTTCCCCCACAAGTCCAAAGACATGCGGTACAGGTGAATTGCGTAAGCTAAATTGTCCATAGTGTATGTGTGTAAATAAGTGTGTATAGATGTTTTCCAGTAATGGGTTGCAGCTGGAAGGGCATCTGCTGCATAAAACATTCTGCTGTGGCGACCCCAGACTTATAAAGGGACTAAAGGGCCGAAAAGGAAATGAATGTTGTAAGGTGAACAAACTTATTCATAATAAGTTAACTGCACTTAATTTTATTAGTGAGAATGACTATTGCTATTTACAGTGTATTTCTTGTGTAATAGATACAGTACATTTCTGTTAGATGCCATTACAGTTAAACAGATATTGCACATACTAGTATAGACATACTGGTGTAAAAGCCAATGGCAAATTATTTAAATTAGTGAACTATAATTGCTAGTCACTAATGAAATAAGTACTATAATCTAATGTACTATCCACAGGGGTTCTGCAAGCTTTATGAGGGTAAATTGAATACTTTTAAGAACCTTTTAAGACTAATTAAAATATAAATGTGATTTATAATACATTTTCTTGATGTAGATGCTTGAAACTAGGCCACGATTTCAAACTGCAGTTTATCAGTAATTTCAGTTAAATAGTCATTCATTCCTTCATTTTCATTCAGCTTAGTCCTTTATTAAACAGGGGTCGCCACAGCGGAATGAACTGCCAACTAGGGCTGCATGATTCCAGCTAAAATGAGAATCACTATTTTTTTTTTTTTTTAAATAAAGATCACGATTTTTCCACGATTCCATAGATGTAAAATAAAAGGTTAATATGAGTAGACTATTATTGTTGTTATTTCTTAAATATATGGTAAAACAACAATAATAATATTAGGACGTTATTTACAACTTTATTACACAACCTATGTTATTCACAACCTATGCAGGTTCTGTTCACTGAAGTCATACTCTCTTAAACAAATGACATTTTTGGGTGAATTATATCTTATAAATACAGTATGCTGACCATTTGGAGGTGTCCACGTTGCTGAGCAACAAACAATGTGGAGACTTGTGCGACGGCCTTTTATGCTTCTTTCCTGAACTTGAAAATAAAATTGGCTAAATTGTAGAGATGCTGGATTAAGATCGTGTGGGGGGTCGAATCGGGATCATGATCTTTTTTTGATTAATCGCGCAACTTTTCTGGCTTATATTTTACATAGCGAATGCCCTTTCAGTCGCAACCCAATACTGGGAAACACCCATACACTCTCACATTCACACACTCGTTCATACACTACATCCAATTTTGCTTTCCCAATTCACTTATAGTGTCTTTGGACTGTGGGGGAAACCGGAGCACCCGGAGGAAACTCACATGAACACGGGGAGAACATGCAAACTCCACACAGAAATGCTCCACATGGACTCCAACAAGTGACTTTCTTGCTGTGAAACAGCAGTGCTAACCACTGAGCCACTGTGCCACCCCCAGTTGAATAGTGACCTTTATATTTAATAGTCACCTTTTAGAAACCAACAGAATTTTTAATCAGATTGATTTATACTGGAAAACTTCCCTTAATTCAGGGAGAAGTGATTTAAGACTTGTTTAAGTATCTCTTTTAAGTATTAGTATTCTCTAATGCATTCCGTTGTGTGGGTAATAAGGACTAGTATCTATTTCAGGCCCGTAGCCAGCGGGGGTTCGGGTGGTTCAAAAGACCCACCCCCCACTGACAGAAGTACAGAATTTGGCCCCTATATGAGCCTGTTTGTCCCATTTTTGACAGTATGCCATCATAAATTGTGAAAATAACCAATAGAAGGCTGTATGACAAATTCAAACTTTAAATTATTCAAATAGACAAATTCTGACTGAGGAAATCAGCTGGCCAGTTTGTTATTTGCTTATAGGCTACACGTTTTTTTATTTTATTTTTTACATGTTTTAACAGATTCCGAATTAGTTTTTTTTGATGGATGATAATGTAATGTGATGTGGAGTGCGGATCCAAATGCAGGTTTATTGAGTAGTCAGGCAAGCAATGTTCACAATCAGGGGCAAACAGATCTATGGAGGCAAATAGTCATAGTTAAATAAGGCAATTGGTCAGTGCAGACAGCAGACAACATAAATAAACAAAAACCAGGTGAGGATCAAAGACACGGCAAGGCAAGGAAAACACGTCATACTGTTCACAAAACAGTTTACAAGACTCAGCTATGAAGTGTGCGTGTGCTGTGTATATAATCCTTGTAATCAGTCCATAATGATCTTCCAGCTGTGAGTGTGTGCAATTAGCGCAATCTGGAACAGGTGCGTGTGAGCGGTGCATGACTGGAACTTATAGTCCATGTAATGGCGGATTTGTAGTCTGTTGCAATCTGCGTGTTTACCAGCGATCTGCGGCTGCTCGATTGCTGGTGATCATAACAGATAATTTGTATATATATATTTTTTGTCATATTTTTTAATTCATAATTTTTTATTTGAAATTCGAATCTCATAACAGTTTTTTAAAAACTGTAATAACCTACAGTATATAAAAAAGCGGTTACGTCACACCCTCCCAAGTAAACGAGTGACGTGCAACAAAGGAGCAGCCTGGGTTGCCAGATGTGCACAAAGCACTTGGTGTGCGGTTCAAATCCAATCTTGCCTCCAACCTTCAGTGCTAATTTCACCCTCACGCTCTATCATAACATCACAACTCACAAGACAACTTTTCCCCTCCATGAGAAATCTTATTTCAATTTATCGCGAGATCTTATCATACGAGATCTTGTCACATTTCTAAAGAATAGTGCTTAAAATGTCACTAAAATGCAATATTTGAAGCTTATAATTTAATCGAAAATGAAGCGAATAACTGCAAAAAGGTCAAATTTTTGAGAAAAAAATAACTATCCCTGTTACCAGACTGGTTATTTGCCTCTCCTTTTCTATAGATTTGCATTTTGTTTCAGTATAAATAATGCTTATTTACAAGTGCACACAATTCAGTCACTTAATATGAACTATACAAAACTCTAGCTTAGTCTAACCTAAATGCAAATAATTGGTAATTGTGTTCAAAAGCTCAACAGAAATGCTTGTAATTGGTTATTCTCTAAAACCTACCACTGAGAGCCTCCTGCTCAGTTTGAGCTTGCAATGGAAGTGTGGGTTGATCAACTAGATTCTTCAGTGTTTCATCTACAGACTTGAATTGATATGTTAAAAAGCAACTCAATGGTTACTGTCATATAATGTATGCAATCATAGAGGATCGAGGAAGCCTCCGGAGCTGAAATTCAGCGCCTGCAACACATGCTATAAACAGTAGATCAATGAAAGCAGACTGAACCATCTGACCACACAGGGAAAAGAGGAGGTTCTCAGAAAGCAGGGGATTAATAAAAAAAAAGAATAAACCTTTGAGCAGATTGTTTGATGCTCTTTTAAAAGGAAAAAGAAGTGATTTGAAAGTATATTTTTAGAAAGTGACAGCTTTGGATGCAATGAAGCAGACCTCCAAGACAGACATGAGAAACCTTTCAATTAGCATAATGGTGTCAGTTGTTTTAACCCTTTATTGAACATTTCATATGCATAGAGCATCGCGTCAATGTATTGACTTTTGTCTAAATTGAATCCATTGATTTCTACAGGATGCTATGAGAAATAAACCATTATGTTGATGGAGGACCTTGCTCTAGTAGGCTGCAATGCATGAACTAGAATGTTCACAATCGTATGTTAAGGAGATCTTAGTTCATTGCCACCGATGTTTTTATCTAATTCACATAAAACAATATTTGATGAAAAGTGTGTGCATTAAGGATAGAAAATACCGACCCTGGAGTTGCACCACGTTGACCTATGTCTGTTTCTTTTGTTCTCTGGAGAGAAAGAGAATGACAAAAACATTCTGCATGTCTAGCTATATATTAAATGAAGATAGCTTCAAGCATGGCAGAAGAGCATCTGGCAAGGTAACAGAAGCCCACACTGCAGCCTTGAAGATTTTTTTTTCTTCACATTGGCCACATGGGATACAGAATAAAAACCATAAGTCACAATACTTGTATTGCAAGTTCCATGGTTTTTATTGTTACCTAAAAATAAAACCACAAGAAGAAATATCGGTAACATTTTACAATAAGTTTTTTTTTTTTTTTACTTTTATTGTTTAAAAAAATGTGATGCACTGTAAACCCTAATAAATTGAGACTACTTAAATGATTTGAGGAAAGTGATTCTCTCAGTTTGTTTGAGTAATGGGAACTCGAGAACTCAATTAATAGAGTTGACCAAATGTGGTCTCTTCATTGAATGAACTTAAATGTTTAATCACAGATAACTTAAATGTTCAAGTAGAGATAACTTAAAATGGCTAATAGACTAAACTTCCACATTTTTAAGTTGATATTTAGCCACACCTTGTTGCCGTTTTGTAACATCTCATTTTTATGAGGTGGGCCGTTAGCCCAACATGGATGACCAGGACTTTCTTGCTACCCACTGCGCCACCATGACACCTCTGTGTGTATATCAATTAAGAAAAACTTATAAGCATTTAAATATCTACTTACTAATTTAACATTTCTCTTTCGTCAGATGGGTTCAGGTAATGTCTCTGTCCTGCTGGCCTTCAAAATGACCACGTTGTGTCATATAACATATATCGACCAATCAGCGCAGTTGTCAAGGCAGAATTTCAAGCGCAACCAATCATTTTAAACACAGAGATGGTGAATTGTTTAAAGAGATTAAAATGTTAGTTAAAAGTTGTTTTTTTTTGCTGCCTAATAAGTAAGGTAAACACACTGGTTTAAGTTTTGATGCCAAAGCTTGGTATAGTCAGGAATCCTTCCGGACCGTCAGATTCATTCACTGCACCTGCACAGCCCCAATCACCAGATTTTCTAATCACCTTCACCTGTTGCTCATCACCCCGCTCACACTATATAAGCCTGAAACATTCACTCATTCACTGTCTGATCTACTTGTTAGTACCTGGACTCATTTCTCTTCACCTTAATAGCATTTACCTGTCATTGTATCTTGTCTGCTTGTCTGCCTGCTCATCAGTTTGCCTGTCATCCCGTCTGTTATCTCGTCCTGTGAATCCTGCACTGTTTACCTCCATCGGCATCATCTTGTTTTGATTACCACTCGAAGTTAAGTTCTGTTTGTTTTGCTTTCTTTTATTATGTTGGTATTGATGAAATTTCTGTTCTGAATAACCCTCTTTTACATTGTTTGTTTAAAGTATCATTAAATATCCATTCTTTCTATTAATCCGCCTTTGTCTTCTCTCTGATCCTTCACAGGTATTTTAAGTAATGTCAAGTTATAGTAACTTAATATCTTTAGTAATGACAACAGTGTAATTTACAGTGTGTTTACAGTGTGTATACTGTATTAGTATCCAAATAAATACCAACCAAAGAACACCCACCCTATTCTGACAAAGCCATAAAAATATATACATTTGCAAAAATAAATAAATAATAGAAATATAATAATAAATAAATCAAAATAAAAAGGGAAATTTTGTAAAATACATTAAGACAATGACAGTTCAACACATACATTCCTATGAAAGTGAAAAATATATTAATATAAGCTATAACAAACACAATGCACATATTAACATAGTCAAATATCATTTAATATTTATACACTGTGGTCCTATTGTTTGTAACTCAACGATCAGTCCATTTTCCTCAAAAAAATGAAGGAAGAAGTTCCAAATCTTGTAAAATATGTGCATTTTTTTGTTTGTTTGATTGAGAAGTTAGTCTTTGCATTACAAGAAAATATTTCCTCAATTCAGAATGACAGAGATAGACCATGAATACTTTCCAGTGAATGGCAACCAGGTGCTTTGAATTTAATAGACACTAGTTTACAAACTTCTGTTCATATGTTTTCAGAGATAATGCAGGTGCTTGAAAAAAAGACCAAGAATACAAATTTTAGGACAGAGAGGGATTTTTAGCAATAGTTTTAGAGATTACACCTATTAATTCTTTTCAAAAGCATTGCAAGTGCTTTCTCCCAAACGTTACGTGAGATCTGCTTCCTTCATGTTTGTCACTGTGCTGTTTATCTGACGCAGCTGAGGGTGGAGATTAAGGCACACTCTGACAGGCATGTGGGAATGCTGCGCGGGGAGAAGCATTAAAGGCACAGGCAACAAAAACAGCTACATTGTGTTCAGAGCAGAATGTTCCAATATTCTGAAAGGTCTAATAAATAATCTGATGAGTGTTTTGATCTGAAACTTTACAGAAACATTCTGGAGGCACAAAAGACTTATCTTAAATCTTGAAAAGGGGGTAAAATAGGTGCCCTTTAACCTGTCCGGTGTTATATATGTTCTCATTATATCAATTGTATTTATCAATAAAGTTTGTGCCTGAACACAACTAAGGTTGTCTTAGTTAATGTTATTTAATTCATGAACAAACAATGGACAATACATTTATAACAGTATTTATTCATATTAGTTAACGTTAGTTAACGAAAATACAGCTGTTTACTGTTAGTTCATGTTAGCAAATACAATTGACAAAAACATTGCAAGAATTAGATGATTTGTTTCCAGTGAGGACTTGGAGAAACTTTTTCATGTTTTCATCAGCAGCAGGGTGGATTACTGTAATTGACTCCTTGCTGGCCTTCCCAAAAAGATAGACAGTTGCAGCTCATCCAGAATGCTGCTGCCAGGATTTTGACCAGAACCAGAAAATCCGAGCACATCACACCTGTCCTCGGGTCTTTACATTGGCTCCCAGTTACATTCAGAATAGATTTTAAAGTATTACTTTTCTATAAATCACTAAATGGCCTAGGACCTCAATACATTACAGATATGCTCACTGAATACAAACCTAACAGATCCCTCAGATCTTTAGGATCATATAAACAATAAAGAATAAATAAAGAGTTCAGTCAAAGCAGAGAGAATCCACCTTCAGCTATTATGCCCCCTGCTGCTGGAATCAGCTTCCAGAAATGATCAGATGTGCTCCAACATTAGGCACATTCAAATCCAGACTGAAAACACATCTGTTTAGCTTTCCTTTTCTGAATGAGCACTGTGCTTTATTCGACAGATCACGCTATTATGTCTTTCTTTTCTTTTTTGTTATTTTAAAACCTGTTTAACATATTTCAATCTTTTTTATTTGTTTTTAATCATTTTTAATTCTTTGTTGTTTTTATTTTCGTGTTTATTTATTGATAATTATGTAAAACAATTTAAATTACCACTGTGTATGAAATGTGCTATAGAAATGAACTTGCCTTGCCTTGCCTTACATTAACTAAAATTAAATAATGAAATCTTGTTGTAAAATCAGAGATTGTTAAACATCTAATTGGCCCAAAAAATAAAACTGTCCACATTTATTTATCCTCTAACAAGGGAGAAATTTAATACTTTGTCAAAAGTGCACAGTTTTTCTGAAATCACCTCATTATAATCCTTGATTCTGTTTCTTTTTTTAAAGATTGGAGTTCTTAATTGAGGACCTAGGGCAGCAATGAATACAAACTTTATCTTAAGTCTTAAGTTAAGATCTGTCAAGAACATTTAAAGATCCTAACTAACACTGCCATGGTGACAGAGATAAGATGCATCTATAATACGTCCTCAGGGTATTTCCTGGGAAAGAGATTAGATTAGATACAAGGTTGTCAACCTTTTTTTAGGCACCTTGACATAAAAATGAAAAAAAAAAGATAAGAGTTTCTTAGTTTTTCGTTCATTTAATTTCAGGTTTAACTACTCTTTTCATTATGTGTCCACAGACTTCTTGCAGCTCTGCATGAATGCAGTTTGGTTGAAAGTCTAATATTGGTTTTAGAGAGGAAAAGGGCATTGTTGCACTGTGCTACAGATGGTGAAAGTGAAGATGGTGACTCAAGGCTGTGAAGGTCGGAGGTCTATCATCTGTGTGTAAGTAACATTTTCATGCCCAGATGTCCAGGACAGTTCTTTTTGAAGCAAAGTAATGTGCAGTACACCACATTTGAGTATTTTATGAACTATTATTTATGTGTTAGAAAAAAAAGAGCATGATTTCCAGTATCCCTGTGAAAGAACAAAATGTACTGGACATTCTTCCTTTCAAGGCATTATTGCATGTGATGGCCTGACACTTTGAAGTGAAGGGGTTTTCTTTCTTTTTTTTTTCGTCTGCTTAGCAATTTAGATATGGACCCACTAGAGATATTATAAACATGCCCCTGCTGCAGGCAAATAAAGAAATAAAACAAAGAACCAGGGAATGCCAGTTTGTCCCTAGATATTTGACTTTACTGGTGTCTCTTACTGAAAAGCGGTTCAAAACAATGGTATAATGGTCTTTCTTTTGTGTTGTGACATTCAAAGTTAAGAAAGAATATCAATAATTCAAAGAATATCAAAAAGGAAGATGCGGACTTCGTTGTACTGTATGCATACTGTAGGTTGTTGATCTTTTTTTTTAAGTTCAGTTGTGGAGGCAGATAATGTCAGTTTAAAGGCACAATATATGAAATATTTGATATGTTTAAAGTTTAATATACTGGGCAATTATTAACAATAAATTGGCACCTGGTGATAATTTCCTTGATTATCTGATGTTGATAAAACTGGTCAGTTTAACTCATAAAATAGATTTGCTTGATGGTGCAAAATAAATGAGAACATCAACTGCACTCAATTGTTTTTACATAAATGTTATGTAATATCTCAGAGTGACATAGGGGCTCAGTGGGTTGCACTGTCACCTCACAGCATGAGGGTCGCTGGTTCGAGCCCCAGCTCGGTCAGTTGGCATTTCTGTGTGTAGTTTGCATGTTCTAACCATGTTCACGTGGGTTTCTCCAGGTGCTCTAGTTTACCCTACAGTCCAAAGACATGCGCCATAGGGGAATTGGGTAAGCTAAATTGTCGTGTGTGTGCGTGTGCGCGTGCGCGTGCGTGTGTGCGCGCGTGCGTGTGTGCATGCGTGCGCGTGCGTGTGTGCATGCGTCCGTCCTTGTCCTCCAGGGGTGCATTTCCCAAACAGCGATGTAACTCGCGACTGAACTATTATAGTACGATGCATCATTTGGGAAAAGAAGGATATAGTCATGACTGTTTCCCAACACCCGTAGTTTCTCTGTTGGAGATCCATTGTTTGAACCATGTTAGTTATAACGTAAAACGCCCATGATGATACTCTAAACAGGGTGGAATAACAACTTCTTTAGAGAAGAACCTCATAATTTATTTGTGCAAATTATATTGTTTTACACGACGGACACACATTTAAAAATATATTAGTTTTGGTAAAAACATGCACTACTTTTCCAAATTAATTAAAATATATGTAAATAGCACAAATAGGGCCAATGTTTCTTTTACACATATGATTGAGAACACTACATATTCTATTCTAAAACATAAAATCACTTACAAAAGCTAACACGTAATCTAATCTCATATATAAATTATATAAATAAATAAATAAGGAGGGTATTTGTCAAGAAATGAAATTTAATATGTATTATTTTAGTAAATAAAAAAATCCTACTTTAATAATAATATTAATGATGATGATGATTGTTATTATTATTATTATTATTATTATTATTATTATTATTATTATTAAGTAAGATATTGTTTACTTATTTTTTATTTTTGAAAAATCTACTTTTACAATTTGACACATGCAAACCACTGCAGAAATGTTCTAACCAACAGGCCCATGTCATATACAGTACAGATACTTAATAAGTATCCTACTATAAATTGAAACAATTAACGTATGCTATGTTTTCACAAGCTTTGGAGACGTAGCGAAAAATAAAATAGATGTTATGTAACAACAACATGGTGCGGCTAAATATAAACTTCGATATAAATGGTCCTGAGAGTAAGTACATAATATATCCAAGGACAGAGTAGATGGTTTTCTCCACTGAAAAAAATGATTCATTGGATTTACTCATTTTTTAAGGTAAGTAGTTGCAAACAATTTATTTACACAAACAAATAAAGTTAAACATTATTCAATTTAATTACTTTGTTTAAATTCAGCCAATATAAATTGTTTGCAACCACTTAACTAAAAAATGTGTAAATCCAATGGATATTTTCAGTGCTCCATGAACTGTTTTCATAAAAACTCATTAAGGGTTTGAATGGGTGGTACACTACGAAATCATATTTTAAACTTTAGTTCATGTGTAATGTACATGTGTGAACATAAACAACACCTCTGAGTGTAATATGCTGAAAGTTTAACTACAAACTTAGCTTAGCATAGCCTACAGCGAACAAAGTTTGGGGACTACAAAAAAATACACCCAGGCTGGTGCGATCAAAACCCCTTCAGGTTATGTGCATACAGCCCGCTCAGCGAAGGGGCGACAGGCACTGTAATGTTACAGCAGAGAAAGCTAAAATTCTGTCCAAACGCTGATGTTTCCACAGAGCTTCTTTTGTTTCTGTATTTGGGCTTTCAAAGGACACAACACAAAGAGAGAAGTGCTTACAATAAAATTTTTTATTATGTTCCAGAGAATTATGAAAAATATATAGCTAGCTTTTGACAAAGGACAGCTTCCAGAATCTTTCACAGTTCAGTGCTGGATTTGGCTAAAAACTCCTCAAAGAAGGAGCAGCTGTGGATTGTGAACCTCAACCTGTAAGTAATTTTATTTGTTAAAATTTATTAATTACAAGCATAGTGTCTAGCGTTAATGGCTTGTTGTAACAAGAACATAAACAAGAATGTAAACAATTGAAAATGCTGTTTGGCACTGTTAACGATTTAGCTACAAATTCATATTTATCAGTCAAACTACTGTAAACACCCAAAATCTTCACCAGCGCTGCAGTGTCTCTCTATGCAGCCTCTATGCTGAATTCTACATCTCAAATAACGAACTCACAAAAGATATGTGAACGTTTCATATTACTTACACATGTTTATTCTGCATATATATACAAAAGACACTTGTCAGGTTTTATTTTAAAGAGCAGGAATGAGGTTCAACTGTGTCCTCTGTGTCATTTTCTGTCTGATTCAGGCTCAAACTGATGCGGCTAACAGTTACACTGACAGTATTTACACAATGGCAACGCGCGTGCTAGTAGAGGTGCGACGCTTCCTGGTGATGTGGAGCCGATCCGCGAATCACAGCACATTATGTTAGCTGACCAATCAGAGCCTCTTGAGGGTGGGTTTTCGGTGGGTTTTACAGTGCGTAACTGTATATAATCAAATTAATATATAAAAATAACATGATTTTTTTTTACAAACGAAGCATGAGTACACATTGCTTTGCACCCCATAAACACAACCAAGCCTTATAAATACACTCTAGACCACCACTTTAATAGTTTAAGAGATTGGGGGAGATCAGGAAATTAAAAAAAAAAAAAGACTTGCTATGCCTACACACAATTATGTCCAAATTATGTCCAAATGGCTCCAAAAATGTGATATGTGATAAAATATGCCATTTAAACAATGCTGAAAACTGTAGTGACTACAGTTTTGTTTTGCTTTGTTTTTTTTTTTTTTTGGTTTGTTTGTTTGTTTTAATACTAAACTGAGACTTATAAAGTTTTGAAGCACTTCAGGGGAGTAAGGAAACAGTGAGTACATTTTTCATTTTTGGGTCCCTTAACAACAGTATTTGAGTGCATACATTTGTAATATTCTACTAGTGGAAGGAGACCATGTCTTATTCCCCAGGAGAATGGGCTGAGTCTGTTGCTGCTGGACAGAAATGCTTGGTTTTTCATATATACACTGATATATCTGTGCGTAAATGATGACAAAAGTTTAATTTTGCATGAACTATCCCTTAATACCTTTAAGTTTATGAGATTCTAGGATTTTACTTCAGTGCTTGTATTTGTCAGAGGGAAAATTTCTGTGTAGATTTGCCTGGATAATTATTTTCTATACTGTCATTAAAACCAAATGTACTGATTAAAGATATGTAATGTTTGTAATAAAATATCTGCTAGTGCAGTCGTGGTATAATAAAGATTGGCAAACCAGTAATTGAATATAGGCCCACTATTACTGTAAGGTCATGCATTCCGTATAACTAACTTTAACAACAACAATTTAAATTACAGGAGGGCAAAATTTGTAGGTTAACAACTTTAACAACAACTGCAATGTGTGCATACTCATATCTGATTATGGCATCTAATGTACTGTTGTTCACATTCTTTTATATAACATATCTATGCTAATACAGTCATGGGATAATAAAGATTGGCATACAAGTAATTGCTATTAGATACATTGGCTATTACTGTGAAGTTATGCACTCAGTGTTACTAACTTGAACATCAATTCTAATACAAAAAGACTAACTTTGTATATTAATGACTCTAACCTCAATAACTGTGAATATTTTGGGGATAAAAGTATTTTATTTGTTCTGCATGTAGCACATAATTATTCAACCACAATTGATTTAGTAATAGTTTTAGTAATAGTTGACGTTGAAGTCTAAATCATGTGTAAATATAGAACATACCTTGGATGATCTCAATCCTCTGTTCTTACAATGTTTCCTAGTATGCTAGTATTCAGCAATTGAAAGTCTAAACTACATTCACTGGCCACTTTATTAGGTACACCCGTCCAACTGCTCATTAACGGAAATTTGTAATCAGCCAGTCACATGGCAGCAACTCAGTGCATTTAGGCATGTAGATATGGTCAAGATTATCTGCTTGTGGCTGGTGAGGCACTGACTCTTTCAAAGTCAGATATACAAACATATCCACTCAATATATTTGCCAACTACTGATTGTGTTTCATATCAGCATTTTTTTATTCCCAAGCTCTGCTGGTTTGCAATGTCCCAAATTTTTATTGGCAATCTTAAGCCAATTGTAATAATTTGTTTTTGTTCAATTTGCAATTTCCCCAACCAAACGCAGAGCCCAGGGGATCAGAGTGAGTGCTCCAACTTGCCCCCCCCCCACACACCCCGATCTTCAGCATTATTTCTATACACATAGCAGGTACATACTCGGCCAAGTAAGAATCTAAAATGTATAGCGATTAAATATGCCTCCCAAAAAAAAACACCGAGCTGGTCCAGACAGCCTAAAACAAGCGACACACAGCACCACAGCAGATGCACGCTCTCTCTCATTCACACACACACACACACACACACACACACACACACACACACACACACACACAGCACCACGGCACTCACGCTCTCTCTCTCTATCTCTTGAGTCGGGAACGCTATATTGTTAGACCGCCGCTCCCGTTCAAATTACACCAGAGTTACCGGGTTTTATTTGGTAATTTATTTCCACACCGCAAAAAATCTGGTCAGGTCCCGCGACTTCCACGATACAGCTGTTACTTTGATCGTGGCATTGTTGTTGTTGTCAGATGGGCTGGTCTACTGGGATTGTCACGCACAACCATCTCTAGAGTTTACAGAGTGTTTTACACAATGAGTTCACTGTACTCAAATGGCCTCCACAGTCACCAGGTCTTAATGCAAAAGGAGAACCTTTCGGATGTGGCGGAACAGGAGATGTGCAACCGACAAATCTGCTGCAACTGCGTGATGCTATCATGTCAATATGGACTAAAATCTCAGAGGAATATTTCCAGTACCTTGTTAAATCCATGCCACAAAGCATTAAGGCAGTTCTAATAGCAAAAAAAACAAACAAAAAAACAGTACTAGTAAGGTGTACCTAATAAAATGACCGGTAAATGTAGGTTAACTAGGCAAGTTAGGGTACAGTAATTAGGCAAGTATTTATATGACAATGGTTTGTTCTTTAGATAATTTAGGGGGCTTATACTATTGCCTTAAAATGGATTTTAAATAAAACAATGCTTTTATTCCAGCCAAAATAATACAAATAAGACTTTCTTCAGAAGAAAAAAATATTTTTAAAAATACTGTGAAAAGTCTTTCACTCTTGAACATAGTCTGAGTGTTTTCACTGTCCGTGCCTTGAAAGCCCAGTGAGTGCACAATTCTTCAGTGAGGCACAACTCCATCTCTAATGTGTAAAGCACCTGATTCTGTGTTGCTTGGTTGAGAGCTTCTGTGTTTCTCTCAAGAGAATTGAAGCTCTACATTTAATTAATTATATTCTTTGTTGCTCTTTATTGTAGAAAATTATTTACTCCGCTTCTAAGAACTGAAGCTGAAAATGTTGATGGGCAGGAATAATACACAAGGCTTAAGTCCATTGCCATTTCAGCAGACAATCTCATTAATGTTCAGGATCCATCAAATTAATAACAGCATCAGTAATAGTTGTGTTTTAATTTATTTTACATTATATTTTCATGCATTCATTCATTCACTTTCCTTCGGCTTAGTCTGTTTATTCATCAGAGATCACCACAGCGGAATGAACTGATCAAATTATCCAGCATATGTTTTACACAGTGGATGCCCTTTCAGCTGCAACCCAGTATTACAAGAAACACCAATACACTCCCACGTTCACACACATACACTACAGTCCTTGGACTGTGGGGAAACCCGAAGCACCCGGAAGAAGCCCATATGAACATGGGAAAAACATGCAAACTTCACACAGAAATGCCAACTGGCATCAAACCAGCGACCTTCTTGCTGTGAGGTGACAGTGCTAACCACTGTGCCACAGTGCCACCCTTATATTTTAGTTTAAGTATCTACAAGATTCTATATACAAAATTGTATATGTTTTCTTGCCTAATAAACTAAAATCTGAAATAGTGTTCAATATTTAATCTAGAATTTCTAGATTAGAATTTCTTCTTGTTTATTTTTTTCATCTACAGCAGTGTTTCTCAACCACATTCCTGAAGGACCACCGTGTTTTGGATGTCTCCTTTGTCACACCCATTACAGGTCTCTGCTAATGAGCTGGTGATTTGAATCAGGTGTGTTTGGGTGAGGAGACATAGATAATGTGCAGAGCTGGTGATCCTCCAGGAACATGGTTGAGAAACACTGATCTGCAGTATGCAAAGCTGCAATCTATACTGTAAAAATGTCTTGACATGCAATATTTAAAGCCTTTTTTGTGGAGTTAGTACATACTGTAAGTGCATACTTCTAAATAAGTACATATATAAATAAATATATTGCAATTTACATTTCTACCATGAAGTAAAATTACTCATACTGTCATAAAGAGTTTTGGTCTTATTGTCTACCCTTTGTCTACCACATTTTCATCATTATAATAATGCATCAATGTTGGTCTCTTCTTGTAGTGCTTATGTATGGTTTTGTTTGACATCACAAACATTTATTGGTAAAGTCAGTTGTTGTCTTAGGTAAATAATACAAATATTTATCTATGAATGTTAACCGCTTAGTAAAATCCAGAGCTTTTAATAATAATAATAATAATAATAATAATAATAATAATCATAATAAGGGTTACACGGTGACGCAGTGGGTAGCACAATCGCCTTACAGCAAGAAGGTCGCTGGTTCAAGCCTCGGCTGGGTCAGTTGGCGTTTCTGTGTGGAGTTTGCTTGTTCTCCCTGTGTTTGCGTGGGTTTCCTCCGGTTGCTCTGGTTTCCCCCACAGTCCAAAGACATGCGCAATAGTTGAATTAAATAAACTAAATTGGCTGTAGTGTATGAGTGTGAATGAGAGTGTATGGATGTTTCCCAGTACTGGGTTGCAGCTGGAAGGGCATCTGCTGTGTAAAACATATGCTGGATAAGTTGGCGGTTCATTCCACTGTGGTAACCCCTGATGAATAAAGAGACTAAGCCAAATGAAAATGAATGAATTAATGTATAATAATAAAACTTATTATTATTATTATTATTATTATTATTATTATTATTGTTGTTGTTGTTGTTGTTATTAATATTACTAATCATTATTGCCATTGATTATTTGTGTGTATGTGTGTCTGTCTGTGACTGTGCTATTTTATGGTGGCTGTTTTAATGCAAACAATATCATTTTTTGGCAAAATGTGTATAGTTTATGAAGCTTAATGTCACCTTCACGACAAAATTTCCCCCATTGAAACCCATTAAGGGGTCCCCTCTTTAAACAACATGCAAAAATAGACACCTGATGCTTGTTTTCCAGTACGAATGTTTTCAATTCTGCATGCCATATGCATCAGACATTAAGCTAAGCAGTCTGTGTGTGTATAATGTCTGAAGCATTGGCTACCATTGTTCGAAAACAATATCTCCACAGCCTCTGATTCCAATAGAAGTCTATGTGAATGTTTTTTTGAACAGCTCTGGGTCAGGCAGCCAGCCGTCCTTGGCCAATGAAACCTCTATGTTGTCCAGACCTTCTGCTGTCAGTCCTAAACTCAGGCCCTGAGAGACTAATAGCTGCATCATGGAGTAGGAATAAAAAATATAAGCACCCCATTGCTTTGGGGTGTTTTACAATTATTAAGTCTGTAAATGTCATTTACACAGAGCAATAATGAAATTTTTTGTTTTTACCTTGCGGTGTAGCTGCTGTAATATCTATGGCTACTTCTTTTTTCAATAAATATTTCTCTAACATACAGTGTAAACTGGAGTCAGGTGCTTCAAACAAACATGTAATAATAATCCTGGGATGATTTAAAATAATTTCCGAATAAACAACGGGTGGTTTGATTGACCAGCTACTGATGGATGTCCAGTCAATGAGTGCTTCCAAATGCTAAAATAGAGTTCCTGTAAAGTAAATAGGTTGACTTTAAGATTTAATTTTTTTTGCCTCCATTTATATGTAGGTTTTGCCCATATCACCAGGGTGCGAATTATACATTGACGATCAGGGGGGGGGGGGGGGGTGGGGGTGTTATACATGCTTCAGTGAATTAAATTAAATGACATCTGTTTTATTAATGCAACATATTAATTTTTCATTGTTTTGTGATAGACCGGTTTCTCACTGAAGCTAAGCAGGGCTGAGCTTGTTTAGTACCTGGATGGGAGACCCCATAGGAAAACTAGGTTGCTGTTGGAAGTGGTGTTAGTGAGGCCAGCAGGGGGCGCTTAACCTGCAGTCTGTGTGAGTCCTAATGCCCCAGTATAGTGAAGGGGACACTACACTGTCAGTAAGCGCCATCTTTTAGATAAGACGCTAAACCAAAGTCTTGACTTCCTGTGGTCATTAAAAATCTCATGGCACTTTTCGTAAAGAGTAGGGGTGTAACCCCGGTGTCCTGGTCAAAGTCCCTCCATCGGCCCTAACCCATCATGCCCTCCCAATCATCCTCATCTACTGAATTGGCTCTATCACTGTCTCTCCACTCCACCAATAGCTGGCACCGCTGTCCTGTGGCTGCCGTCACATCATACAAGTGGATGCTGCACACTGATGGTGGTGTAGAGAGACCCCACCCTCATGATTGTGAAGCGCTTTGGGTATACGGCCATCCCGAAATGTGCTATATAAATACACAGTACATTACATTACATATTATTGACTGATTGATTGATCGATATTTGGTGGCACGGTGGCACAGTGGGTAGCACTGTCGCCTCATACCAAAAAGATCACTGGTTAAAGCCTCAGCTTGGTCAGTTGGCATTTCTGTGTGGAGTTTGCATGACCGGGTGCTCCGGTTTCCCCCACAGTCCAAAGACATGCGGTACAAGTGAATTGGGTAAGCCAGATTGCCTGTAGTGTATGTGTGCGAATGAGTGTGTATGGGTGTTTCCCAGTGATGGGTTGCAGCTGGAAGGGTATTCGCTGCATAAAACATATGCTGGATAAGTTGGCGGTTCATTCCATTGTTGCGACCCCTGATTAATAAAGGGACTAAGCCAAAAAGAAAATGAATGATTGATTGATATTTTAGAGTAAATAAATTTAGATTTAACGCTCTTGTAGTGCGTGTGATATCAACAACAAGCATTAAAATTGTGTGAAACCAAAATTTACATGAATTTTGATAGCGCACATCATTATTCTTTAGGAGAACAATTAATCTGTGCTTAAGTTAATCCACTAAAAATTTTTGTTTTGGTAATCTTTAATCAAAGTCTGACTATTTGCTTCTAGGATTGGAGTGGCTGTCCTTCTACGTTGATGTCAGTTTGAGGACATAATGCACAATATCTTTAACCACACCGCTCTTACCGTTAGCTTGCTACTAGTGAATGATGCACAAAAAAAAGCCTCGCCCCCTACTCTGTATTTCTTTTTAGTAGCAAGTACAGGGATGGGCAGTATTTATGATACAAGTATTTAAATACATATTTTAAATATAAAATAGTATTTTGTAATTCGTATTTGATAGGGTTGATGAAAATGGCTCAATATTTAGTATCAATATACTTTAGGGTCTAGTATTTTTGTATTTTTTAAATACTGTAAAACACTTTGAAGTGATGACATCATGAAAATGTATGATGCTCAGATTGATGCTTTCTCAGTTATTTGCCTAAGCTTGAGGTCAGAACAGAAAATTGATTACGAAGGTGGTCAATGCTTGTAGCATGGATGGAAGTTATCCATCTTTGCTTAAAAAAAGAGATGCAATAAAATATCAGTCCTTAAGAACAGGATGTGCAACCTTCAGCACATAATTATTGTCAGTCTCAGTGCTGCAGGTGGAAATTCAGACGAACTTTAGAATAATAAAACACCTAAAAGTGTTCAATAAGACAAACACAAAAAATATAAGTTATACATTGTGAAGTCATGAGAAAAAAAAAGTGTTGTGATCAATATTTGTTTTTCATATACAAACACGGGAAAACAGTAATGTAATGTCCTAGAAGAATTATGACTTGAAAGCCAAGTGTCTCATGAGTTTATATTTCAAATTTGATGAAGATAGCATGCAAAAACAGATTTCTGTAAAAAGTTTCCGAGGCTATGTCGATGTCCTTCTCTCCCTTACCGTCAGGGGGATTTTCTCAAAAATGACCTTTCAACACTAAAACATTAAAAGTTGCTGAATGATTTGTTCTACATTCACAGTTTATGTATCTTTGGAAAGAAAACAATCTGGGCTCTATTATCCATCATCTAGAGTTTATAATGCTCAAAATGAAAAAAAGTTATAGATGCTTAAGGAATGTAAAAAAATTGCACCAAATTAAACATTTTATTATTTCATAAACAAATATGTGAAATTTGTCCTGGACCACATCTCCTGAGTATATGTTTTGAATTTGATGCCAATATCATGCAAAATGAAATTCCTGGAATTATTTTTCTGAGACAATATCTTGTGATTTACCCCCTTTCCTTGTTTGTGGAGAAGCAGTCTGATGACTACACATATATTAAACTTTTCTAACAACTATTTTAGTCTTTTCACATACCATTTATTTTTTTTGCTGTAAAATAATAGACAGAAACGTATAGTATGAATGATTTATTTGAGCACAAGAACTACATAAATAAGTCCAGTGCATATGCAACAAAAAAGTCTTACAAGAGTTGTTGTTGTTTAGCTCTCTCACTGGCAGAACATGCACTGGCTGCTGCTTGAAACCCACTCCACAGCAGAGATTCGGTTACATAACTGTTTTTTGTGCAAGACAAAAGCAAAATTGAAAGATTGTGTACTGATTAACAGGCATGGCAGCATTGTGAAGTTGTTTATTGGCCTGATTCCACTACATAGGTGTATGGGATTATTATTTTATTACAACCAACACAACTCAGAAGGACATCCGTTACACCCGCTGTCAAATCAGACATGCTTGCCTTGCAGTGCCATCTCATTTTCAGTCCTGCGTGGGTAAAATATTAAATGAGCTATAATTACGTGGTTAGGTACAGGCTGTACATCTTTATTAAATAATTCTTGACCACTCTGCATTAACAATAGCAGCTATTCAGCCTTAAAACCTGTGGCAATCTCTCTTGGGTCTCTCCCTTGGTAATGTTCTGGGCTTGTGTTAACACATTTCAGACTGTTTAAAAGCCAGGCTTACACTGTGCTATTTTTTATATAATCCTTTACAATTGTAGCTTGTCCCCATGTCACTCCTTGAAAAATATGTTGTTATAATGTCATACTGTACACTGAAAAAAAGATTAATTGGATTTGCATAATTATTTTAAGGTAAATAGCTGCAAAAAATTTATATGGGGTGAATTTAAACAAACTTGAAGATTAAATTTAGTAATATTAACTAAATTTGTTTGTTTAAATTCAGCCCATGTAAATTGTTTGCAAGCACTTACCTTAAAAAAAAGCAAATCCAATGAACCTTTTTTTCAGTGTACTACAATAAACAACATCAAACACAGGCACACAAGAAAACTCATCCAGAGTTTGACATCCATTTGTGAAATATTCAGCAAGGCGCATACTGAAATTGTGCTTAAACTGCAAATATAAACAATCTGTAGTGTTGATTTTGCTCATAACATGACTTAAATGCCTAATAAACCAGAAAAAAAGACATTTCACATTGACATTTCAACGTTTGCCTACGGTGGTTTGAAGTTGTCATGTTAATTGCGTCGCCAGATTTGGTGTTCATATTGCTTCTTGGGTTGACGTGTTGTAATTGAAGTCACATTGCAGAAACGTGTCTCCAATCTTCTGACACTGTCAGACTCGGAATTTCACCAAAGGGAAGAGTTTGATCGCAACAACCATTAATTGGCTGTTGGTGAAAATATCAGATCAGTTTCTAGCATAGGATTAAGACAAGGCAAGTTTATTTATATAGCACATTTCATACACAGTGGCAATTCAAAGTGCTTTACATAAACAGGTATAAAAGAAACATGTATAAGAAAAATAAAAACAAATAATAAGAATGGTAAAAAAATAAAATAAAATAAATAAGCATAAAAACAGATAAAATGTGTTATAAAAGAATGAAAAAGAAGAGAAAAACATAAAAGTGTGATCTGTCGGACGTAGCACAGTGCTCATTCAGTAAAGGCACAGCTAAACAGATGTGTTTTCAGTCTTGATTTGAATGTGCCTAATGTTGGAGCACATCGGATCATTTCTGGAAGCTGATTCCAGCAGTAGTAGCTGAAAGCCGATTCACCCTGCTTTGACTGAACTCTTGGAATTTGTAGTTTATTTGATCCTAAAGATTTGAGTGATCTGTTAGGTTTGTATTCAGTGAGCATATCTGTAATATATTGAGGTCCTAGGCCATTTAGTGATTTATAGACCAGTAATAATACTTTAAAATCTATTCTAAATGTAACTGGGAGCCCATATAAAGACATGAGGACAGGTGTGATGTGCTCTGATTTCCTGGTTCTGGTCAGAATTCTGGCCGCAGCGTTCTGGATGAGCTGCAACTGTCTGACTGTCTTTTTGGGAAGGCCAGTGAGGAGGCCGTTACAGTAATCCACCCTGCTGCTGATAAAAGCATGAACAAGTTTTTCTAAGTCTTCACTGGAAGATTATAGGAATTATTTAATGTAAAGTTTCCAAAATTTGCCTCTGATGAACAATTCATGGCCAACATCGTACATTGTCATTGCTCCCACTGCTATACTTCACCAGACAAACCAACTTCCAACAAATACAAAACAGGGGTTTAATAGAATATAATTTTAATATACTTCAAAAGGTCATTTAATATTGTATTGGCAAATGTAATTTTTCAGCATTAATCTACATGGCAAAACATGTTAAATGAACTGTTAAAAACAGCCGATTCAAATGTTATCACTTGATTGAATGGCGAGTAGGCTTAGAAGGTGGTTATCATCTATCCACATGGTTAATCAGCTATAGATCACATACGACTATGGCTGGAAGTTAACAAGAGTTATTTATTTAATTTATTAAATTCCCATTAATTGTTTTTTATTAATCTCTACCCCTACCCCAACCTTAAACCCAACCGTCGCAGTAATGTAAATACAGATCTGGATCTGGAGTCGTCTCAATTACTATAGCTGATTAATCACGAGAACCGTTTATTGCCTTGCCTTATCTCTACCCCAACCCTAAACCCAACCGTCACAGTGATGTAAAAACAGATCTGGAGTCTTCTCTATTAGTATAGCTGATTAACTATGTGGATGGATAATAACAGCCTTCTTAGCCTACTAATAAGCACAAAAAGCCCTACTAGTCTATATCTATCAGCTGATAATCACTGATAACGCCCATTCAATCGAGTGATAACATTCGAAGCGGGTGGTTAAAAAAAAAAAAACTCACAGCTGTGGTTGCCAGAATTTTACTATTAAAGCCAACCTCATCTCACAAGGAAACATAACTATTTTACATTTTGTCAGTTTAGTGGCAAAATTTGTACAAATTTGAATTTGTAAGAGTTCAGTCATACAAAAATGTAATCTACGCTGACTAACAATTGAACCAAAATTACAGGGGTTGGCACATACCCTCTTACCTTGGTGTATCTAGATAAATGTTAATCTACATGCTAACATGTATGTCACGTGACATACCTACCTACTCACAGGGAAACATGAGGATAGGAAAGATATGGTGACATAAAAGAACAGACAGTAATGAACTTGAACAACAACAACGAAGTGTAAACAAATAAAGACGAACAATACTTATAAATGGGGATAGCAAACTATCGAAAACTAACAAAGTACAAAAAGCAAACCGAACAAACAAGCCAATATACAAAGATCAAAGAATCAAACAGTGAGTCAGAGAGTCTGCTCCTGAACTACCAGACTGAAGACCTTTTAAAGGGCAGGTGGCATACAGGAATTGGCTGGGACTTGAGCAGAGTTGTAGAGCGGTAACCAGAACAAGCGAAACAGCCAATCAGAGACAGAAATAGGCGGAGCAAGCACAGTAGTGGACTGGGTGACAGACAGAAACAGATGATGATGTATGTCACTGATTGGATAAAAACTAAAAAGAGCCATGTAATGTCAACAACAACAAAATAAAACAGCATAAAAAATAAATTGTCGTTTTCTTGGAAAGTCAGTTTACGGTAATTCACCATATACAGTTGAAGTCAGAATTATTAGCCCCCCTGTACTGCATATTTTTTTCCTATTTTCTGTTTAACAGAAAGAAGATTTTTTTTCAACACATTTCCAAACATAATAGTTCTAATAACTGATTTCTTTTTTCTTCGCCATGAAGACAGTAAATAATGTTTTTACTAGATACATTTTAAGATACGAATATTCAGCTTAAAGCGCAATATAGTTAAAAACTGATTTCATTCTAGCCAAAATAAAACAAATAAGACTTTCACCAGAAGAAAAAATATTATAGGGAACACTGTGAAAAATTCCTTCCCGCTAAACATCATTTAGGAAATATTTGAAAAAAAAAAAATCACAGGAGGGCTAATAATTCTGAACTGAACTGTATATTTTAAGGAAACGTACTCTATACTAGGTTACAGATACTTTCAGAAGCATTTTTACAGTTTTGTACCGTTTAAATCACGTCCGTTTTTTTTACAGTGTAGTATTCTATACAAATTTTCATGTGGAAGCATCCTTAAAATAAACAATCCACTTCTTGTTTGAGTCATCCTTAAAATAAACCATCCACATCTTGAAATAAGTGTGCTTGCAAGGCCTCAACAGAGACACAAATGAGCTGTTTAAACGGGACGTATCAAAGCCGGTGTTCTTTATACTTGATTTGTTCTCCTGTTGGCAGATCCAATCTCGTGGAGCATACAGTACTTGAGAAAATGAATGGGCATCTCTATCCAGTATAGACATTGACTGATTATGATGGATTCTTTTTGCATTTGAAGCAACATGACACATATGTTGTAGACAGGCAAGCAACAGATCATCAGCAGACAATGATGAAAAATGATGTGTCTTTTTACTAGAGGAGAATGTACACGTATTTGCCCTTGAAACGTCTTGTTTATTAAAGAATGAATGCCTAAAGACAACATTGTGTGTTACAAAGTGTGCAAAAGTGGAGATTTGAAGAGTTTCGCTTGTAAAGGTTCATCTCTAATGACCTTCACTTCATTTTTTTGCATTAGAATGACATTTTTGTGAACACCAGGATTTTACAGGACACCTCTGGTGAACAAGATCTGCTTTAATGAGAAGATGTGTCCATACAGCATGTCGTAATGTTCAGAGCAGAAAATGATATCATATATATATATATATATATATATATATATATATATATATATATATATATATATATATATATATATATATATATATATATATATATATATATATATATATATAGCTCCAAGTTTAAAATCATTAGAAGCCAGCTGTAATTGGCTTTCAATTGAAACTAGCTTCCTAAAACAAATATAATTAAATAGTAGTTCATCGTTGAAATAGTTGGTCACACTTTATTTTGATGGTCCATTTGTTGAATTTAAGTTTGCATTGCATCTACATGCCATAAGTGCATAAGTAGACTGTTAGGTTAGGGTTAGTGTAAGTTGCTCCCCGTGTTCGCATGGGTTTCCTCCGGGTGCTCTGATTTCCCCCACAAGGACATGCGCTATAGGTGAATTAGGTGAGCTAAATTGTCTGTGTTGTATGTGTGTGAATGAGAGTGTATGGATGTTTCCCAGTGATGGGTTGCAGCTGGAAGGGCATTCGCTGAGTAAAACATATGCTGAATAAGTTGGCGGGTCATTACGCTGTGGTGACCCTAGATTAATATAGAGACTAAGTCGAAAATAAAATGAATGAAAATGTATTGTCATGGGCCAGATTTAATCTGAGCTGTTATAATCTGTTGTCTGTTTTAGCTGTTGCCTCTTACAATCAGCACTGGCGTGCGTGCATTACTCACCTGTTGCTCTTTTGGTCAGATTCTCTCCTCTACATATACTTGCCCTTTATTGAGGCTCATTGCCTGAGTATTGTGATAACGTGTCTACCAGGGGCGTTGCTAGACATAAAGCTCTACTGGGGCAAAAAAATAAATTAATTAATTAAAAAAAAATATATATATATATTAATTTTTAAATAAAAGTATTCTTGTTATTATACAATTATTATTCTAAATAATCTGAAATGTAACTGGAAAACAATGTTTAGACAAAACTGGAGTGATTCATGTAGTCACACACTACATGATCTGACAACAACTAGTTCCCCGACAGCTCAGTCCAGCTACCAAACCAGAGTTTTTAATTTTTGTAATTTAATAACTCTTTGAAATAAAACTAACATATCTATAACACCCTGATGTTTCCTGAATATCTGTGTATTTCTTTCTAACATTGTTATTTTTTAAATTACAAAACAGTAAGGAACTGAGCATTTCTACCTTTAATTACCATATTGGTCAAAACGACTGCATGCATGTCTGATACTTTTCACTGTGACTTTAAATATGCACGCATTTGTTTTCCTAGCAACTTCCTGCTAACACAAACATGACTTTCTGAAAGCAAAAACATTAATGTAATTCAGATATATCTTTCAAAACAGCATATTCTGTGCCGGGAAATAGCTCCTGTTTGAAAGAGAAAATGAAAGCGAGCCCCAGACCTTTGTGTGTTCCAGTATCGTAACTACATATTTATAGGCTGTATTACCAAAAAAGATAATATTTTTAGGGTAATTGTGTCATCAAATATGATGACAGACATTCAGGGCTTAATTTTAATATCTCAATAGAAGTTTTGAATGTAAATATGATGTGACAATATAACGTTTTATATGAGAATGGTCAGAATGAGCAGTATGGTAATTCTAATAGTTACAGAATTCTAGCTCCACTGTTAATATAGCTGACTCTCGTGTCCGTGTTAACACTGAATGAAGCGAGTGCATCGATGCCCATTCTGGCCAATCACAGACGTTTCTGTTGAGCTCCTGAGCACACAGGCACTCAGCTCATGCTGATATGCTCTTCCATTGGCTGCAGCTTGTCACTACATCTGACCGCACGTGGGGTCGAGTCGGCCGACTGCTCTGGAATATTCAGCATGCTAGATATTGGAGTTCCGTCTGCGAGGTGTCGGCAACGCTTCAGAGAGCCTCTTTGACGTGTTGTTCAGTAGTTCACACATAAAGACTGGCGAGCACCGTGCACCCGCAGATTTCTTCCCGATCTGTCAGCGAGCTCGTTAACTTCCAAATCAGGCTTAAAATCCTGTAGTGTGAACTAGGCTTTGGTGTAAATACTCAGCTCTCAACCACTGCAAGATGCTGAACAGGTTTTGAGAGAGCACAAAAATGTTTTATGAGGGAACATAACTTTGCAAGGAAACTAAAAAGTTGCAAGCAAAGGCAAAGTTCACAAACTTTAAAAATGATACATTTTCTCTCGCACCCAGTCATTTTTACCACCACCAAGTGCCTTTAGGGGCTCCGTAGGCATTATATAAACAAGCTGCAAATTTAAGTTTGATTCAATTCAATTCACCTTTATTTGTATAGCGCTTTTACAATGTAGGTTGTGTCAAAGTAGCTTCACATAAAAGGTCATAGTAAATTGGAACAGTGTAGTTCAGTTTGTAGTGTTTAAGTTCAGTTCAGTTTAGCTCAGTTCAGTGTGGTTTAAAATCACTACTGAGAGTCCAAACACTGAAGAGCAAATCCATTGATGCGTAGCTCTACCGATCCCAAACCATGCAAGCTAGAGGCGACAGCGGAGAGGGAAAAGTCGAAAAGTGCGAAAGTGAAGAAAAAAAACCCTGAGAGAAATCAGACTCAGTTGGGCACGACCATTTTAATTTCTCCGCTGGCCAAACGTCTTGTGCAGAGCTGCTGTCTCAGTGGCGGAGGATGGAAGCTGGCCTCAACGAAGACTCGTCTGTCCCTGGAGCGTCACAGGAATCAGTCTCATGCTCTCCACTCTTCCCTGACCACCACAGTGTAAATGTACACAGTACACAGTGTAAGTGTACTCAGTCTAAGTGTAAATGTATTAAAATAGAATGATTTTCAAACACAGTGGTTAATATTAAAGTTATTATTACCATTGAGACCTGAATCAATAAATAGATGAAATTACTCTTTCGTATGATGTCAGATATTTCTAATTCAGTGCTACTTTCAGTACTACTTTTTCTTTCACTATACAAGAACAAAAAAGCAGTCACGTTCCTCTGGTTGTCTATGGTGATTAAAATCAATCATTTGAGTTCTGCCATCATCACCATTCTTGCTCACAGCTTCAGTTCCTGAAACAGTTTGACTAATAATAGTTCATTTAGAGTGATTGAAGTGATGAATAGGCAAGCTATAGGCTGAAGCGAGAGTCAGGTAGAATGGCTTGATTTATCAGCAGGTGGCGTTTGAATCCCTCTGAGAGAGAACCTTGAAAACTGACTGTAATTCAAAGGATTAGTTCAAACATAATTAGCATAATGAGACACTCTTGTCTGTGCAATACAGTATGCACTGTATGCTTGAATGGATTTCATCAAACAAATAAATTCTGCCATGTTTTTAGGAGATTTTTTGTCTCTCATCCGTTTTATTGGAAAAGAAGGCATATTGTGCTCCAAAAACTCGTGCAAGTTACCTTTGCCAAAGGCAATGACACAACCCATACCATGACAGACAATGGCTTTTGGACTTGTTGCTGGGAACAGTTTGGATGACCCTTTTTTTCTTTGGTCCGGAGCACACGGCATTTATTTCTCCCCAAAAATACCTGAAATACTGAGCACAGATTCTACATGTTTCCGCTGTGGGATGGTCCATCCCAGATGCCTCCAAGCTCAGAGAAGTCAACGGTGCTTGTGGACACTGTTAACATAGGGCTTCCTTTTGGCAAAGTACAGTTTCACTGTCATTTGCGAATGGAACTACATATTGTGGTACTCGACAAAGGTTCTGAGTCCATGTGGGTATATTGCTTGTGGATGCATGAGGATTCTTTATGCAGTGCCACCTGAGGGATTGGAGATCATGGTTGTTCAGCTTAGGTTTGCAACCTTGTTCTTTACGCACTGAAATTTCTCCAGATTCCTTGAGTCTTTTAATTATGTTATGCATTGTTGAAGGTGAAATATCCAAATGTCTTCCTATCTTTCTTTAAAGAACATTGTTTTTAAACATTTCAATAATTTTATCATGTATTAGTTGGCTCTGTCCATCTTTGTTCCTAAAGGACAAGACCTTTCTTGGATGCTGCTTTTGTACCAATTACAATCACCTGCTGCATAGTTACAATCTGTTGACATCATCTGTTTCAAATCATCATTATTTAACCAATTTGCCTGGTGTGCGTTTACAAAAACCATCACTAGCCAACTAAGGTCGCAAGTTCCGTTGTTACAAACATAGTTCATTGACCTCTAGAGCTGAAGTTAGAAGCATAGTTCCTGGTTGCGTTCTATTCCTGGTTACCCCCCTAAGCCATTATTCATTTAGAACATTTCAGCATTTAAACTTGGAATGATAAAAAAAAGAAATGTATCTGTACTATAGGCCTTTATGACAAGGGCCTGTTGGTTAGAACATTCCTGCAGTGGTGTCAAATTGGAAAAGGACTTAAAAAAAGAAATAAACAATATCCTACTTAATAATAATAATAATAATAATAATAATAATAATAATAATAATAATAATAATAAAAAAATAATAATAATTATTATTATAAATAAGTAGGATTTTTTTCTTAATAAATAGCCTACTGTAAATTACAACCATTAGCCTAACAATTTATATGATTTATGTATGAGATAAAAATACATATAGCTAGTTCATGTTTTAGAATAGAGTATGGCATATTCTCAATAATATTTGTAAAGGAATTATTGAGAATTTGTATATGTGCCATTTACATATATTCAAATTAATATGCAAAGCGAGTGCATGTTTTTATTAAAACTGATATTGGATTTTTTTAATTCATGTGCATGTAAAACAATTTAATTTGCACAAAAAGTATTGGGTTTTTCTCTAACGAAGTTGTTACTCCACCCCGTTTTATGTTACAACTAACATCATTTAAACGATGGATCTGCAACAAAGCAAGTACAGTTTTGGGAAACACTTGTCACTACATTGTTCTTTTCCTGAACATGCATCGTACAATGATAGTTCAGCCACAAGGTATGTCGTTGTTTGGAAAACGTACTCCTGATTAGTAGCCCTAAATAGCTCCTGTCCCAACTTTTTTTTTAATTTTGTTGCAAGAACCAAAATTGCAAAACATGTTTATTTTGAAAAAAATAATAATAAAATGATGAGGAACACATTAAACCAATGTTTGTTTTATTGTTAATTCAGAGTAAATTTAGAAATCCCTACTTTCTTTTTTTTTTTTTTGCAAATTCCATACTGTCCCAACTTTTTCTGATTTAGATACAATAATTGAATTTCAAACATTTACTGTATGAGCAACATTATGTAGATTAGTTGTGTAATACAGTATGCAAAATAACAAATCTTGTAAGACATATGTCTTGTTAAGTAAACGATGAAGACCTTTTTGCTCCTCTTTGCTACTGAAAGGAATTAAGAAAAGTGTATGTCATAACTTTTTGCCCTAGTATATTATTTGTGCATGGATGCATGGTATAATTTTTTTTCACATTTATTATTGCAAGTGGAGGCTAAAAAGCAACCCACGCTTAATTAACATGTCATTATATAACAAAGTTTAAAATATGAATTTCAAGTGTTTATGTGACAAACTTGTCTAGGTAAGAAAGCCATGGTCTTCTCTTGTTTATTTATTAATCAGTGTCTTGACAGATCCTCATAGCTGTTGTTACAGAGTTTGAACACAAATTTCTCCATCATTTTTAATGTACATGTTAAAATACGAATAATAAATTGTAGATTTTAAAAAGTTTTTTTTTTGCATTTGTTATAGTGATTGCAGACTAAATAATGCAATTATATGAATTCATTTTAATAGGTTATGATAAAAAATGATTAGCTATATGTACTGTAATATAAACAATACGCATTTTCTGCCTTGTATTAAATAATGAATTTTAGACAAAGCATCATTTTTTTTAGCAAAGTTTGTAGCAGAGGACCTTTGAAATTTGGCTTGTGAAGAATAAGTTCTCATAACCTTCATCTACTGTAGTTTTTGCACTAGTAACATCTGCATGAATACTGTTATAATGCATCATTTTAAACAGAAATAATAAAGCATATATTGCTCTATTGGATTGAGTTTTGGTGACTGTGGAGGCCATTTGACTACACTGAAAAAAATTATTCAAAGATGATTCCTTGGATTTACTCAATTTTTTTACGTCAAGTGGTTGTAAACAATTTATTTGAGCTGAATTTAAACAAACAAATTAAGTTGAACATTGCTCAATTTAATTTGTTTGTTTAAATTCAGCACAAATAAATTGTTTGCAACAGTTTTGCATGCAACACTTTTTTCAGTGTACAGTAAACCCATTGTCATGTTTAAGAAACCAGTCTGAGATGATTCACGCTTTATGACATGGCATGTTATCCTGCTGAAAATATTCATCAGAAGATGGGTACACTGTGGTCATAAAAAGATGGACATGATCAGCAAGAATACTTGAACCGTTGATACAAGGCAGGATGGATCCATGCTTACTGCCATTCACTAGCTTTTTTCTTTTTTCGAACCATTCTTTGTAAACCCTAGAGAGTTGTGCGTGAAAATCCCAGTAGATATGTAGTTTCTTAAATACTCAGACCAGCCCATTTGGCAACAACCATGCCACTTTCAAGGTCACTTATATCACCTTTCTTCTTCATTCTGATGGTCGTTTTGAACTGCAGCAGATAGTCTTGACCATGTCTACATACCTAAATGCATTTAGGTAGGTATTGCTAGCATGTGATTGGCTGATTAGAAATTTGTTTACATTCATTTTAAACATTTAGAAAGAAAATCCCTAGATTAGTTGTATAGTGGAGATTTGAACAGCAGCAAGTGCAATACAATTTCTAATAACCTTCTGCTAATATTTGCAGTAGCATGACCTTAATGAACATAAAAATGAGGGAAATATGTTTAAACTGAGAAAATCATAATAATAAATAAATAGGTTTCTGCACCTCTGCTTTCATTTCGAGTTTTCTTTTCACCTTTATTTATTTATTGTGAGAGTATCAACTAAAAAGCAAGCCATGTGTACTACAGAAGTAATTGAATATACAGTTTGAGGCAAAATTGTCTAGATTAGCTGCATAAACAAACCACAGTTTTCCATTTGCATGCATTCCATGACAGAACCTCACTGTTATTATTAGGTTGTGAAGAACCATAAGTGATAATGATTACCTCTGTTAAAGAAATCCGAAGCTATTTTAGTCATCTTCGCCTTCCTTTCATGTTTTTCTTCATAGTTGTGATAGCGAGTGCAGGCTAAAAGGCAAGCCACATTCAATAACCACTATGTATGATAAATGAACTTCAAATGTTGAGACAAAATTCTCTTCTTTATTTTCAAAGTAAGCCAGGGCAAAGCATTGAGAAACAATATACTGTAGGCCTACAAACAACATTTAAAAAAAAACGAACGCATTTCATAATTGTACAGGGCAACAACTGGCAGATTAACCACACACACACACACGCACACACAAAAAAAAACCCTTGGCTCTTTCGCAAAACTGTAATGCTGGTCAATGTCACATGCAGGTTGTGGGTTACTAAACTTTTATTTCAAGAGTTCACACTTAGCTGATGATTGATTATAATCAAAAGCTCCTCAAAGCCCGGGGCTCCCTCCCATTTGAACGACGAGAGGGGAGTTTGAGCTCAGGTACATCTCGAGAACTCCCCTGTTTATTTATGGCTAATAACGAATTAGAGTAAGGACTTGAACCACTGATTGCTGTGAGGCAACAGTGCTAACCACTGGGCCACCGTGCCACCCTATCAAGCAAAAAGGGAGGAGGAGTAGCAGTGGAAGGAGGGATTCTTCAAGACGAATATAACTGAAGAAATAAACCAAGGAATCATCTGATTATTGAATCATGTGTTAGCTAATGCAGGACCAGCCGTGATCAATCATAAGCATGTGATCCTCTCAAAATTAGTTTATAAATAAACTTCACTTAGGCCCCCTTTACACTGCCAGTTAAATGTGACCCAATTCCCAATTTTTTTGCTCATATGTGACACAGATCGGATCTGTTCTATGACCGTGTAAGCCTAAAAAAATGCATGCATTGGGATATTCAGAGAGGCTGGTTTCAGGTCTCCTTCATATGTGGAAATAAATTAGATATAAATTGCATATGTGACAATGCAACTATCATGTAAACAGGCAGATCGGATTTATTGAGGAATTCGGTTTTGTACGTCATTAAACTTGCGACAATATGGTAATTCTCCGCAGTTTTATGACGTAAAGAAAGCGTGCGCAGACGCCGACGTGGTAAACAACAACAACAACAGAGGGAACATGGAGGAGAAAAGTGCCCTATGGGGAGATGAGTCAGTTCAAGATTAAACGATGTGCATCTCCAAAGGGATGGCCCGACGAAACAATGTGTCATTGTAGGACAGGTACTGTATGTGGACAAGCTTTGACACAGCATATTAAATGTTGGTTTGCTCATCCTTAAATTTTGGACCTCATTAACGCCTGCCACAATTTTCTCCCACCGGACCTGAGATCTCTCTTTACCCACAAATTCCTCTGAATGGTAGAGGACACCATATATAAACCATATGCGCAAGCTGCAATGACGGCCTATTCCCTTCTCCTCCGCCTCACATCATTTAAAGCAGGATGAATTTCGCAGGGCTGAAAGCAGGACAATTTCTTCCAATGATGGCTAGTGTGGTGCAGATGCTAGAACCCACCTTTACGCATGCGTGACGTCGTAAATTGTATGGCAAGTGTAAACACATGACTCAGATATGGGTCATAATTAAAAGAACGTGTAAACGAACAGGCAAAACAATCATATACAGGCAACAAATTGGAATTGGGCATCAAGACCTGACAGTGTAAACGTGACCTTAGTGTTTTTCACTCAACTGAATTCATCAATGATGGTTTTGAGTTGAATAGCAGCATTTGTGGCATCAACCAATTCTGTAAACACTATAAATTGAAATTCTCATGTGGTCAAGACTTAACAATATGTTTTGCTTTTGCTTGAACACTGTAAAAGCTCTTTATTGGCCTTGCTGATCAAAATTCAAAGGCTGTTAGACTATGCATATTCATCACCAAAAATTAAAATAGCATAAATACCAAACACATTATATCACATATTTGCGGTGCTGCACAGCTGAAATTTGGTTTAGTCAGACATCACAAAGAAAACTGATTGCATAGCCACTAGACATTTTCATAAGCCTTACAGCACAACAACATCAGGCGAATTAGCCAAGCTATAATTAACATCAACAACGATGAGATTTTACATTTGCATGGACTGTTTCCAGTCCACTTTTGCATCGAGGAAATGATACTTAATCACACACACATTAAGGGAAAGAGCAGTGCTCCGTTGCTAGCTTTCTTTTTGAATCCTGAGCAGAATGCACTGTATGCTGCCTACAGTTTCTGAACAAAAAAGTGGAACAAAAAAAGCAGTGATTATCCCCACAATAAACATTTCATTCAGCAATAAGCTACACTGTTGTCACTGTACCATGTTATTGGCATTCAGCAGGGTTGCACAACATTCAGAATTGAAGGATTGGATTTTGAATTGGCCATGTCCCACAGAAGTTATTTTTTGCAATAAAGGAATCAGTCCATCCATCCATCCATCCATCCATCCATCCATCCATCCATCCATCCATCCATCCATCCATCCATCCATCCATCCATCCACAATCTTTACCCGTCAATCATACAACAAATCATTCAATATATTAATCAATATATTCATCATCCTTCCATATACAGTTGAAGTCAGAATTATTAGCCGCCCTTTGAATTTTTTTTTTCTTTTTTAAACATTTAGTAATTAAAAAATAAGTAAATAAAAAATCTAGTAAAATATTATTTACTGTCATCATGGCAAAGACAAAATAAATCATTCATTCATTCATTTTCTTTTCGGCTTAGTCCCTTTATTAATCTGGGGTCGCCACAGCGGAATGAACCACCAACTTATCCAGCATATGTTTTACGCAGCGGATGCCCTTCCAGCTGCAACCCATCACTGGGAAACCCATACACACTTATTCACACATACATTATGGACAATTTAGCTTACCCAATTCTCCTGTACTACATGTCTTTGGACTGTGGAAACCGATGCACCTAGAGGAAATCCATGCAAACGCAGGGAGAACATGCAAACTCCACACAGAAACGCCAACTGACCCAGCTAAGGCTTGAACCAGCGACCTTCTTGCTGTGAGGCAACAGCACTACCTACTGCGCCACTGCGTCACCCAAAATAAATTCACGGGGGCTAATAATTGGGGGGGGGGGGTCTAAAAATTCTGACTTCAACTGTATATGTATATATGTATATAACCGATCAACAAATCACTACAAATCCATCCTGACTCACGCATTTATATCCACCCACTCACATCCATCTATCAGTCCATCCATTCCCTTCATGTCCATCTACCAACCAATCCACATCCATCAGCCATCCAATCAACCAATCAACCAAACCAACCAACCAACCATCCAATGAACCAAGCATGCAGCCAACCATCAAACCAATCAACCCATCACTGCAAATCCATCCACTTACTCACACATTCATATCCACCCACTCACATCCATCTATCAGTCCATCCATTCCATTCATGTCCACCTACCAACCAATCAACATCTATTAGCCAATCAACCAAACCAACCAACCAACCATCCAACGAACCAAGCATGCAGCCAACCATCCAACCAATCAACTCATCACTGCAAATCCATCCACTTACTCATACATTCATATCCACCCACTCACATCCATCTATCTATCAGTCCATCCATTCCATTCATTTCCACCTACCAACGAATCAACATCTATTAGCCAACCAACCAACCAACCAACCAACCAACCCATCACTACAAATCCGCCCACTTACTCACACATTCATATCCACCCACTCAAATTCATATTCTTCTACTATGTCATCCACATATGTCAGTCAAAGAACCAACCAACCAAACAACCCACTTACATCTAATCATCAGTTAATCCATCCGTCCATAGATAAGTCAATCACCCCATCACTCGGTGAGTCTACCCACATCCAGTCACATCCATTTATCTATCCATCCACATCAGTCAGTCAGTACAAACTCTCATCAATCAGTCCATATGAATCCATTCACTCACTCATCCACCCACCCACATCTATCCATCATACATGAGTCAGTCAGTCCATCCACTCTCAACAAATAAGATTTATCCATTTAAATGCATTTTGAATGAATGTTTGTTTCTAGAAAATACGTTGCATGCAAATCCAGGTCTCATTTAAACATGCAAACATTGTTTAAATTTATTTGGTTTCTCTTGTTTCAGAGTTAGTTATATTTATTATACATTTCAAGAACTGCTATTCATAGAGTACTTTATCTCTTAATGTACTCTGTACAGAAAAAAAAAAACAAGCAGCATAATGCAACAGAGCTTACCTCTTCATAAAGTGACTCTTTATGCGCATAGCAGACTCTGCTTTTATTGCTTTCTCCTGTCTGTCTTTTTTCATGAGAAATCTGAGTTAAGCAGTTTAAATTATTAGGTTTCCTACTCCGAGACAATCTGAGTCTTGTGTTTAGACAAGAGATGATGTCCAATTATTATTATTAATTTCTAGTATAATTGTTCTATGAATACAATCCCATGTGAAGACAGCAGAGATAGCAAGAGTTGTCAACTCAATGAGATCATTTAATTGAGCTGCATGATATAACAGGATCATGGCAGATTTCAGAGGCTCATGCTTTTTATACAATATATTTATGTTTGACTGATGGATTTTTGTTTCGTTATCTTGGTGGTTTTAATAACAACAAGTATATTAAAAAAAAGTATATACTTGCAGCTACTGTAGCTCTCTGCAACTCTCACATGGTCGCCCACTGAAGCTGCGCCTGGTCAGTACCTGGATGAGAAATTACATTGGAAAGCTAGGTTACTGCTGGAAGTGGTGTTAGTGAGACCAGCAGGGGGTGCTCAACCTGGAGTCTGTGTGGGTCCTAACACCCCAGTATATTGATGGGGACTCTATTACTGCACAGTGAGCACCGTCTTTCGGATGAGATGTTAAACTGAGGAACTGACTCTCTGTGGTCGTTAAAAATCGGCAAAATTTACCTACTGGACTCTTCATGGCCTCCTAACCATCCCCATATCATAATTGGCTTCATCACTCTGTCCTCTCCAACAATCAGCTGGTGTTTAGTGTGCGGCCTGGTGCAATTTGCCTGCCGCCAGGTCTTCCAGGTGGATGTTGAATACTGGTGGTGGATGAGGAGTTTCCCCCCAAAAATGTAAAAAATGTTTTGAGTGGCCAGAATAGCGCTATATAAATGTAAGGAATTATTATTACTATTATTATTATTACTATTATTATTATTATTATTATCAATTCTGCCCACTCTGACTCCGATTGTATCTGATATTGTTTTTCTTGATTCACAAAATTTATCTGATAAAGCTTGGAGTGAATTATGTATTTCATTAGCATCACAATAGATTTTAATAACTGCTGACTTCAAGTACTTCCTTTTTTTCTAAATGTAGCTTTTGTTGAAAAATATCAATCTAACAGAGAGCTTTAATTATTTGGTAATTATGCAATAACACCTAAAATAAATAAATCAAAGCTGAACAAACTCTAAAAAAAGAAATAAAACAAAAAATTCTGCAGTATAGCTACAGATTGCTTTGCTTGGGATGATTTCTAACCTTTTTTGTTTGTTTGTTTGTTTGTTTGTTTGTTTGTTTGTTTGTTTGTTTGTTTGTTTTAATTCATATTTTTAAAATACATAAATTCATGGCAAGGCTGAATTTTCAGCATCATTTAGTGTTCTGAATTCCTTGTAATATTATTGATTTCAAATTATCAATGTTGAAAGTTTCATTTTTATAAAGCAGTTTAAAATTTGTCTATGTAAACATGATACTTTTTCCCCCACAGAATTCCTTCATAATTCTTTGGCATGCATTCGCTTTTGATTTAGTTCAAAGTCCATTTGAGCTTTCTGTAAGGCCTGGCCAATTCATTTTAAACCCAATGAACTGTACTGTAAGCCCATTCTACTGTACAACATAATCCTGCTCATTCCTGCATGTGTGATTGTCTCTCATACTCATGCTGGTTTTCTCCAGGCCGGTGTTGGATTAGAATCGTTTTCTGTGATCTGACAAACTAATGCCCTGTTTACACCTGGTATTAAGATGGTGTTTTGGTTTATCAGATCACAGGGGGACATACTGTATTTCCATTTACATTTGGTATTTAAATTAAATTTGATCAAATTTGTCCACTTTCCTTTCTTCTTTGAAGCTCTTTCTGATCTATTGATCTAATATTGTGAAATAAGTGTGCAGAATTTGCATATAAACATGAACTGAGCAGCAGCTATTATTTATGCCTTGATAACCACCATGAATGCTCTTGTGTAACAATCAGGAATTGGATGAAAATGTTGTTTCACCTTCAAACCAAACTTAAATGGCAAAGTTTAAGTCTTGTCTGACGATCATGCTTAAACAACATGTCCTGTAATCTTTTATAATTAAATCACTGTCAAAAAAAATCTGTTAATAGACATTTTCTTTATCTTGTGATTCTCAAGTGTTTTCCCGTTTATTTATGCTTGCCAATTGCATTATAAGAGCTTGATCTCTGCTCTGTTGACTTTTGATGTTGTAAATTCAACTCTTAATTTAAATTCAACTCAGTTTAAAAAAGTGACTTTTATTGACATTTTAGTAGATTGAAGTAATATAATGTATAAGAAATAACATATAGAGAAATAAGTCTGTAAAATAAGAAGAAATGTACTTGCAGTTTAATATAATGCTATAATATTCAACATAAACCCAGACAATATATCACTTTAAACTATTAAAAATGTTAATAAAAGTCACTTTTTCAAACTTGTCAAGGTTAAAAGTTGATAGAAGAAAATTGAGGTACCATAATGCAATTCAAAAGCAGAAAATATGGAGGAAAATAAAATATAAAAAACATGAATCATAAAATACAGAAAACTGTTCTTTTTATGATTATTTTTTAACAGTATAGATTAAAGCTGTGTCCGAAATCGCATATACTACTCGATTAGGTATTACATTTGAATTTGAATTCACTACCATTACAAATGCATGTTCTGCTGTATATAGTATGAATAGTAGTGTCCACCGGCGCAATGTGGCGCAAAGCGCGGCGCAATTTTTGTTTGCTAGTTTCAGCTTGGCGCAAGAGTCATTTTGACGTTTTGCGCCACGCTGTTTAAATAGCAAATGCATTTGCGCTCATGCGTTCTGGTCTAAAAAAGGAGGCGTGTTGAGGCGCATTGCTGGAGCGTTGCTATTTTGAGAAACTTTAATAGACTGTTCTATAGACCAGAACAAAGTCGGTCTATAGTCCAGCCCAGAGTGCGTTAGTTATGCGACTCGCTTACACATTGCTTTATACAGACAGGATGTACAGCAATACGCAAATATCTTTACATATGAATAAGAATTAAAATATTAAGGATATATATAGGATTTAAATATAAAGGATTAAAATATTACAAAACATATTATTTTCTAGCCTACATAAATATAAAAACCATACTTTCATGCCTTCTTCATCTCGGGGGTGCTTTTTCAGTTTATTCATAACAATTTGCTTTTGTATAACGTTATCATTATTAGCAGTATTATTTATTATATGCATATTTATATTTGCTTTATTAAAACAAGCTTAGATTTGCCCACCTGTCAGGTTTTAGACCATATGGGGGACAGCATGTGTATTTGGATAAAACTCAGTTTTTTGACCACACTTTGTTATTGCTGTTCATTTATTCGTTTGCTGGAAATTAGAACTGAATTTAGAAATAGTTTTGAAACAAATCTTTGCACTTTACAAACAAAAATAATTATGTTTAGGCTAATGGATATCTGTGCGTACAAAAAGTTTCCCTATCCATGAGAGTGAAAGTAAAAGTAATTAATGAGGAGGCTCATCTCTCATTCTCACGCTGTAGATGCTCTGTTTAACTGTTTTCTCTCTGGTGAAGTGTTCAGTTTTTACACTTACAAAGTCCGTCATGTAAATGGCAAATGCGCTATTGCGCGACGCAACTGACTCTTAAAGGGAATGGGAGATGAGACTCTGATTGGTTTATTCTCAGAACACACCTATAACTCATTAGGAGAATAAGCTCAACTCTGTTAGACCATGCGTCACAGCGCAAAGTGGATTTTTCCATTCTTATATTAGCAAAAGTGGATTCTGACATGCCCTTAATGCATTTGCGCCCTGCGCTTTGCACTTTGCGCATGGATCGTCAAATAAGAGCCCTAAGTGTAGTTCATTTCTCACCTACTGTACTCTCTGTAAAAAGTGATTATTTACTTTACTTTAAAAAAGTGAGTAAATACATTGCCTTAAAAGCAACAAGTTGACTTTACTTAAATAAATGAGTAAACCCATTGTAACTTGGAACTGTTAAGTGGATTTAACTTGATATTTCTAATTATGCACATAGTTAATTTACTTAAAGGGCACTTATGATGAAAATCATCATTTGTAAGCAGTTTGGACAGAACTGTGTGTAGGTATAGTGTGTCCAGTCATATTGGGGTCATATAAAGACAACAAGTCTCTTTTTTTTAATTTCCTGATGTTAAAGTAGGATCCAAATCCCTCCCATTTTGAGGCCCACCTCAACGTGACGTAGGAGTGCAGTTTCCGCGTCCACCGGATGGATTGACAGCCTTGTAATAACATGTCTCTGTAGTAATGCATATAACCACATCAACAAGACAGGACGTGCGCAAAGCATTCGGGATTAAAAGATCTGTTCAGCTCTCTGTGATCATCAATCATCATCAAATGTGATCAAGAATGAGTTTTACGAGTTTAAAATGTTTTTAAAACAGTGCATGTTTGTAATAAATTATGGCGATTTGCTTTAGCTTTACTTATCAACACAGCCATATGTCAGTACAAGTATGAAAGAAGATGCTTCAATCCTGGTTTGTGAACGTCAAATCAGGTTTATTTTGTACATTAACATAACAGATATCCATACAGCAGTGTATATTAATGTGTATCCTGTCACATTTGCCATGCAAAAATAGTGCAAAGTTAAACGCGTGCGCTATGTGTGTGTGTCTCTGCTGTGTCTGTGTGCGTGTGTGAACTTTGTAACAACATTGTGTGTGACTCATTGTTGCAACTCCACAACAAATACATCAAACAATCATTGGGAAAGTTCTTACTGTAGTATTTCTTACAAACATTACGTGAGATCTACTTTCCTTTACATCTGTCACTGTGCTGTTTATCTGACGCAGCCTAGGCGGAGATTGAGGACACTTTGACACGCACGTGTGAACGGTGGGCAGGGAGAACAAGCATAAAGGCACAGGCAACAAAAACAGCTAGATTGTGTTCAGAGCTGAAAGGTCTAATAAATAATCTGATGGGTTTTTTTGAGCTGAAGCTTTACAGACACATTCTGGACACACAAAAGACTTACCTTATATCTTGAAAAATGGGTAAAATCGGTTCCCTTTAAAGATTTGAAGGCAACAAGTTTACTCATTGATTTGGAGTAAAGTCAACCAATCACTTTTTACAGTGCTGTTTTTTGAATACTATGAATTCGGACATAGTAGTTTGCTCAAATACTGTTTTTCACATACTATATAATACAGAAATATGTGAGTTTGGACACAGCCAAATAGTTAGAATGCATTTAATCACATGAGGTACAAAAACATTTCCTTGGAAATGGTTAAAAGTGAACAAACTCAAAATATTTGAAACTCCATTTACACCTTTATTTAGCTTTGAGCACTTGAGAGTAACAAAATATGCATTTTACTACCAAGGATATGAGCAGTTGGGTTCGCATTCTCAAAGGGTTGCTTTTAATTATAACTCCTTATTTAGCTTTGTCCACTTGTGATCGGATCAACAAAATAGCCTTTACCTCAAGGGGTTGTTTATAAGAAATCTTTATAGCCATGACATGACACATATCATGGATATGAATGAGATTTTATGCATGCTTGCTTATGGCAACTGTATTTAAGTGTCGTTCACAAAGTTTTGTCATTTTAACTCCAATAACATCTTGACATAGGCAAATACATCACTTTGTCGTGACAACTTGACATTACCAATCATGTTTATGGTACGCTATTCAAGCTGTCATAAATCGGTCATAAACATGATTGTCATGAGGCCATTATAAATGTTTATAACAGCAATATTATTAATATTCTTGACCTCAACTATACTGGTACAATTTGTCATTAAGATGTCATTAAACGTTATTAAATAATAATGATACTGTCTTAAATTAAGTTTAAGTTAAACTTAAGTTTGATATATCATGGCTATAGGGTGACACGGTGGTGCAGTGGGTAGCACGTTCGCCTCACAGCAAAAAGGTTGCTGGTTCGAGCCTCATCTGGGTCAGTTGGCATTTCTGTTAGAGTTTGCATGTTCTCTCGTGGGTTTCCTCTGAGTGCCCCGGTATCCGGTATCTGCTGCGTAAAAAACATGTGCTGGATAAGTTGGCGGTTCATTCCGCTGTGGTGACCCCAGATTAATAAAGGGACTAAGCAGTAAAGAAAAAAAATGCTTGCTTAAGGCAACAAAAATTAAGTGCAATTTACTAAGTTTTGTTATTTTAACTCCAAAGGTGACATTGTTTGTGATGTCTTTGCTATGACAACTACACTGGTACAAATCAAATTTGTCATTAAATATTAATAAATATTAATAATGCTGTTTTAAAATTATTTGACAAAGTATCGACAATTTTCATGAAAAAAAAAATTCTTCTGGAAAAATATTCATGACTTAATTATAATGGCCTCATGAAAATCATGCTTATGACAGATTTATGACAAGTTTTTTTTTGTCTTGGTAATGTCAAGGTGTCATGACAAAGACAGGTTATGATGTATCTGCATATGTCAAGGTGTCATGACAAAGACATCTCAAACAATGGCATCCTCTCATTTTAAATGCCACTTAATGACAGTTGTCATTAGCATCCCTAATGTCATGATTATAAAGGTGTCACAACAGTCTTAGGAACACCCCCGTCAAGTAAAGTGTTTCCAAAACATCTTACAACCAGGTCTAAGAGAAACTGTGTTTGACCATTCTCAAAGAACTGCTTTACATTATGACACCTCAGCCCAAAAACCCGGACAGAAATAATGGCTCTTCATTTCATTTCACTTCACTTCTTAAATAATGCTTTCCTGAAAGAAGAAAAGAGAGGAAACGATACCTCCTTAGAGAGATATTGGAATGAATTGACCATATTCATTCTCATTACAATCCATTTACATTCATCTTGCTTTTACAGCATTAGAATAAGAATAAGACACAGATGCACACCAAAGCAAAAAGCCAGGTCTTACATAAGCCACTTAGAGCCACAGTCAGACCAATTAAGACGCACAGAACACACAGTAAACACTAAAATATAAACATCTGAGTCATAGTCACAGATTGTGCTTTTTTCTCACATCTTTGACGCACTGCTGCTCGCTTAGTGGACTAGAGTAGGTATATCAAATATGACAGCATCTTTCTCCTTTGGTATACCACACCAGTGCTAATTTACAAAATGACTGACACACACAAATACAGTGTACTCAATACAAAAGCTCATTCCAGAAAAGAAAAGCAGAAAAAAATAGACAAAAATAAACACTTCTCATTGATGAATACAGTCTGGATCTGAGAACAGACTAGTATTCAAATAATAAATGTTTAATACAAGATTAAAATCAGTCTTTGAAATGTAGCTGGTCACCTGTTAGCATGCACATTTTTCCACAACCCAGGCTCATTCTGAAAACGTACTGATATATACATTTCTGGAGAGCACCAAATACATTCCAGGAGCTACGTTTTTATTTTTATTTTTTGCAGTTTTTGTTTTTCATGAATCCACCAGAGGCCGCTGTGTACACTTTTTAAGATCTCAAATTTTTCTCGCGAATGCCATTCGCGCCTGCTGTTCTCAAGTAAATCCACCAGAGGCAGCGACTGACTGACTGACTGACTGATCGACTGACCCACCTTCCTCCTTCCTTTAAACCCAACCAAGAGTGTTTTCAAAAGCACAGATTAACCCGCCCACACTTCCCTAAACCCAACCGATAGTGGCCCTCACCTGATTTTTATCTCGTTTTCAGATTTTACCACATTCTCACCCTGTTATTTACTTGTTTATTTTATTTTTTGGCTTCTATTTTTGTCTTACCCGCTTTCTGGAACCGTTCTTCACCAGACTCGAACACCGTACTCGTGGTCAGCTTCTCTCTGTGTCTCAAGTCCACCACTGGACAAACTGGTAACAGTGGAAAAGCCGTCCATATGGAGGTAAGCATGAAAAGGAATCACGTCATGCCACCCCTGTAGCATTTATTTAAAGCCAAAAGGCAGCCATACCTACTTCTGGCTAGGCATGGCTGATGTGAAACTGAAGTTTCGACACAGTGGCGAGATCCTGATGCGCAAGTGTTTAGATACACGGCTCTGAAGCTTGATCCGAAACACTCAGGTCTTGTGACTAAGGTGATCCAAAACACAGAGTGATTCGAAACACCAGGTCATGTGACGAAAGGTGATTCAAAACATCAGGTCACGTGACTAAGATGATTTAAAACACTATGTCAGATGACTAATGTGATTCAAAACACCAAGTTACGTGACTAAGGTGATTCGAAACACCAGGCCACGGGACTAAGGTGATTCGAAAAACTAGACCACATGACTAAGGTGATTTGAAACCCCAGGTCACGTGCCTAAGGTGATTCAAAACACTTGGTCAGGTGACTAAGGTGATTCGAAGCACCAAATTACGGGATTAAGGTGATTCGAAACACCAGGCCACGTGACTAAAGACATATTTAGTCATATTTATTAAAAGACATATTTATTCACAAAGTGTTCATTCCGATGTCAGACCAATATTAAAACAAAACACGTTGCAAAAACAGAGCATTTAAAAACTACATAATGCGCAATCTCCAGAATTGTATATAGGGCTACATTTTAAGAATGAGCCTTTCTTGTTTTTCTGATAGACGTTAAGGCTACATATTTTAATGATATGCCTTTTTTCTGAGCACTTGCTCAAAATGATATTGTTGAAAGACAAAAATGTGCATATAATTGCACTGTATTAATTTCATTCATATATAATGTTAGCCCTAAATTAATTAATATGTTTATAAATAGTGTGCCAGTGCTTTAAATTTAATAGCATTTAAATCCGAAAAATGAATGAAAATTTTTTGTATAAATTTTTTTTAACATTAAACATTTATTATAAATGTCAAACCTAAAACATATAGATATAAATTAGAGGCATGTGTGAATTGCCCTTTTCAAATCTTCACATCTCTTCCAAGGTATACATTAAAACCTTTTAAAGCACATGTAGTTCCAGTGTTTAATTGCCTTTTCATATTGATGCGTTGCTTTCATTGACACACGTGCACATCACCAACAGAGACTGCACTGAGGACACAGAAACTGATCATTTATATAAAAAGGCTTGATACTGAATCGCTAAAATATATTTATATTATATTATATCTTTCTTTCATTATGTGTCTGTGTGTGTTTCATTTGTAAATGCTGGCAAATGAGCATGATATAAGTGGGATCATCCATGACTAGCTGTTCATTAAATGCTTTAAATGCACTCATTTGCCTCCATGTTGCATTAAAATCTACTGACGTCAGACTTAAATATGATAATGTATCCATTTGACATTTTTACCTTGAATTTAAGTAATTAAAATCTTTGCACATTAAATTCTGATGAAAAGCTAATCATTTTAATTAAAATTTATGCGGGCGATATCAGTGGCGCAGAAAAATGTCTGCAAACAAATGATTTAATGTGCCGTATTTTGAATTCATCCCTTTTAGGATTATACTTGTTTGCACTTTCCAGGGAACAAAGCAGAGCTTGTGGCTTTTGAGCCCAAAATGTAGAAAAAGTAGTTCATTCAGATTGTGAAGAGCGAATCGTTCTCTTTTTGTCTGAAAAGCTTAAGACATTTGAACTCGATCTGATTTAAGATTCACAGATTCACAAACGTCTCAACTGTAATCCATCTACTGATCCCAGGCTTGGTTTTTACTTCCTCTGATGGGACTTTTTTTCTCTGCCTCCTCCATCTGAAAGGCTTTTTGGTTTGTGACCCCTTTAATCCCAGATCCCACGCTGGATCCAGTTTCATTGGAGCACACCGAGTTATTACAAAGTCTTCCAGTTCTCCTGTGCTCCAGCTCCATACACGTGCCAGAGTTCTTCAGGTCGCCGTCAGTGTAAACCCTGTTCCTTGCACCGAAATTCAAAGGATTGGAGTTAATGGCAGGATCCCTCGATTCTCCTCTTGATTTCCGTCGCATTCCTCTTCTTGCTGTCATTCCCTCGAAGCAGCACGAATGTGCCCTGCAGACCGCCTGAAAACCCCTCTTGAAGTTCTCGTTGTAGTAACCATAGATGATCGGATTGACGCTGGAATTGGAAAAGGCCAACCAGTGAGCAAACGGGAACACATAGCCGCTCAGCAGTTCCAGCTCATCTTCATTTAGACCTCCATAATCCGTGAGGAGCATCAGAGTCCACAGAGGCAGCCAGGAAAGTGTGAATAACAGGGCCACGATGCTTAGCATCTTAATAACTTTGATCTTCTTCTGAGAAATGAGGGGCCGACCTTCCTGGTGGCCTCCAGGGGCCTGAGGGGACGTGTGCGGCTGTCCTCCATCATGCTGATCATTCCCTGAGATCACAGACGTGGTGTAGAGTTTGATCCCGATTCGCCCATACATTAGCGTGATTAAGGTGAGGGGGATGAGGTAAATGTGTGCAAACAGGACAGTGGTGTAGACCTTCCTCATCTGTGGATTGGCCCAGTTCTCAAAGCAGGAGAAAAGCGGGTACGTGTGGTTGTAGTCTTCGCCGTGGACCATGTAGTGATGCTCCACTCTCTCCACGGTTAACGTCACAGCCGATGGGCACATGATCACCACAGCAAGCACCCAGATCATCACTATGGTCACCTTGGCAACCAGCAGGGTGAGTTTGGGTTGGAACGGGTACACAATGCAACGGAACCTGGAGGAGATTGAACAGAGCTCTTCAGAGCTGAAATAACTCCATCAGCCATCATCTCTAGACCAGTGTGGCATAATCCTCTGCCTTATTCATATTATAATTATGCTCCTTCTCTTACTTCTATTTTTATTTCTCTATCATACAAACATAATCTCTTTGTATTAAAACATACATAGATACAAGCACACACATATATACAAAAAATGTATAATATATTTAATTATTAGGTCTTGTGAAATTTGAACTCGTGAAATATTTGTTGTTTATCAGGTTCTCAACAAATTTTAAACGTTATAGTTTTTATACATCATTTATAACAACTCATTTCTTTTGACCTTGCCATAATATTCTGATGGATCGTACTTGGCTTAAAGGGCATTTTAAAGGGTTATCTATGTTAATGATGTTAGGAACGTTAAATTAATTAGGCAAGTCGCTCGACAATATTGGATTGTTCTGTAGCCAATATAAAAAACTAACATTTCTTAAGGGAGCTAATAATATTGACCTTAAGATTAGCTTTAAAATGTAAAAACTAAATTAAAAGAATAGTTTAAAAGCCAAATAAAAATAGACTTTCTTCAGAAGAAAAAATATCACCCTGTCAAACATCAGTATTTGAAAAGGAATACAAATTTCACAGCAGGGCTAATATTTTTGCCTTCCAAAAAACAAAAAAAAAAACAAAAAAGAATAAAATATTTATTTATTACTTATTGTATGAAACTACTATTGCTTTTATTACTATTACATTAATAATAATAAATAATATCAGAGTGATTTCTGAAGGATCATGTGACTCTGAAGACTGAAATTCAGCTGAAAATTCATCTTTAAAATCATTGGAATAAATTATTAAATTAAATTATAAACTACTTTTGAACAATTCTTTTATAGTGCAATAACACTTCACAATTTAACAATTTGTACTGTATTTTTGATGATATAAATGCAGCCTTGGTGAGTAGGAGAAGTTTATTTTAAAACATTTTTAAAATCTTACTGACCCCAAACTTTTGACCGATAGTGTATATACAACAGTTCTGTCTGGTTCTCGAATCTGATTGGCTGATAGCCGTGAGATATTCTGCAATAACAGCACTCTTACAGCCTCTTCACCCTTGTGTATTACTCCAGCAACATAGAGTGACAGCAGATCAATAGACTCACTACAGTTTGACAAATATTGCAGCTGTTGGGCAACATAATGTACTTTTGAGGCTTTTTTTTTGTCGAGAATGTAGTTGTTTAGATTGCAACTATGCAGTTTATTTATAAGGATAGTGCCTATTTTAAATATTTATAATTTCGAAATTCAGCATGTCATATTGAGCACAGCAAAGACGGTCGATGTTCCACCACAAGATGGCAACAGACAATAAGTTCTTAGGGTATTAAGGACTGTATTTTTTTTTAATTATAAAATAGGCAAATGACATTCTTAGTCGATCTCTCTCTTTTGTATGTTGTAGTGCTGTATTTACACCATAGTAATCTGCTAGTGTTTGTTTTGCTTTGGCTTTTTCGGGGTTATTTATTGTGATCTCCCGATTGCAACAGAGAAATACTGGGAAATCTCTGTAGACTGATGGCATTTCATGCCTTATAATCTCAAAATGTCAGCAAAATCACCTGTTTTGTCATGACATTAGACATTACGCTAGTGAATCATTCAAATACTAGCTCTAAAGTGACTGTTGAATCAGCAACAGATTCTGCTGTTCTGACGGTTAGATTCAGATGTGAATGAATGGCGGAAGAAAGTAGTTCCTCATACAAAAGGATTTTAGGACTCTCTGTGTTGGATTTTCTATTTATATACACGATTATGCCGTCAAACTGTTGTAAAAACACAATATCACACTCGTAGCAGTGCAATATGGCTGTATATCATAACTAGTGGGACACTAAGGCACTCAGCCTAGGGCCTCAAGGCTTATCGCACTCCTACTTGTGTGATCATGCTCATATATATGTGTGTGTCTTGTGTGTTTGTGTGTGGTATGTATCTATGTATGTATGTATATATAATTATTCTGCCAAGCCAATATTCTGATCCTATTTTTCCACAAGCACATTTAACCAATATCAATGAACATCAATCTTTCTAACCATTAATTTGCCATGTAATCATTTATAAATAAGGAACATTGATAATAAACTCCATACTAGCTCATATTCCCAATCATTAGGCAGGTTTCCTTTTATAAGTGAAATGGCCCTAAAAGGCAAAACGTATAGCAAGGCCACAAGAGGAATGCAAGACTATAAAAACCGCCACCTGCGGCTTACTGGAATCTCAAGAAATACAATGTGTCAAGCCTTACAAAGGTAAAGAATCCTGATTTGAAGAATTTATCAGTAAGTCTGGCAGTAATTTAATCCTGTAGTAAGTAAGTCTCCTACCATGAAAGGTCTGTTGTGCTCATTGTGAGTTTCAGCTCACACCATGATTTCTTCCTTTTGTCGAACTTGTGCTGTTACCTCAAGAGTCATTCACACTCTGTTCATAAAACTGTCTATGAAATCAGCCTCTATCTATTTTATGACACTTCGGAGTGTTTTTTATTACGTGGGAGTTAAGTTTTAAGATTCTTAACCTTAAGTCTCTGACATCTTGTACTTATGAGGACTCATAGTCTGCAGTTCTGGAAAATGGTAGATTTTTTTTTCTTAGTATTTTTCCCAATTATTGAATCAATTGGTGCCATCAACCAGCAATTTTAAAAACAACTTCTTTTGTGTTCAACAGAAGAAAGAATCTCACAAAGTTTTATTGTTATTAAAATATTTTCTGTATTTTTGTCTCCCTTCTGCCCTATTAAGCATTTCTGGTCCAGTGGTTACATCTTAATTTTGCAGTTTCTATTATCCTTCTCATTTGCATCATTGACTTTCCAGTCTAATAACTTTTTTTGAGAAATTTTACCTTAAAATGAAAAGCTGCTTGATAATTATCAATATCTGGAAATGATGTTTGCTTAACTTCAATACAGCAATAATGGTTAACAATAAAACATCACTACTCAAAACTGACAGTTCTGTCATCATTTACTTTCTTATATTAAACACAAATAAATATATTTTGGGCAAATCTGTAAATCTCTAACTATTGACTTCTATAGTATTTGTTTTTTCTGAGTAACACCACATATTAATGGTCCATTAGTTAATGCGACACTCAAAAAATAGATTTTTTTGCTTGTTCAAACTACTTAATTACATTATTTAAATTAGTAGATGGATTATTTAATAACTCTTATTTTTTATGTTCAATCCACATAAATTTGTTAAAAGTGTTAAGTTAACTTAATCAATTTGTGTTGGGACAACATGAATAAATTGTGTGGAACCCTGAATTTTTTAGAGTGAAGTTAATGTATTTACTAAGATTTACTAACTAAGTATGAATAATCTTGTAAAGCATTAGTTAATCATACAGTAGTTCAACATTAACCAACGCATTATTAAAATCTAAAGTTGTGCTTGTTAACGTTAGTTAATGCACTGTGAGTTAACATGAACTAAAGTTATTTTAATTAAATAACATTAATGTCAACAAAGCTGAATAAATACCTAATACATGTATTACTAATTGTTTGTTCATGTTAGTAAATACATTGACTAATGGACCATTATATTAAATTGTTACCAAAAGATACTCATAAAGGTTTATTGTAATTAAAATATTTTAGTCTCAACCTGTATTTTTGTCTCCCTGCTGCCCCATTAAGCATTTTTTGTCCAACGGTTACATCTTAATTTTGCAGTTTCTATTATCCTTCTCATAATATCTTTGTAATATCTTTTATTGGAGAAATTTCCCTTAAAATGAAAAGCTGCTTAATAATTATCAATATCTAAAAGGGGTGTTTGCCTAACTTCCAGCCCTCTTTAACAATAATACGTTACCTATTAAAGTGATGGTTCACCCAAAACTGACAGTTCTGTCATCATTTATTCAGCCTGTACTTGTTCCAAACCTGTTTGACTTTCTTTCTTATATTAAACACAAATAAATATATTTTGGAGAAAGCTGTAAATCTCTAACAATTGACTTCCATAGTACTTGTTTTATTTACTTACAATAACTACACTGTAAAAAATTTAAGTCAGTACAACAAAAAACATAATCATTATTTCCTTTCACTTTTTCTTATTCATTCAACTTTTGAAAACATCAGCTGCACTGACCTAAAATAATTTATTTGGCTTAACATAAGAGTATTTATTAGTTTTCTGAGAGGTGAACTACTCTGTAACTTTTTAAGTTGTGCCAACTGAACATTTTTTTTGCTGCAGAACAAAAAAAAAAAACATAATCCTTATTTCCTTTCACTTTTTCTCATGTACTCTCAACATTTTTTATTATTATTTTTTTCACCTTTAATTGATATGACAGTAGAGAGTATAGACAGGAAAGGACGGGAGAGGGGAAGTATCAGCATAGGACCTCAAGGCAGCAATCAAACTCAAGTCGCCGTGAACACTGGAGTGCCGTGTGTCAACACACTAACTACTACACCATTGGCGTCGATGTGTACGATGAAAACATAAGTTGCACTGACCTAAAATGTCTGAAGTTGAGTGACCAAAAACAAAACTCTTGTGGAAAATGGTACTAAGAAATAATTCATTATCAGAACAAACAAGTGTAGTTCAATAAAAAATAAATAAATAAATAAAATAGAGACAAATGTTAACAAAACATTTATTTGACACAGAATTAGAAACAGGATCAAGGATCAAACAGGGAAAATTTTTTCATAATGCTTCACATGTGTTTGTTTTTTTGTTTGTTTTTGTTTTTTCAATTGAACTATGCTTGTTTGTTCTGATAATGTTTTTCTGTAATTATGTTCTTAGTACCAATTTCCACAAGAGCTTTTTGTTCACTCAACTTCAGTCATTTTAGGTCAGTGCAGCTGATGTTTTCAAAAGTTGAGTACACGTTGATGGCAATGGTGCAGTGGTTAGTGTGTCGACACATGGCACTACGGTGTTCACGGAGACCCAAGTTTGATTCCCGCCATGAGGTCCTATGCCAATCCTACCCCTCTCTGCACGCTTTCCTGTCTATACTCTCCTATCAATTAAAGGTGAAAAAACTTTGAGCACATGGGAAAGGAATAAGGATTAGGTTTCTTTTTTTTGTTCACTCAACTTCAGACATTCCAGTTCTGCAGACAAAAAATGTTCAGTTGGCACAACTTAAAAAGTTTTGTTACAGAGTAGTTCACTTATCCAGAAAACTAACAAATAATCTTATGTTAACCCAATGTTTTCCTATTATTGACAAATAATTTTAGGCCAGTGCAGCTGATGTTTTCAAAAGTTGAGTGACCAAGAAAAAAGCAAGAGAAAATAAGGATTATATTGTTGTTGTTGTTGTTGTTGTTGTACTGATGTAAAATATTTACAATGTAAGTATGAATAATCTTGTAAAGCTTTTATTAATCATACCTCAACATAAACTAATGCAGTGTTTGTCAACCATGTTCCTGCACTGCAAATAAAATTTGTTGCCTTAATTTTTTTTAAGCTGAATCAAATTAACCTTTATGAGTCCATTTATTACTTATATCATGTTAAACTGTTTTAAAATGGCTTGCTTAACTTATAAAATTAAGTTAGAACATAATTAATTTATATGACTGTTTTTTTACAGTGTGGAGGACCACCAGCCCTGTAAATTTTCCATGTCTCCTTAAACAAACACACCTGATTCAGATCATCAGCTCATTAGCAGAAACTGGATAACTGAGTGTGATAAGTGTGACATACAAAAAAGATATCCAAAACATGCAGTGTTGGTGGTCCTACAGGAACTAATGCAATATTAAAATCCAAAGCTGTGCTTGTTTACATCCGTTAATGCACTGTGAGTTAACAAGGACTAACATAATTTAATCTAAAAAACGTTAAATAATCTTAAAAAAGTTTATCGTTGTTCATGTTAGTAAATACATGAACTAATAGACCATTATTATATTAAAGTGTTACCTATTTCCTGCTATAGAAGTTCATGATTACAGGTTTCTAACATTCTTCAAAATACTTATTTTGTGTCCAATAGAGAAAAATAAATTAATAAAGGTTGCCATAGTGAGTAAACTTGCAACCCAGGCTCATTCTGAAATTGTACCTCTATATACATTTCTTGAGAGTGCCAAATATGCCCCAGGAGCTGAGGCCACTGTGTATGCTTTTTGACATCTCAAATTTCTCTCGTGGGTGCCATTCGCGCCTGCTCTTTTCATGTAAATCCACCAGAGGGCATTGTCGACTGACTGAATTACTGACTGACTGACCCACCCTCCTCCTTCCCTAAATCCAACCAATAGTGTTTTCAAAAGCACAGATTAACCAGCGCCCACCCACTTCCCTTAACCCAACAGACAGTTTTAAAAAGCAACCCAGAAAAAGAAAAGCCCTCGCCTAATTTTTTACCACATTTTCAAATTTTACCACATTCTCACCCTGTTATTTACTTGTTTATTTTATTTTTTGGCGTTTGTTTTTGTCTTATCAGCTTTCTGGATCCGTTCTTCACAAGACTTGAACCCCATCATCATGATCAACTCCTCTCTACGTCTCAAGTCCGCCGACGTGCATGGTAATCTAACTAGACAAACTGGTAACAGCGGAAAAGCTATCCATACAGAGTTGAGTGGTCAGCTAGTACACTCTCAGAAATAAAGGTACGCGAGCCGTCACTGGGGTGGTACCTTTCCAAAAGGTACACATTTGTACTTAAAGGGTCCATATTGGTACCTCAAAAGTATATATTAGTACCTAAAAATTTAAGAGGAACACTTTTGTACTTTTTAGGTACTAATATGTACCCTTGAGGTATTAATATGGACCTTTTAGGTACAAATTTGTACCTTTTGAAAGGGACCACTCCACACAGGTTATGCATCTTGTTGATATACACTGTGAACATCAGCTACGCTAATTATTTTCTTTATTCTCCATTTCCACCTGGGGATACTCTTCCCGAGGCCCTCAGACTATGCAGAGTCACTGATTCGATCCAAGACCAACGACGAGATGATCCCAAGGTTTCCATATCCTGGACCAGGCCGAATACTGAGCAGCTACTGTGGTGATCATGGAAGAGTGGAGAACATGAGACTGATTCCTGTGACGCTCCAGAGACAGACGAGTCTTCGCTGAGGCCAGCTTCCAGCCTCCGCCACTGAGACTGCAGCTCTGCACAAGACGTTTGGCCAGCGGAGAAATTAAAATGATCGTGCCCAACTGAGCCTGGTTTCTCTCAAGGTTTTTTTTCTTCACTTCCGCCATTAGTGAAGTTTTTTTTCCCTCTCCGCTGTTGCCACTGGCTTGCATGGTTCGGGATCTGTAGAGCTGCGCATTGTTGGATTTGCTCTTCAGTGTTTGGACTCTCAGTAGTGATTATTAAACCACACTGAACTGAGCTAAACTGAACTGAACTTAAACACTACAAACTGAACTACACTGTTCCTATTTACTGTGACCTTTTATTTGAAGCTGCTTTGACACAATCTACATTGTATAAGCGCTATACAAATAAAGGTGAATTGAATTGAATTGAATTGACAGCTCGCGTACCTTTATTTCTGAGTGTAGTGCGAAAAGGAACATCCTCATACCGCCCCTTTGCATTCGTTTTAAAAACTAATTGCAGCTATACATACTCCTGGCTACATAATTTGCGATCTCTAGAAATGTATAAAGGGCTACATTTTCAGAATGAAATGAAATGTTGCAAACTTTCACTTTTGGGTTTATACATAAAAACAGTAGTTAATGTCAGTGCTTGGGGAAAAATATGATCGGTATTTTGACTTTCATCATGATTGTGAATGCATAGTATATTTGCATAGTATACATAGTATATAGCATAGTATACACGCCTGAAACTTGTCTATAGCGCTTGTTCACTGCTGCTCGTATAGTTGTGTAAATTGCTTCCTTGTCCTCATTTGTAAGTCGCTTTGGATAAAAGCGTCTGCTAAATGACTAAATGTAAATGACTAAATGTAAATGTAAATGTAAATATTTGAAACTAATGATAGATTTGTGAATGTAAATGTTCTTAACAGGTTATGTGAGATTCATCTATGTAATGGCACCACTGACCTGTCCACTGCGATGGCCACCAGTGTGAACACAGAGGCAGACACAGACATGCCTTGCACCAGACCACTCATCTTACAGACAATGTTAGTGAACGGCCAGCCTTGGGGAAAAGGGAAAAAACATATAATGACTGACAAGGTAAATTGTGCTCTACACAACCCCCTTAAAACAAACACACATCCACCCCCACACACACGAACAGCTTCTATGTGAGAGACAGCAAGCTATAGAGAAATTCTGAATGCTGTGGATGACAGAGAAAATGAGAGAAGAGAGTTTTCTTGTTTTATCAGCTGGTTGTTAGAACTGAACGCTTTAACTGGATTATACAGGAGGGTAAAAAAAAAAAAAAGATTATATTTTCTCCTTGATATTTTCATAAGATGCCTCCAAAGGGTGCCTGACAGAAAAATGTAGGGCTTTTTTTTTTAACCTCACAGCAGGGTCTTCTCAAGCCCCAAAGAAACGCTTCAGCTTCACCCCTCTTTTTAGAGGCTCTGCTTCACAGCACTGATTTTCCTCTGACATTAAAAGATCTGTTCACTTAGTGCTAATGACTCATCGGACATGACTCATTTCATTCAGCATATTTATACCCTGTAAAACACACTCGAAAGTGAACCATTGTGCTATTTTAAAGGTTCCTATTTTTGTTTTGAAGAATTTCCTTACTATAGCTTTACAGGAATCAAAGGTTAAAAGCATTTTCCTATGAACTGCAGCATCACCTTTTGCGCACAGTGTCTGGAATGGTGGATTAAAGGTAGGGGTGGGCACATTGATAACATGGTATCATAATTAGCTTGTTTAGTGTGGACACTTTGGTTACACTTTACTTGAAGGTGTGTTTATAAACCTTTAAAATCACAGTGTAATACATTTCAGGAATATGAATGAGATTTTATACATGCTTATGACAACTATAATTAAGTGTCATTTGCTCAGTTATGACATTTTATGTCATTTCATGGTGGCGCAGTGGGTAGCACAGTCGCCTCACAGCAAGAAGGTCGCTGGTTCGAGCCCGGGCTGGGTCAGTTGGCATTTCTGTGTGGAAATTCTCTTTGTGTTTGTGTGGGTTTTCTCTGGGTGCTCCGGTTTCCCCCACAGTCCAAAAACATGAGCTATAGGTGAATTGAATAAGCTAAATTGGCCGCAGTGTATGAGTGTGTATGAATGCAAGAGGGTTGCGGCTGGAAGGGCATCCGCTCGGTAAAACATATGCTGGATAAGTTGGTGGTTTACTTCGCTGTGGCAACCCCTGATTAATAAAGGGACTAAGCAGAAGGAGTCTTTATCTTTGACATGACAACTTGATATTACCAAGACAACAAAACCTGCCATAGATGTCATAAACATGATTGTCATGAATATTTTTCTGATCACATTTTCAGTGGAACAAACTGTATTTGTCATTAAAATGTCTACTTAAAAGTGTCAATACTCTGTCAAATCATTTTTAACAGCGGCATTAATATTGATCATTCTTTTAATAACAAATTTAACTTGTACCCTGTACACTACCAGACAAAAGTCTTGTCCAGCATGGACTCACGATTCTCATAAAAATCAGTCAAGTTTGGTGAAGGAAAAATCATGGTTTGGGGTTACATTCAGTACTAAATTATAAATTAGAAGTCAAGTTATTATTTGCTGGTCCTATAACATGGATAGGCGACAAAACAAATACATGAAAATACAATACACCAGAGTTCGCTGTCGACTGACTCACTGAATGATGTACATGTATGTATGCTGATGTACATGGCGAGCTAACTGGACAAACTAGTAACTGTGGGATGATGTCCATACAGAAGTAAGTGGTCAAGTATTAATCGCAAAAAGGAACAGCATCATACCGCCTCGTATCGTTCGTTTCAAAGACGAAATGCAGCCATGCATACTTCTGGCTACATAATTCGCGATCTCCAGAAATGTTTATAGGGCTAGGTTCAGAATGAGCCTATGTTGCATTCATGACAGGTTTAAAAATGAGTCTAATGAACACCTCTTCAAGCAAAGTGTTATTGATACTTTTAAAATGATATCAATATTGCAGTTATATTAAAACATACAGTTTTCTGCATCACATTCAGATGTTTCAGAACTTTTGTTTACTGTCTGTTCTTAAACACCCCTGATATATTTAACAGTACCATGTCACATGAATGTGAGGCATGCAGCTATGTCTTTACTCTTTTAGAATATATCCACCTACTTCAATTGTTTTCACTCAATTTAATGGGCGTTATCAGTGGCCCATACTGTCCCATGTCTTTCAGCTGATATCCACTGATAACGCCCATTCAATCGAGTGATAACGTTTGAATCCGCTGATATTTCCTAAAAGCTGTTTGACTGAGAGATTTTTGAAACACAAATTTAAACATGATAGTTTTGATAACTAAATGCTTAACTAGGCTAAAAATCCAAAATTAAACAAAAAGTGCTTTAGGGGTATTTATGTGTGTTGGTGCTCTTTGGGTAAGGGACTTATAAATATAAACAACTAAATTATAAGTCCAAGGAACCTGAAAAAATAGTTTAAAAAACTTTGAGTAACATGGCTATTGCATAAAACTGCACCAACGCGTTTTGGCAAACACTTGCCTTCATTAGGGTAACTGTTAATTGGGCAACTAGGTTAATTAGGCAAACTAGGTGAGTTCAGTTAATTTGGTAACTCATTGGACAACAATGGTTTGTTTTGTAGCTAATCGAAAAAAAAAATTTCAGCCAAACTAAAATAAACAGCAATGAAAAAAATTATAGAAATACTGTAAAAAATGCCATTGCTCTGTTAAACATCACTTGAGAATCATTTGAAAAAGAATGAACATTTTACAGGAGGGCTAATAGTTTTGTCTTCAACTGTATGTAGCAGAAAATCCATAAAAGATTTACATGTTTAAAAAAAATAAAAACAAATCCACATTAATTTTAGACTGCCATTATCTTTGGTTGATGTCAAACGGTTGCTCTCGTTGAGCTACTGGCAAGATGTGTTGCCATTTTTTTTATCTCTACATCACTTCAAATGCAAAATACTGACATGATGCCAAATTCTGCGGCTTTCTGTGGTACTTTTCAGTTGGTGGGCAACAAGAGAAGCAATGTAGGTCTTCACTACCATCAATTTTCCCCACAAGAAGTCTAAACGCCCCCAGATATCGATTGAAATCTGTGCTGAGAAATAGCAAAGACAGGAAATGCTAAACACTCTGACACTTGTCAAAATCCATCTGGCTTGCTGCATCAGTCATAACTGGGGAGAAAAAGTATACACTGACTGCTGTGAAACTGATGAATTGCCATGACTCCCTGCGAATAACCTTGGACTTTCTCCTTCAATGACATCTTGACAGCACTTAAGAAAAATAATTAGACTTCAAGTTCATTTTATGAAGTAAACCTGAAAGTAATGTTGAAATACACTAGCATCTATGTACTTGAAGTACAGTGCAGATTATCTTCCTAGGACTGGTTTCACTCATGGCTTTTTTGCTGCACTCAGTTTAATCAACTCAAAACCTTCAGGTCACAGTCCTCGCCAGTTACCACAGGCGTTCCCCAGGGCCCTGTCCTTAGGCCCCTTCTTTTCTTAATCTATCTCCATCCACTTAGCAACATTTTTTTATAAATCAAATATCCACTTCCACTGCTATGTGGAAGATATCTAATTCTTCCTCTCTAGCAAACCCAACTCACCCTACTACTCACCTCTTTCACTCTCACTAACTGCCTTTCTGAAATAAAATGCTGGCTCACTTCAAACATCTTAAGACTGCGATATAACACAAATTCTTCCTGTTTTCAGCAAATGATAGGCATAAATTTAACTTAACAATAAATATAAAACTTCTCATGAGAAATTTTTGAAGGGGACACAAAAAATACAGTCAAATTGTACTTATAAAGATATGTCTCCACTAGGGATGTAATGATTCATGATATAATCTCACAATTTACCATTTAGTCACAATTTTTTACCAAAATAATTTTGAAACCAAAACATTTAAGGTGAACAAGAGCCCATTAATTTTTTTCTTAAATGCTGCACATTGTTTTGCTAAATGTAATATATTTTCTGCCATAACTGGATTTATACCTTAAAAACAAATTACAAAACAACAAAATACAAACTAAAGGAGACTCATTCATATAAACAAACTAAAAATGTGACAGTACTGAGATTTAATATGTTTTTTTAAATAAATATCAGCATATCTCTGTTTTCTGGCATAAGCTGAGGTCTTTGCACATTTACAATGTCTGCTGCTGATGAAAAACTCTTTCATTGGGGACTGAGATGGCTGGTGTGGAGAGGAAAGTCTTTCCTAAATCAGAGAGCAGTGTGTACAAAGGTGGTCAACAGGCTCTCTGCTCCAGGGGACTGGCCACTGGCATAAAAAAACTGATTAAAAAATTACTAATTATATAGTAGGAGAGAGACAGGAGTTGAACAGGATTATGAAGGCGAATAAATAATATTACTTGTATAAATAATTAGTATAAGTATCAGTGTAATACACTGAAGAAGAGATAATCTTGAACATTTTTAAATAATAATAAAAATAAAATAATACAAATAATAATAAAAAGTAAATTATTAAAATATGCATAAACTAATTTGAAAAGGAGAGGGTAAAAATAGTCTAATACCTGGTTCTGCAACAGAACAACTTTCTCTTTCAGTCTGAAATACATCATCACACTTTCACTATGAAGACACTGATGCACCGTGTGATCTCTTTAGCACTCGTCTGAGCAAGCGGAGCTGCAAATCATCCAGTCTGCGTGGTTTGGATTATACATATTTTTTATTTATTTATTTTTTTTGCATATAGACGTCTGTGACAGTAGTTTTCAACTTCTTACTTGCGCTGCACCAGTAAACACAGCACCCGCTCTGTTCAAAAAATGTATCGCGATTCATTAAACATATCAACCAGTTTGAATAATAATAATTTGAATAATAACATATTAGAATCAAATTTTAACCGACTCACGGTGAATCGTTACATCCCTAGTCCCCACAGTGAACAACATGGCAGAAAAACAGTAAAGACCAACTCAGCCTCATTCTGAAAGTGTACCGCTAAATACATTTCTGAAGTGCGCCAAATCCCAGGAGCTACGTTTTTTGCTGTTTTTGTATCTCAAATTTCTTTCACGAGTGCCATTTGCGCCTGCTATTCTCATAAAAATCCATCAGAGGTTGCTGTCGACTGACTGACTGACTGAATGTCTGACTGACTGACTGATCGACTGGCCCACACTCCTTCTCTTAACCCAACCGACAGTTTTAAAAAGCAATCCAGAAAAAGAAAAGCCCTCGCATGATTTTTACCACGTTTTCAGATTTTACCACATTCTCACCCTGTTATTTACTTGTTTATTTTATTTATTGGCTTCTGTTTTTGTCTTACCCACTCTCTGGAACCGTTCTTTGCCAGACTCAACCCCCACCGATGTTATCAATTCCTCTCTGCGTCACAAGTTCGACGATGTAAATGGCAAGCTACTTGACAAACTGATAACAGCGGAAAAGTCGTCCATACTGAGGTAAGCGGTCAGCTGGTAAGTGCGGAAAGGAACGGCATCATTCAGCCCCATAGCGTTCATTTTAAAGACGAAATGCAGCCATACATACTTCTAGCAACATAATTTGCGATCTCCAGAAATGTATATAGGGCTACGTTTTCAAAACAATGCAAATGAAATGGCTTTGGTGTGTTAGTTGCAATGCACTATACAACAAGCTATTGTAAACGTTATTATTAATTGCTAACGTTAACTAGATAATATTATCTAGTAATATTATAATCGTAATATAGCAGATTCATGGAAAATTAAATGTTCATTAATCTAAATTAATTTATGAATGAGTCTACATCAATAGCAACACGGTGGCTTAGTGCTTAGCACTGTCATCTCAAAGCAAGAAGGTTTGTTTGAGTCCCGGCTGGGTCAGTAGGCATTTCTGTATGGAGTTTGCATGTTCTCCCCGTGTTCGCATGGGTTTCCCCCAGGTACTCCGGGTTTCCCCCACAGTCCAAAGACTTGTGCTATAGGTGAATTGAATAAACTAAACTGGCCGTAGTGTATGAGTGTGTATGAGTGTTTCTGAGTACTGGGTTGCAGCTGGAAGGGCATCCGCTGTGTAAAACATGTGCTTGATAAGTTGGCGGTTCATTCTGCTGTAACCCCCACTGAAGGAAAATGAATGAATAATTGAATGAAAAAGTCTACAACATCTGCACTCTCAGAAATAAAGGTACGCAAGCTGTCACTGGGGTGGTACCTTTTCAAAAGGTACACATTTGTACCTAAAAGGTCCATAATAATACCTCAACGGTACATACTGTATTAGTACCTAAAAAGTACAAAAGTGTTCCTCTTAAAATTTGAGGGTACTGATATATACTTTTAAGGTACCAATATGTATCCTTTAAGTACAAATGTGAATCTTTTGTAAAGGTACCACCCCAGTGACAGCTTGCGTACCTTTATTTCTGAGAGTGTACATTAAAGAAAACTGCTTTATTTAAAGTTTTTAAAAAACCCTACTTACGGAGTTAAATGAGCCACAGCCCCACACCTGGCTCTTGTGTGTAGAGTAGGTGAGATGCCAAACCGCTGTGAACGGGAGGTGGAATGGTCCACAACTATTTCAGGTACACATACATCTATTTTTTACAATAGAGAGCAATTTTTTTTTTTTTTTTTTTTTTTTTTATAATATAATTTTTTTGGAGGGGGACATGTTCCTCTTGGGATATATAGCTATGCACCATATCTACACTTTCTAAATCTGACACCATTTCTCTTACTATAGATGGCTCTTCAGTGTCCCCCTCCCATTAAGTTAAGAGTTTGGGTGTCATCCTTGACAGCTCACTCTCTTTCCAGTATCATATTAATAACACATCCCAGTCTGCATATTTTCATCTCCATAACATTAATCGTTTCCGCTCCTCTCTCACCACTCACTCCACCTCTATCCTCGTTCACAGCCTTGTCACTTCACGCATAGATTATTGCAACTCTCTCCATTATGCTCTTCCTCAGAAATCTCTCTATAAGCTTCAGCTGCTCGCATCATCACCTAAACTCCTTCTTTTCAACATATTACCCCCCACCTTACAAGATTTGCACTGGCTTCCAATTCCAAACCCAGAGTCGAATATAAAATCCTCCTTCATACATTCAAGTCCATCCTTAACCTCACTCTAGCTTATTTATCTGATCTCCTCCACATGACCGCTCATTCCCGCTCTCTTAGATCCTCCTCCTTCATCCACCTCACTGTCCCCTCTGCCCGTCTCAGCACAATGGGGAGCAGAGCTTTCAGTTCACTCCGGAATGTTCTATCTCCTGACATCCACAACATCAACTCTCTACCTCTGTTCAAAATAACATACTCTTTATAACTGCACTACGCCGTTTCGTATTTTGGTCTTTGGATTTTATTATCTTTTCTATTTTATAATGTTGGTTTATTATTATTTTCTAATTGTATATACAGTTGAAGCCCTCCTGTGATTTTTTTTCTTTTTCGAATATATGATGTTTAACAGAGCAAGGAATTTTTCACAGTATTTCCTATAATATTATTTCTTCTGGAGAAAGTACTATTCATTTTATTTCGACTAAACGCAGTTTTTAATGTAAAAACATCACTTTGAGGTCAATATTATTATTAAATTAGCCCCCTTAAGCAATTTATGCTTTTAGCATACTTCTAGTAGGTTTGGTATTAGTATACTTGCTATTAGTATACTTGCTATTTCACTTGCTACTTGCTATTCTTTAAAAAAAAAATAAATAAATAAATAAATAAATAAGAAGAAATGTAATAAGATAATGTCCTTTTCATTGTACTCTACTTTAGGTAGTTCTCTTAAAGGTACATTATACACTCAGGAATATATTCATATATTTGTATATTTAGGCATATTATGTATATGTGCATTACTTGTTCACTGGCATATACTTAAATGTATAATTACATATTCTAAATACACTTGGTACACTTATATGCCTGTGTAAGTTCATTACATTCTTGAATTGTGATATTAAAGTGTATTGATTTGTGTTACAGGTACTGTGCATCCGGAAAGTTTTCATAGCACTTATTATGTTACAGCCTTATTCCAAAATCTTAATATTTCCTCAAAATTCCGCACACAATAACCCCTTAAAGACAATGTGAAAAAAGATTTTTTGGAAATTTTGCAAATTTGTTAAAAATAAAAAAGCTGAAAAATCACAGACTTTGCCGTGAAGCTTTAAATTGAGCTCAGGTACATTCTGATTTTGATGTACTTACTACATGAATTACACTTGACATATATATAATATATCCTTTTTCCCATTGTCTACAGAACAAACCATCATTATACAAGGATTTGCTTAATTATTCTAACTTGCATTAACCCAATTAAATTTCACTTTAAACTAAACACAAGTATACTTGTACCTACAGTAGGTGACACTTTAAAATGAGCATTATCGCCACGCCATGTACTGCCGCCACTCTAAAGGAGTAAGAACGAGTTTTTAGGTAGGACCGCAGTTTGCGACTTAGCCACCAGGGGGCACAAAGGGACGTAATGCGAACGGACAGAAAAAGCCTATACAGTAGCTGTAAACACTGTGCTACTTGTAAATGAAGATGAAACAATGAAACAAAGCATTACAATTCCTTCATTAATCATTAAAAACTTGTTAACAAGCTTTATTATCATTGTAAACTTGTTAAGTGAACTGAGGATTCATTTTGGAAAGTAAAATTAAAGAAATAAAAGACAACAAAAATGAAAGTACAAACATCCATACAAATAGGGCAGTGTGCTCACATTTAATATTTGAGGTAATAGCATAGCCATGATGGTCAAAGAAAGCGAAATTCGAAATTTTTTCAACATTTTTGCAGCCTAGGGCTAGCTTTTTATCATGTATTGTATCTTTTTTTAAACATACAGTATAGTGTAAAAGAATGTTTACTACTAAGAAATTTTTTTTTGCAGCCTAGGGCTAGCTTCTTATCATGTATTGTATCTTTTTTAAACACACAGTATAGTGTAAAAGCATGTTTATTACTAAGAAAACTAAAACAAACAAACAAAATTATATTTTAATTGAACACCTCACATAAGGTACACATGCACACCATCCTATCTAGTATTGTTAAAAGGCGAAGCTGAAAATCTGTGGTTAAAGCGCCACCCAGCTGTCAAAAGCTGCTGGTGCACCTACTACGTCCGCGGTGGCCGCAAGAACGGCGGCAGATGGAACATACTGAAGTGGTCACATCTGTATACAGGGTGGGCTATTTATATGGATACACCTTAATAAAATGGCAATGGTTGGTGATATAACATCCTGTTTGTGGCACATTAGTATATGTGTGGGGGCTCGTGAAAGATTAAAGTTACATTAAAACCAAGCACACCATTGTTTGTTTTTTTTTTTGTGAAATTCCCAATAAGTTTGATGTGTCACATGACCCTCTTTCTATTGAAAAAACAAAAGTTTGATCCAAGATGGCGACTTCAAAATGGCCACCATGGTCACCACCCATCTTGAAAAGTTTGCCCCCTCACATATACTAATGTGCCACAAACAGAACGTTAATATCACCAACCATTCCCATTTTATTAAGGTGTATCCATATAAATGGCCCACCCTGTACTACTTGTGTCACAGAAGGGGGACAAGACCAGAGCTGTGAGTTTGAATGTTCATGTTTATTTGTATCATGAACAGGAATGATCTGAACAGGTGCTGTCTATTGTAGATTATGATGAGCAGTGGACCAGATGATGTTGAGCACAGGAGTCAAACTCAGTTCCTGGAGGGCCGCAACTCTGCAATTTAGTTCCGACCCTAATTTAACACACCTCATCAAACTTATTGAGTCCTTCAGGCTTGTTTAAACCCTACAGGTTAGAGTGTTGAAGCAGGTTTGGAACTAAACTGTGCAGGGCTGTCTAACACTGTCTAACCCTTGATGGATTCTTAGTTCAGTCCTCATCTTCAGTCAAAAACCTCAGTCTCGCAACCTTCAGTCTCGCAACCTTCAGTCTCACAACCTTCAGTCTTTTCATGGCCAGATTTCAAGCATCTAAAACTGCATTTTTTATTTATTTAAAAAATGTTGCCAAACTTCAACATATGCTGTGGAAAAGCTTATTCATGCTTTCATGACCTCTCGGTTAGATTATTGTGATGTGTTATCAGGCAGTTGCCCTGTTGGTCTAATAAACAAACTTCAGCTAGTTCAAAATGCAGCTGCTAGAGTGCTTTCTAGAACAAAGAAATATGATCATATTACCCCAGTTCTTTCATCACTGCAATGGCTCTCTATTAAATATCCTATAAATGTAAAATTTTATTGACTACCAACAAAGCCCTGATTGGCTTAGCTCCCCAGTATTTGAGGGAGCTCCTGGTGTATTATAGCCCCTCACGTTCACTACGCTCAATTACTTCTGGACAATTGATTATTCCAAGAATATGAAAATCAACTGTAGGTGGTAGATCTTTCCCATATATGGCACCTAAACTCAGCAACAGCCTCCTAGAACAGTTCGGGAAGCAGACACACTCTGTCAGTTTAAAACTAGATTAAAGACACATCTCTTTGCATTAGCATACGCAAAAAACACAAATGCTTTTGAAATCCAAATCCTCCAAAGGATTGTTAGTCTGCATTATTTAGGGTAACTGGAGCCGGGAACACTTCCTAAAAGACATTATTATTTGAATGGCATCTGCGCTTATGTTAGTCTGTTTTTATTATTCATGAGGTTTCCATAATCCTGGACCAGGCCGTATCCTGAGCAGCTGCTGTGGGGGTCAGGGTGAAGTCGAGAGCATGAGACTGATTCCTGTAACACCCCATGACAGACAAGTCTCCACATTGATCATTAAGGGCCAGCCTGTACACCCGCCGGTGACCTACTCACACTTGCAGCTTCTCCACGATGGACATCCAGCGTTCTCCAGCCTCCGACGCCTACAATGCAGCTCTGCACAAGAAGTTTGGCCAGAGGAGAAATAATCGTGCCCAACTGAGTCTGGTTTCTCTCAACTTTTTTCCCCTTCACTTTTGTCAATTGGTGAAGTTTGTGGGACTTTTGGAGCTGCGCATCAATGGATTTGCTCTTCAGTGTTTGGACTTTCAGCAGTGAAAATCAAGCGACACTGAACTGGACTAAACTGAACTTAAACTTTGAGAACTGGACTGACACTGTTTTACTTTACTATAATCTTCTATGCTAAGCTGCTTTGACACAATCTACTTTATAACAGCGCTAAGGAAATAAAGATGAATTGAACTGAATTGAATCGAACCCCATGTAGAGGGACCAGAGGATGATGAAGAAGCAGGAACACAGAGGATTCGGAGAACACACATGCAGCAGGGAAACAGGAGGGAATCACACTGGGAGGAGGGGAGATACAGACACTGGAGATGACAAGGAACAGACAGGTAAGTATAACTATAGACTATATAAGTCTATTTTGGATTCACTGACCGTGAGAGTAGTCCTTCTGACATGCGACGAGGCCGGACACTGAGTGAGGCACGGTGAGGGGTTTTATAGGCTAGGGTGATGTGCAGGTGCGTGACCGACTAGAATGCAGGTGACAGTGATCGGAATGCTTCGGGGGATTGTGAGTGGGGGGATCCTGGCCTGGCTGTGACAACGTGACAACCACTTGGGACTAAATTAGCCCAATTTTTTTTGTATATAAACATATATTTTTAAGTTTACGACAAGTGTAACAGTGGTGTAACTTTAAGTACACAAGTAGTCCACAATTAATTTTATTGTTTGCACTTCACAAGTACCCTTTGTTTGCAAGTACCCTTCACTTTTACTCTTAACTACTAGCTTACTAGTTTTATATGGAAAGCCTCCTTATACGCTTAGTTAAATAGTGTCATACTGCAAGTGTAATTAGCATATTTTTTCACTAGAGGTTTTAAGTTATTAATGTGCCATTAGTTATTTCATTTATAAGTTATTTAAGTTATATTAATCCATAAATGTGCCATGACACGACGCAACTGACTCTTAAAGAGAATGGGAGATGAGAATCTGATTGGTTTAAGTGTAAAATCTGAAATTTCCACTGAGCTTATTTTTACTCTGAAAAAGAACATATATGGTGTGGATTTTGAAGACATTCATACAGTAATTATTCATTTGTAATGTACTAATGTAATACATACAGTATAAAGTAGACTTTGAAATTACTAATCAAGCATGTATTGAATTTGCACAGTCATAGACTTCAAGTCATTTCAATTTAGCATATTATATACTTAATTCACTAAAATATATGCGTTACTATAATTTAATTACAATTAAAATATCAAAAAGTCAAAATAAGCTTCTGCAAAAAAGCACACTTCAAGTTAATTAATCATTAAGTATGACATTTTGCATGGCTGGAATTATACGTCTTTTCCTCCACAAGGCAAATGATTAAAAGTTAAATGAGGGTATTTAAGGTATTAAATTAGCATATTTATTAAGGTATTTATTTATTTCATTATTATACAAAAAGTTTGAGAATCATATTACTGGTTAATCACCTTACTGACAAACTTGGCTTATTTTAAGATTTGTCCGTGCTTTTTATTTTCAGCTAAAAGAGCTCAAAACAAGAAATTTGGTCCGGGACTATCCTCAAGACTTGTCTCTAAATAAAAATAAATAATAGGTCACTCAATCAAAACAGTAAAAAATAAATTAATAAAAGAAACTACAAGCCTCCAACTATAATTTTGAATAAGTAATTTTCAATAAGTATTACTTATTTAATGTTACAAGTACTACACTCAAAAAATAATTTGTTGAATCAACAGGATTTAATCATACCACCCATTGTGCATCTAAACAAATCAGCTTTGAATAAGGTATATGAACACATATAAACTTGTAATTTCAACATGGTTTAAAAAAAAGTTAGGGTAACTCAAACCATTTGAGAAAACCAATTGCAACAAACCATTTAAGTTCAAAAAGTAATCCTAATGAGTGCTGTGAACTTAACCCATTTGAGTAAACAAAGCAATTTGAGCACAGCAAAACCCAATAAATAAAGAGAACTCAAACCAACTGAGTACTGTAAAACCCAAAAAGTTAAAGCAACTCAAACTGTATGAGAAAATCGATTGCTACAAACCATTTGAGTTAAACTAATCTATATAGGTACTGTAAACATACTCTATTTAAATTGAAGTAATGAGGTATTTATTTAACTCATTACCTTCAACACTGAGTTCAAAACTCTTTTCAAATGAGTAGAATTAACATTCAGTAAATTTTGAGTTAACTACACTCATTTCATTTGATAAAGTTGACAGTTGGGTTTTACTGTGTAGGTCTGTAAACTTCTTTGCAGCTAATTGAATTAGAATGTTTGTGCTGTGTTTATCTGATTGAATTTATTCATATATACTTAATGTCAGTAAAGCACTTCAACTCAACAAGATTCGTCCTTGTTACATCAACAAGTTTCGGTCTTGTCCATGAATGGTCATTATGGCCCAATCCCAATTCTACCCCTTAGCTCTTCCCTTTACCCCTACCCCTTATTTTGCGCTTTCACATCAAGGGGTAGAGGTGTCCCAATTCTTTTTAGCTTGAAGGCGTAGGGCTAAGGGGAAGGGGTGAAAACCCCTTCGAACGAAGATTTTTCACGACCACACTCGAAACCAAGGGGTAAGAAAATTTCTCAGAATACACCAGCCACAACGGCAGTATTGCTGAACCCGGAAGTAAGGAGATCCACAAATTAGTATTTTTGTCATTATTACAAATTTTTACAACAAACAAGCATATGTTTTAATATATTCATAATGGTGTTCGTGTTTTACCGCCATGCTTAAAAAAAATGCTAAAATAAAAACCGCTAAGTTTCTCTATCTATAATCCATAACTCCTGTATAGCAGTCCCACAATATTCTGTCACTCGATGACACTGGAATACCCTGTCAGAAAAGTCTAGTGCCTGTCAATGGGCTTTTTACAGTGTCTGTTATAATGTTAATGTTTTTGTGTGTATACATAGATGAATATGGCCACTGTGTTAAATGCACAGTATTACGATTTTATTGCCACATTAGATGGTTATGATAACTTAATATATGCATTCAGTGATTTCCTGAAGATAAATACCAAAAAATAAAGCAGCGGGTCGCCATCGTCTGATCTCATATGAAGCAAGAGATCGCGATGACAAATGTTGATGTGTGCAGGTGCTGTAGTGCCGTCCCAGTTCTCAGGGGTAAAATTTGAAGCTCTTCCCCTTCACACTTGGTTTTAAGGCAAGGGGGAAGGGGTAGGGGTACAAAAATAGAATTGGGATTGGGCCTAAAATCTATTTTGTTGCTTCAATGAGATTTGTCTTAGTTGGCAGCATTGAAGTTCTTAACTTGCAGCCAGATAACCAATACAAATAACCAATATAATAACTAATAATAATAATTCCTTACATTTATATAGCCCTTTTTTTTAGACACTCAAAGCCCTTTATACATTAGGGGGAATCTCCTCATCCACCACCAGCGTGCAGCACCCACCTGGATGATGCAATGGCAGCCATATTGCGCCAGACCACACACACAGCTGATTGGTAGAGAGGAGACAGAGTGATGAAGCCAATTATGATTTGGGGATGGTTAGGAGGCCATCATGAACAGAGGCCAGTGGGCACATTTGCCCAGGATGCCAGGGTTACACGCCAACTCTTTTTCAAAGGACATCCTGGGATTTTTAACGACCACAGAGAGTCAGGTTCTCGGTTTAGCATCTCAACCGAAAGACGGATAGCTATATTATACTGTGTATTATACTGTATATTAGACATCACGAAATAACAGCATTCAAAAGCGTGGATGCATATCTACATTATTATCTGTTTATTTTTGTAAGCGGGGAAAGAAGTCTTCCACAATAATAAATGTCTAGTTTTGTCGCAAGGATTGCTTTTCTTTTTTGTTCTGTCGATGAGCTTAACATCAACAAACATTCACTGCTACTGCTCATCTCGATGTTCATATTACGGTTGTTTCAATAGTTCGCCCTTGCCGATGATTGATTATAAAGCGTGTTTGACATGCTGTCCCGGGAGAGATCTCTGAGCTCGTGAGATCCTCGAGCTCGGGATCCTTCCCGTTGCAGGGCGAGAGAAGAGTCTGAGCTTAGGTAGGTCTCAAGAACTCCCCTGCTTGATTATGAATTGGCTATGAAGATTGTATGCTGAATTCATTGCTTGCCTAAAATGATAATTTAATTTGTCAATTTATTTATGTTACATGTTTTGGTCTGTGGAAGGAAACCGAAGTGCCTGGGGAAAACCCTAGCAAACACGGGGAGAACATGCAAACTCTGCACAGAAACGCCGACCTGGCCAGGTAAGGTCTGAGCCAGTGACGTTCTTGCTGTGAGGCAATGATGGCTACCATTGGCCTCCGTGCTGCCCTGATAAGGAGAAGGGGAGGAGTAGGGGTGGAAATGGGGATTCTTCAAGACGAAGATGGCTGAGGTAAGATGCTTTGGTTATTTATAGTGATTTAGGAATCGTCTGATTGGTGGATCGTGCGCTAGCTAACGAGGAACAGCTGCTATCAATCATAAGCGCATGCTCCTCATGAAATTAGTTTATAAATAAACTTCACTTATTCCACCAAAACACCAGTAAAGACTTGGATTATTGTACAACAAGACTGAGATTTCATTGCAGCGATTATATGGCTATACTATATGCAATTTTAAGTGTTTTTCTGAGAAATGTGCTCCAGGACTATCCTCAAGACTTGTCTCTGAAAAAATAATAATAGTAATAATAGGCTAGTCATAGGCTAGTCATTAAAAATAAAGTAAAAAAAAATTAATAAAATACATATCAAGTATGCTTTTCGTAATTGAAACTTGTTTATACCTTGCCAGGATAGCATCTAAACTTTCTTGTCTCTGTTGTTTCTCAGTTCATATTTCACTCAATAGCTGAAGCCTTTAGACTCTTTGTGTAGAAAAAAAATGGTTTGGTGTTTAGTTAAAGTGTATGCTAATATCCAGTGTCACCTGTAAGCTCTTTCAGTAGTTGTGGTCTACTAAAAGCCTTAAAGGCATCAGGGTTAAAGTGGAGAGAACAAAGATGCAGGTCTTTTCTCTTTTACCTTTTAGGAAAGCAGCATCACTTCTCGTGTTGCTTTTTGATCTGGAATCTTATCCAGTAAGTTTTTCATATTCTGAGTTGTGATAAAAATAGCAACAGTCAGTGCCAGTAGCTCACTGAGTGCAACCGTCTGACGTCATGCACTGCGCATCTAAAATGTGTGTACTGTTGCAAACCTTGTGGGGACTTTTTTTTTTTGGTTCCCCTGAAGAATACAGCTCAAAAAATCACACAAAATTAAGTATTCTGAATATAATATAAAAATAAAAATATAGAATCATATTTTCTATGGGAAGTCCCCATCAAGATAGCTGTACAAGTGTGTCTGTGTGTCTCTGCAAAGATTAGAAAATCTCAACGAACAATCAAAGTGATGTAAATATAGTGATAATTTCAATTAAAACACATTTTCTGTTCCTACTTTAGTTTCATTTAGTCATATTTATGTTATTAGAAATTAATTTATTGATCATTAATTAATTCCTTTTTCAATATTCATGCAATACACTTTATTCATTCATTCATTTTCTTTTCGGCTTAGTTCCTTTATTAATCTGGGGTTGCCACAGCGTAATGAACTGCCAACTTATCCAGCATATGTTTGGATGCCCTTCCAGCCACAAACCAACACTGGGATACACCCATACACCCCTGCATTCACACACATACAGTACACTACAGCCAATTTAGTTTATTCAATTCACCTGTACTGCATGTCTTTGGACGGTGGGGGAAACCTGGAGCTTCTGGAGGAAACCCACACCAACACGGGGAGAAAATGAAATCTCCACACAGAAATGCCAACTGACCCAGCTGGGGCATGAACCGGCGACCTTCTTGCTGTGAGATGATTATGCTACCCACTGCGCCACCGTGACGTCCTTAACTCAATATTAATCAATATCAAATTTTTACAATAAGCCAATGAAAACCATAGGTTTGCATTATGCAAATTTGTTCAAGATCTGCACTGCATCTTATACACAGGTATTATTGAAAGACACTTAGTGCTTTAATCTTGGAGCGCATTTACAGTCTGAGGCACTACTAATGTACCTCCACAATATCCAGGCCACTAATTGTGCCTGGGATTTGTGAGCATTTTTGACCTTTGTGTTTGCTGACTATTTTATTTATATCCAAGGAAAGAAATGATCTGTAATGCAATAAGAGATGGTGCAGGCGGGCTTATTGCACTGGACACTTTGTTCAGTCTTGGACAAAGATGCAGCTTTTAGTTCTGTAGAGGAGAATTTTTATATATGAATCTTTATAGGAGGAAATATAAAGGCCTGCCATTACAAAACTCAAACCAGACATGGGTAATTGGAGTAAATAGAGTAAAGCTCAGCAGAAATATTTGAGATTTCACTTTCTCATTTATTCTCTAGAAACCACTCTTTTTAGTAATTTATTCCTGTCATGGCAAAGCTTCATTTTCAGCAGCCACTACTCCAGTCTCTGGTGACAAATAATCCTTCAGAAATCATTCTGATATGATGATTATAAAGAAAAATGTTTTGAAAGGTGCAGTTGATTTATATAGTTGGTGCCTGTTTAAAAAATGTATTTTAACGATTTCAAAGATTTGAGCTTCAGGATATCAGCATGAACATAAATTAAATGCAAGATCAATGTTTTCCTGAGAAGTCTGTCAGGGTGTGTTTATTTATTCTGGCCATTGTATACTAGGGGTGTGATGTACTCACAGTTTGGTACAGTATGTACCTTGTTCTTAGGGTCAAAGTAAGCCACAAGGCCCCAGGGCTTGCTTGTTTCTGTTTATTTTGAACAAGCCAAAGTGTTTTGTCTCAATCAGCTACAGAACTAAACAGCTTATTGCTCAATTAAATAATAGTAATGAAAAATAAGGGCTCTATTTTAACGATCTAGGCGCAAAGTATAAAGCACATGGCGCAAGAGCATAGAGGGCATGTCTGGATCCTCTTTTGCTATTTTAAGGATGGAAAAATGTGCTTTGCGCCGCAGCACATGGTCTAACAGGGTTGTGCTTATTCTCCTAATGAGTTATGGGTGTTTTTTAAGCAATACCGTGCATTAAACCAATCAGAGACTCATCTCACATTCTCTTTAAGAGTCAGTTGCATCATGCCATGGTGCATTCACTATTTACAATGGCAGACTTTATAAGTGGAAAAACTGAACGCTTCACTAGCGAGAAAACAGTTAAACAGACCATCTGCAGCGCGAGGATAACGAATGAGGCTCCTCCATACTTTACTTTTACTCTTTACTTTACTCCTTTACTTTCAAGGATAAGAAAACGGTGGAAACTCACTCCACTCAAAACATCCATTAGCCTACATATTTAATTTAGTTTCAGTTCTAATTTCCAGCAGAGGAATAAATGAACTATAATAACGAAGTGTGGTCAAAAAACTGAGTTATCCAAACACACTTCCTTGTCTTATCCTCATGAAGTGATGCAAACCTTTCCAAAACCCGACAGGTGGACAAATCTAAACTTGTTTTTATTAAAACAAATATAAATATGCATATAATAAATAATACTGCTAATAATAATAGCATTATACAAATGCAAATTTTCATAAAAGAACTGAAAAAAGCCCCCCGAAATGAGGCATGGAGGCAGTGGTTTTTTTTTCTATGTATTTTTTGTAACATTTTAATCCTTAAATTTTTTTCATATGTGAAGATATTTGTGTATTGCTGTACATCCTGTGAGTATTAAGCAATGTGCATTTGGACTTGCATAGGCGCATAACTAACGCGCTCTGCACTGGACTTTACACCAGCTTTTAATTGGTCAATGGCACGGCCTATTTCAGTTCCTTAAAATTGCAACGCTCCAACAATGCGCCTTAACACACCTCGTTTTTAGACCCGCACACCCATAAGTCCACAAACTGGCACAAATGGATTTGCTAAACAACGTGGCAGAAAACGTGAAAATAGCAGCAAATCGCGCCAAACACGTCTTGCACCTTATTGCGCCGGGTGTATAATAAGGCCCTAAATTTTTAAAATCAGGAGACCCTCTTGACCCTCAAAGAGTTTTGCTGCTTGTTCTACTTATTTTAAATGATAATGTGGCAGGATGGCAACGTTACTTCTTAGTAGTCTTCTTACAAAGTATTTTACAGTATTTTAAAATACAAAAATGCAAGACACTAAAGTATTTTGATACAAAATACTAACCCAATTTCAGACACCCCATAAAATACAAATAACTATTTTATATTTAAAATACGTGTTTTAAATACATGTATCACAAATACTGCCCATCCCTGCCCATAAACAAGATAATAAAGTAGTGACTGCAGGTTGAAGGAAAATAGTGGAGGAAAAATATCGATACAGCACTAAAAATGAACTCAAGGGAAAGTAAAAGTGCACATTTTAAACTCTAAAAACTACAATTTCTGCAAAAAATTACTCAATTACAGCAGTTTGAGTATTTAGTGGCATTTTTCACAGTGTAAAACAACAGAAAAACAATCATTGTGCAAAGGTTAAAGGTAAGATTCAGTAAGCTTCAAAACTGAAATCTCTTTTTATGAAAATGCTATAGCACTGCAGGTCTATCCATCTGTTAATAATGCACAGTGGCTGCAGTGGAAACTGCTTGTGGCGCAATCACGGCTCTTCTGCGCGTGTCTATGTAAATGTACTTGATGGAGGTGCGTGACCATTATACACTCGCGTGCAGTGCCTCTGCCTGAGCGTTGCGTTTTAAAAGAGAGAACAGTTCCAAATTGTATATTGTTCTCTCTTCTGACTGCCAGAGAAATACCAGTTACCAATGAGCACTTCAGCTCTGTGATCTCCCAGAGGAGCATCAGTAGCTCATGATCATTTCAATTTCATATCCAGAAGAAGTGACCATCTTTAAAGCAAGTGCTGGCAATGGACACTTTGGTGAGTCACATACAAAATATACAGCTCTTAATTCTCTATGAGAGCGCATACATTAGGGTATTTTGAGTATTCCTCAAGAGGGAACTAATGCAAGAAACATAAAAGGCAATGTGTACTCAGCTAAGACAAGAGTAATCGTGATTTGGTATTATTCTGAAACATTCTGCGATAATAATTGTCTGGGTGGTGCTTTACAATAACAATAAGTCATTGAGAAAATCAACAATAATGAGGGGACAGATGAAAGTAGCAGGCTTCATAACATATAAAAGGAATTACCAAGGCAAAGGGCTTTATTTTAACAATCTAAAGCCCCAGTCAGATCACACGATTTTTATTGTTGGTTACGAAAGTAACTATGTCAGATTATGCTATTTTTTTCTTGATAAAATCTTAACTTGTCGTGGGTAACAATTGTGCCAGAATGCATGTTCCTTCATGATCAGTCATGCAGTGACCTCTACGACAAGCATTGTTCCCCAAAGCAGTCACAAGTGTCACCATAATGATATTTCTTATCTTAATTTAAATTTTTTTATCTTATTTCAATCTCAAAAAAACACTGATGCTTGCAGACAACTAATAACTACATTATCGTTATGACACTGATACGATCAAATTTATGATTTCTTTTTAATATTAAGATATTTTCTTTGAAATTTAAATGTATATTTTTCTGCCATTTTCTGCCACTATTAAACATTCCCTCGTCTGAAATTTCCGCGAGTGAGACGGAGAAAAAGAAAGCACATCAGCAGCAGCAAGGAAAAATTAGATGCTCAAGACATAGTCTTTAAAATTATGATATATTAAAAAAAATTTGCAAATATATGACAGAGGTTTGTGATACAACAATCACAGTGAACCATTTATTAAATCTTTATTTTCCTCAGAACAAAACAAATCATCCACCTTTTTAGTTGAATAGTGGAGGGGCACAAACAAAAATATAATTCATAATTTAAAAAATTTAATCCGTTTGAAATAATTTCTCTGTTTGGTATAATTTTTATCTTAATTTTAATGTATCTTTTGTTGGTCAGTTAACTATAAACAAGAATAATGAATAACATTTGAGGTAATAGGCTTCAAAACAAGTCTGCTATATGTGGCAAAACACAAATTGCCTTGAGTTTGTCTTGGTTTGTTAAATAAATTAATAATCTAACCTAAATAAAATTTAAGTGAAATATTCAGATTCAGAAAAGCCTATATTAAACTGTTTCACTATTAATGACAAATCTGAATAACCAGGACATGCTTTTACAATGTGTTCGCAGCACTGAACATGCTCCTAGATTACCTTGGAAGAACAAACTCTGTTGGAAGAATGAGAGAACTCAGAAACTCGTTGTGAGAATGGAGAGTCTGCATATTTGTGTCAGTTTGTCAGATATAATTGCTTAAAACATCTTAATATTTTAGAAAAGTTAGTTAAAGATCGCATAACAAACGATTGATCTTATCCACCTGTGACCCACCCATAAGTAAATATGCAGCCTATTTTTTGATTTCCTGACCGGCGCATTAATGGCAGCACCTGCTAAAATAACCAAGAAATTGTATACTCCTATTGCACAGTGTCACCCACGCGACAAAACTCGTCATGAAGAACGAGAAAAAAGCATGCTAGACTTTCTGTGGTGGTGTTGTGAGGCGTCGCAGATATTGTATTGGTTGTCGAGAACTAAACCACATTACACAAGAAGAAACCATTCAATCTTGTGTCATGACGCCAATTTGTCATTTACAAATCTCCACGACATCCTGCTCCAAGGAAATCATGCTGAAATCGTGACAAATTTGAGTGATCGGGGCTTTTGTTTCGGAACCTGGTGCATTTGCCCCCTTAGTTCGGTTCATTCGGGTATATGTGAAATCCGAAATCACTCTATGATCCACGCCAAAACAATCAGTCCTAAAGGTGGCCTCGGCTGAATTGAAACGAACTCTAGAGCGAGAGAAAGCAATAAGATCCAACAAACTAACAAACCAGGCTATATCACACTGTATTATGGATATATAATAGACATATATATGGCTATTAGAAAAGATAATGAGGAGTAGAGATATCATTTCTACCGGTAAAAGTGTGTTTTACGTCAAATACAAAAGTGAAAGCATGCTGTCTAGCTGAACTATTAGATAAATATATAGTACTATTAACTTTTTGGTTAACTCGACTTCTGATATACAATCAGTATATATTTTACATATCCTTGACAACTGAAATGAGGCTATGTATGAGAAATTGTTACCTCCGATTTACATTTGGTGATGACTATGTCTGTGGGTGTCACCATTCAAAATTACTGTATAAAATAAATTTTTGTTATGTCTCATTTCTCATCATCATAAATTAAAATAATGACGTATGACAGCTGAGCGGAATCCTGAAAAATAAACCAAGCTCTAGCCAATGTGAGGAGAGTTTACTCTCATGTGACTTGATTGAACTATTTTGGTGTGTTTAGAAACTTTGACGTGTGAAAGCGAACCGCTCCAAGAACCGCTCTGTCATTGTAACAGTTTTAATCCCTGTTTTAGAACAAAACAATCAATACATAGGTGTGATGTCTCAATCGAATGCCGCAGATGCACATAGGACATACATCCGAATACACTTTTTTATTTTAAGAACAGGAAAAGCAGTCATTGCACTCAATGCACGATCTAAAAGTGTTCATGGGTTATGGGAATGTTTTGGGTGTAGCATGCATTAACCTGTCAGAGTTCCATCTCCCATTCCTTTTAAGAGCAAGTAGGGATCACACTACGGTGCTATTGCTATTCATATGGCGGACTATGTAAGCAAAACAAACTGAAAGCTAGATTAGCGAGGAAACAGATCACACGAGCAGACCATCTACAGCATGAGGTGAATTCCACCGAAGCCCCCTGAGGTGAAGCAGGCGTGAAATAGTGATTCTCAACGTGAGGCTGCACAGACACTGCAGGGGTGGTGCGCCCCATCAGCAAAAAAGAAAAGAAGGAAAAAATGTAAACAGTCAACAGACGTAGGGTGTAGATTTGTCCACTTTTGACCACTTTCAATAACTCTGATGAGGAAGGGGTTGTGGGAGGGTATATTGATATTTCAATATAACACTGCGAAAGCTACATTTTTATGATTTACAAAAAACAATAATTAAATGCTTTATGAATACGCTACATTATGCATAATAGAATTATAGATCATTTATTTGTTTTATTTCCAATCAACTCCTCTATATTATTTTTAACATGTACACTCAATGGCCTATTTATTAGTTACATCTGTCTAACTGCTCATTAGCACAAATTTCTAATCTGCTAATCACATGGCAGCAACTCAATGTATTTAGGCATGTAGACATGGTCAAGACGATCTGCTGCAATTCAAACCGAGCATCAGAATGGGGAAGAAAGATTATTTAAGTGACTTTGAACGTGGCATGGTTGTTGGTGCCAGACAGGCTGGTCTGAGTATTTCATAAACTGCTGATCTACTGGGATTTTCACGCACAACCATCTCTAGGGTTTCCAGAGAATGGTCTAAAAAAGAGAAAATATCCAGTGAGCAGCAATTCTGTGTGTGCAAATGCCTTGTTGATGCCAGAAGAGAATGGCCAGACTGGTTCCAGCTGATAGAAAGGCAACAGTAACTCAAATAACGTTACAATCGAGGTATGCAGAAGAGCATCTCTGAACACACAACACACCAAACTATGAGGTGGATGGGCTACAGCAGCAGAAGACCACACCGGGTGCCACTCCTGTCAGCTCAGAACAGGAAACTGAGGCTACAATTCGCACAGAGTCAAAATTGGACAATAGAAGATAGGAAAAATGTTGCCTGATGAGTCTCGATTTCTGCTGAAAACTAAATGCAGAATAAGAAACAAGGTCGCATACCGACCAATCTCAACTAGTGTCAGTTTCGGCTAGTGAACCAATGATGATGTTGAAGCCTGCACGTGATTTAAATGAAACTTGAATTGCATCTTGGAAACGCAAGTGCACAATGAAGGAACGAGTGACCAGAGTTTCTTACTTCAGTTATCTTCGCCTCCACCTTTCCTTTATAGGGCGGCATGGTAGCCTCACAGCAAGAAAGTCACTAGTTCAAACCTTTACCAGGCCAATTGTTGTTTCTGTGCAGATTTTATATGTTCTCCCCGTGCTCGTGTGGGTTTCCTCCGGGTTTTCCAGTTTCCTCCCACAGTTCAAAAACATGCATCATAAGTGAATTGATCAATCTAAATTAGCACTAACAGGGTCACCTTATTGAACTCATTTATTTTGGATAAATATATATATATATATATATTATAGGTGAAATGACTAGTACATTTTATGTTACATCAATTAAATGTAAATGAATATATTTTTTAAAATAGATATATTTAAATAAAGGTAACAGTATTTACTTGTGTCACATCTAAGAAGGGCTTGAATCATTTTTTTGAGTGTAGTCGAACTCTTAACCAGCAGTATATCTCTATATAGCAATTTATAATCTGTCATCAGCCCTAAATAAGAGGGGAGTTCTACCTGAGTTCAATCTCCCCTCTCGCCCTGCAAACGGGAGGGAGCCCCAGGCTCGAGGATCTTATGAGCTCAGGGCTCTCGCCATGGGACAGCATGCCAAACTCGCTCAATAGAGTATATAATCAATTATCAGCTAAGTGGGAAGTATTTAATTATTTTTCTGCATCTGCATCCTCGATACTTTAGGTGAGAATTTAATCCCATAGTTTTTAAATTCATTTTTATTCAGATGATCATGAATTGATGATACAAAAAGACCGTCAGTTTCATCAATGATATACAATATCATCAATGAGTTCCAAAGTATTTTTGCTTTGAATAGGATAGAATACGATGATTAACAACAGTTTATACGCATGAAATACAACATTCACAAAGCTGTATCTTATATTAAAAAAAAACACCAATTCGCTGTGTAAAATAGGGCCCAAGGTAGCAAAAAGCAGAAAAGAATCAGATGCAGAACTTGTAACCTTCAGAAAATGCGTTTTGAGGAGAGAATCGAATTCAGAAATATTATTAATACCACAGAGTGAGTGTGGGGGAGAGGGTTCTAGGGCTTAGATGCAACAACATTGAATGATCTGCCACCCATAGAGGAGAGGCAAAGGAAGCCAGTGAAGGCTGTGTAAAATTGGGGTGATATGAGCAGAGCGCTTGCTATGAGTAGGAATTCCAGCAGCGGAGTTTTGAATATATTGTAATATGGAAATAGAGCTGGCAGGTAAACCAGGGGAGAGGGTATTACAGTAATAAAGTCAGGATGTAAGGAATTCATGAATAACAGTTTCTGTGTCTTTAATATTAATGAAAGGACAAAGCTGGGTGATGCGACGTACATGAAAGAATTGATGGAATTTATATAGGCCTGAAAGCTAACTAGACTACTTGACAAAAGTCTTGTCGTTGATCTGAGTTGTAAGATCATCAAATAATAACTTGACTTTTAGTTGATCATTTGGAAAAGTGGCAGAAGGTAGGTTTTTCCTATGAATCATCTGTTGAACTGCATCCCAATCATCACAAATACTGCAGAAGACCTATTGGAACCCGCATGGACCCAAAGATTCTCATAGAAATCAGACAAGTTTGGTGAAGGAAAAATCATGGTTTGGGGTTACGTTTAGAATGGGGGCATACGAGAGATCTGCAGAGTGGATGGCAACATCAACAGCCTGAGGTATCAAGACATTTGTGCTGCCCATTACATTACAAACCACAGGAGAGGGCAAATTCTCCAGCAGGATAGCGCTCCTTCTCATACTTCAGCCTCCACATCAAAATTATTGAAAGCAAATAAGGTCAAGGTGCTCCAGGATTGGCTAGCCCAGTCACCAGACATAAACATTATTGAGCATGTCTGGGGTAAGATGAAGAAAGAAGCATTGAAGACGAATCCAAAGAATCTTGATTAACTGCTTAAACGCTTTCTTTGCCATTCCAGACGACTTTATTAAGAAGTTATTTGAGTCATTGCAAAGATGTATGGATGCAGTCATCCAAGCTCATGGGAGTCATACACCATATTCATTCTTTTCCCACTGCAGCATGACTTTATATGGTATTCTATACGGTATATTATTTCTGTTAAATGACCAGACTGTTGTTTAAGCAAAGTCAGAGCTTACTGTCCTAATTAAATAATTACAAATCAAAGCATGATCATATTTTATTTTGGTAAAACAAACTTAATCTAGAGGCCTTTGCCTTTCATATAAGCCACTTCTGATACTAAATGATCAACTAGAAGTCAAGATATTATTTATTGTTTCTAAAACTTGGATAGGCGACATGACTTTTGTCAGGTAATGTACATTAAGTTTGTATCAGTATTTGATAGTTTGATGTAGGAGCCAGCAATTTCACAGGAGAAATTAGTGGGAATATTGCTGATGAGTGATGATGTACAAATAAAAAATGATCTCGGTTTTGTCCATGTTGAGTTTCAGAAAAAGTCAGTTAAGCAAGTGTTTTCTTTAATTCACTCAAGCAGATACTTAGTCAATTTGGGTGAGTAGAGCAGGTGTACAGATATAGAATATAGGTGGATAACATCAGCATAAAGTTATAGTTTAAAGCATGACGGTGTATCTGACTCAAGAGGTAATACATTAATTATAAAGAATAATGGCCTGAGAATAGATCCCAAGGGACACCTCGCTTAAGGGGGACAGTAGGTGATTGAAAAATCCCACTGAAAATGGTAATTTAACGAACATAATTAGATATACAGTTGAAGTCAGAATTATTACCTCCCCCCCCCTCCCTAGCCCCACCCCCACCCGCCCCCCTTTGAATTTTATTTTTCATTTATAAATATATGCCAAATGATGTTTAACAGAGCAAGGAAATTTTCACAGTATGTGTGATAATATTTTTTCTTCTGGAGAAAGTCTTATTTGTTTTATTTCGGCTGGAACAAAAGCAGCTTTTTAGCTCCTTTAAGCTTTATTTTTACTTTATTTATTAATAAACTTTATTTATTTTTTAAGCTTTAAGTTTAATTTATTTTATTATCAACTATGTGGAAATATTTCATATTTTAAGATTTTCAGTAATAAACACATCTTTTGGCATGAAAAAAAACAAACATCTGTCACGGTTTATTATTAATGCCAAGTGGAAAATAAGCAATGCCTTATTGCATATGCATTAGTTTCTCTCTTAGATGTAAAATGAATGGAAGGAGAGTGTTTAAATGAATCATGCAGAGATTTGCGGTAGTCAGTTTGTTGGCATTTGTGCTATTATTTAATATCAGAATAGTCCGTCTTAATGCATTTTGCACTTTACATGTAGCGATGGTTGCTGTTATAGAGCAGGGATTTATATTAATTTATGAGGGAAGCCAGAGGCAGATGTTATCTCGACATAATGATTAACTGCATTGTTTTTAATTTGTGCTGCTCTTGGTTGATTGGGGGTGGTCATTATGGAAGTGAGCTGTTGTGCTGGTGTTCTTTCATTAGCACACTGTCAGGAGATCACCTGATGAACTTTACACTCACATTGTCGATTTGTAGATGTTAATTTGACCAATTATATCATGTTTTTCACTGCTGAAGTGTGAAATGACCGCTCAATAGCAGCTGTGTTCCAGAGAGTGTGTATTAAATTTAATTCAAATTATATAAATAAAAACAGCGAGAGGGAGAAACTGCTGTTTTTATGATTGTACTGCAGCCAAACAAGCAAAGATGACAGTGGAAATAAAACAGAGAAATTAACACTAAATATGGTTGGCAGGCTAAATCAAGTCATTTCATCAGGAAGACATGCTGGTGCACATTTACAATTGTAAACAGTTGGCACTGTCGCCTCACAGCAAGAAAGTCGCTGGTTCGAGTCGGCTGGGCCAGTTGGCCTTTCTGTGTGGAGTTTGCATGTTCTCCCCGTGTTGGCATGGGTTTCCGACGGGTACTCCGGTTTCCCCCACAGTCCAAAGACATACGACTTAGGTGAATTGGGTAAACAAAATTGGCTGTAGTGTATGTGTGTGTATTCAAGAGTGTATGGGTGTTTCTCAGTATTTGGCTTGCAGCTGGAAGGGCATCTGCTGTGTAAAACATATGCCGAAATAGTTGGTGGTTTATTCCGCTGTAATGACCTCTGAAATATAGACTGAGCTGAAGGAAAATAAATGAATGAACGTGAAATCACATGGTAAAAACAGAATATGAGAAACACGTGTGAAGCATGTGATTCTGGAACATTTTCATGTGTTCGACGTGCTCCTCATATTTCAAATGTGATTTTTAACACGTGATTGCACTTGAAGAGAGAAATCTATTATGTTTTCTCTATACTTGAACTATTTTAAAATTGCTTTATATACAAACACTGCAAGTACAGAAAATGCCTTTTTAAATTAAAGGAAAAAAAGACAAGCCTGGCCTGCAGTACATAGTGCTTCACATCAAGTTTCACCAACTTGATAAGAAGCATCACCACATAAAGGTTTATATTGTGTTCATATTGTTTGTTTATTTGTTTTCATATTTGCACATTTATACTGTATTATTTTGCATTATTGTATTGCTGAGCACTGTTGAGTTCTATGTTTGGTTAAAGTACAGTAATAGCAAGAAAATGTATTTATATGTATTTCATTCATTCATTTTCTTGTCAGCTTAGTCCCTTTATTAAACTTTACATGGCAAGTGGAAAAACACTTCCCTAGCGAGAAAAAAGTTAAACAGACCATATGCAGTGCAAGAATAACGAGCGAGCCTACTACATTCGGCCTCATTACTTTCTTTTTACTTTACTTTTACTCCTTTACTTTTGTGGAAAAGGAAACGTGAAGACCACTGTCCACTGAAGACATCCATTAGCCTACATATTTAATTTAGTTTGTTAAGCGCAAATATTTGTTTCAAAACTATTTCTAAATTCAGTAATTAGGGTCGCCACAGCGGAATAACAACTTATCCAGCATGTTTTTACGCAGCGGATGCCCTTCCAGCCGCAACCCATCACTGGGAAACATCCACACTCACTCATTCACACTCATACACTATGGACAATTTAGCTCACCCAATCCAGCTATACCACATGTCTTTGGACTTGTGGGGGAAACCGGAGCAGCCGGAGGAAACCCACGCGAACGCAGGGAGAACTTGCAAACTCCTCACAGAAACGCCAACTGACCCAGCCAAGGCTCGAACCAGCGACCTTCTTGCTGTGAGGAGACAGAACTATCTACTGCGCCACTGCGTCCATCTATATGTATTTGTATTTTAAAAATGTTTTATTACTGTTTCATTAAAAATGTTTAGAATAAGGTATTTTTAAATGTTTGTATCTGTTATATCTGTTACGTCCTCAAAAATAAAAAAGGTCTTCTCCATTAAAATCATAGATATTTTCATTGGATGTTGCCTATGCTATTGTTGTCTATTAGAAGGAATGCGTCAATAGTTCAGTACAGGGTAGCGCTCCTTTGAAATGAATGTGAGACCAATGTGCAGTAGAGGACTGTCCATCCAGAGCCAGAGATATATACACATATATACATATATCTATGATCGGAAATTTCCCGGTAGTCAGTGTGCAAATACTTTTTAAATTATGAAAATTATAATTTCACATCACTTTATTATATCGATGGATAAGTGAGCGCACGGGCATTACAGAGCGTGTGCTTGTGTGCATGGAAGTGTATCATCCTCCCTCCCTGTTAAATTTGATCTAATCCGTGTCCTGAAACACACCCCCTCTCCTGCTTTCACTTCTCATTCTAACGGAGGGAGTGATTCGTTTGGGATTGAATCTCCGTTATGAACGACTCGTTCACTTTGCTGACAATAATACAAGTTTCTGGCACCGCAGCATCTTATTGTCATATTTCATGTACATTGTTTGCTTATTTTATTCAACAAAACTAGCACAGTCTAGTATTTAGTGCAAGTTGGTGCTACTTTGCCTTGTGATCAGTGCAGTAAGAGACTGTATTATCATTAATACTTGTTTAGCACAAAAGTTCGTACCATACAGAAATGTGAAAAAATAAATCTTACCTATGAAATGTTCTGCCTTTATGCTTTGTTTTCTTTGTTTGCTACACCTGTACACAGCGCAAAAGTCCAGCATATTCACATTGGCTTTAGTCTTGACTAGTGTGGTTGAATGACATTTGTCCTGGAAGCACTGTACAAATCTGGCGGCACTATTAACGCATGCTCAGGGTCCGTATGCAACATCTAGTGCAGGTTTTTTTTTAACTGTGGGGCACAAGCACCTATTAGGGGGCCGCGAGACATTGAGGCGTGCACTAGAGTAAATTATAATGACGATTTTTATGTGCTCACTAGAGTGAATCTGATTAATGTTAGCTCCAAACTTGGGGGGGCATGTGTCCTAAAAGTTTGAAAACCCCTGATCTGGTGTATGTATCTATGCATTAAAATGTGCTAATGCAGCAGTGATATGTTATTTTGTCAATGCAATGTACGATCTTGGGCTCTATTTTAACAATGTAGGCGTAAAGTCTAAAGTGCATGGTGCAAAAGCATTAAGGGCTTGTCTGAATCCACTTTTGCTATTTTAAGGACTGAAAAATATGCTTTGCGCCCTGGCGCATGGTGCAACAGGGTTGTGCTTATTCTCTTAATGAGTTATGTGTGTTTTGAGCATAGCATGCAATAAACCAATCAGAATCTCATCTCCCATTTCCTTGAAGAGTCAGTTGCGTCACTCCCAGGGGCGTAGCAACCGGGGGGGATGGGGGGATATGTCCCCCTCACTTTTAGAGACAGACTATTTAGAAACAGGTAATTAAGAATGTACATTTTTGGATTTCATACAGCTGTCCCCCCCACTTTTAAAATGTCCACTACGCCCCTGGTCACTCCATAGCGCATTTGCTATTTACATGGCAAGTGGAAAAAACGCTTCACTAGCGAGAGAACAGTTAAACAGACCATATGCAGTGCAAGAATAGAGCGAGCCTACTACATTCGGCCTCATTACTTTCTTTTTACTTTAATTTTACTTTACTTTTACTCCTTTACTTTTGTGGAAAAGGAAACGTGAAGACCACTGTCCACTGAGGACATCCATTAGCCTACATATTTAATTTAGTTTGTTAAGCGCAAAGATTTGTTTCAAAACTATTTCTAAATTCAGTTCTTATTTACAGCAAACCAATAAATGAACAATAATAACGAAGTGTGGTCAAAAAACTGAGTTATATTCAAACACACGTCCTGTTCTCATGCCCCATATGGTGATGCACACGTCTCCAAAACCCGACAGGTGGACAAATCTAAACTTGTTTTCATTAAAACAAATATGCATAATGAATAATAATACTACTAATAATAACATTATACAAATGCAAATTGTCATGAATAAACTTTAAAAAAACCTCGAGATGAGGCATGGAGGCAGTGGTTTTTATATTTATGTAGAAAATAATATTTTTGTAACATTTTAATCCTTTAATTTTCTTTCATATGTAAAGATATTTGTGTATTGCTGTACATCCTCTTAGTATTAAGCAATGTGTAAGCGTTGGGACCAGCATAGGCGCATAACTAATGTGCTCTGCGCTGGATTTTAGGCCGGCTTATAGTTGGCCAATGACACAGTTTCTGTAATTCCTAGAAATTTGCTGACATTTTTACTATAAAAAAAATTAAATAAAAAATAAATAAATTAATAATAATAATTATATATATATATATATATATATATATATATATATATATATATATATATATATATATATATATATATATATATATATTTTTTTTTTTTTTTTTTTTTTTTTTATTATTATTATTATTTTTATTTTTTTTTTAATAGCAAAAATGTCAGCAAATTTCTGGGAATGACAGCCACAAAATCATTATTATCGCAAAAAATCACACACAAAAAAAAAAAAAAAAAAACTAGGTGGTCTGCAGAATATACACTGATACACATATGTCTTCTTTCTAATATCCTTATGTTCACTTATTGCATAAACCACTATTTATTTGAAAGTCTGGCCAGGAAATGTATTTTCACTGTTTTGTGAGTTGTGGGGTGAAATGACGGGAGTTTTCCGGGAGAAATAACAAAACGGGAGGGTTGAGGGAGATTGATCTGAAATATGGGAGACTCCCGGGAAAAACGTGAGTGTTGGCAGGTATGCTTACCAGTTCAATAATGATTTGATCAGCTGTAGTTAGAAATTAGGCTGTTTTAATCTTCTAAGGGCTTATTATGCGGTCCTGTCACCATCTTATTGATAGACAATGTCAACCGTCTTTGGTAAGCTCAGTATGGAAGGCTAATGGCTGCCGATGCGCTGCCTCTCAGAAATTATAAATATTTTGGAAACAGGCACTATCCTTTTTTTATAGCAAAAATGTCAGCAAATTTCTGGGAATTACTGCCACAAAATCATTATTATCGCAATAAATCACACAAAAAAAAATCACAAAAAACTAGGTGGTCTGCAATATATACACTGATACACATATGTCTTCTTTCTAATATCCTTATGTTCACTTGTTGCATAAACCACTATTTGTTTGAAAGTCTGGCCAGGAAATGTATTTTCACTGTTTTGTGAGTTTATCATGAAAGAGAGCATCTACAGTCAATGCACAGGCAGTTTTTCTTTAAAGCAAAGTGCTTGAAACATGTTTTTGTTTATGTTTATGTCTTTCATCCAAAGAAAAGTTAATCGTGTAGCTCAGAACAACCAAGGACGCACAGCTGCTGGAGAAAGAAGCATTGAGTGGAAAGTTGAAATAGCATGAGCAGTTCTGAGCCGGATCCATTATTTACATTTGCTCTACAGAGCCAAAGTCCAATAGCGAGAGCAAACATGAGAACTGACATATTTGCTTCAGCCAGTGAATGTCAGAATAGGTCACTCTTGAGCATTAGGTGTAGACCTGGAACGGTGCTATTGAGGTGCAAGCCTCAGTAATGCAAAGGATAAGAACATGCTGGCCCTTAGGTTTCATTACTGTCTGGAGAGTTGCTCTAAAGGTGTGCTTTTTACATTTAGCCATAATTGTGGAGGTGTTCAACTCAAGCAAATGGTCAAGGTAAAAGACAGGGTTAAGATGTTTTTTTTTCCTTCAGATGTTTGTGTTATTGTAGAGATGTGTACCTGTGATGAGGTTGTCCACCAGGGTTGTTGGGATGCAAAAAACGCCCACTAAAAGGTCGCTCACGGCCAGGTTAAGTATGAAGAGGTTCGTGACTGTTCTCATCCGCCGGTTCTCCAACACAATCAGACATACCAAGCCATTTCCCACCATGCACAGCAGAAAGATGAAGAGGTAGGCTAAAGTCAGAGCGGCCGCCACAGGCAGAGAGTGTTGGTAGTAGGGGTAGTAGGTGATACTGCTGTGGTTGGTAGCGTTACTGTTGTTCGTGTAGGCATTTGACAGGCTGCTGTTCATATCAAGTGTTGTGAGCTCCTGCGATGTCTCCATCTCTCCTGGCTCACCCGCCATGCTGTCCTGGAGCTGCACACGGCACCTGCGGGTGAGAAAATTGCATACAGTACACGTCACAGCAGAGCTGAATCAAATCAATAATGTCAAAACAGAGACAAAGATGGCTTTTCTGTGTAAAATGCGTTTGTGTGAAGAATTGGAGCACCAGAGTGCATCAGGGCTAATGGAAATGTGCAGTCAGTTTCAGCAGCCGGACACGTCTGATACATGCTTTATAAATGCTTTCCGGCATCTTCAGATTGCTGTGTAGCAACAGCCCCAGCACTAATAGACTGTCAGTGCTACTTTTCTGTTCTTTTATTGGCAGAGAGTTTAACTGATGCGTGCAGAGAACATGCTGTGCTACAGACAATAGAAAATACGCAGAAAACAGTTCAAACGTGTAAAAATGCATTAAAATGTGTAACTCATTAATAATAGATTTCTTTAATATGGAGAATAACCATTATTGACGTATAGCACTGGGGTGCTCAAAGCAACCTGGATTTGATTCCCAGTTTGAAATCCTATCAAACCCCCTAAAAATGAAAACCCCCTAAAACATAATTACATTAAGTTTATGATAAACTACCATATTATATTTCATAATATTTGATATTTATATGACATTTTCTCATTTAATACTACTGATATATATATATATATATATATATATATATATATATATATATATATATATATGATCATGTATATAAAAAAAGAAAATCAAACACGGAGAGTCTAAAAACCCTTTTGTACTAGGAATTACTTTCTTCCACCATTGATTCACATCTGCAGCTGACGTCAAAACAGCAGAATCTGTTGCGAATTCAACAACATCCCTTTAGAGCTAGTATTTCAATGATTCTCTAGCACAATGTTTAAAATGTTGACAAAACAGGTGATTTTGGTGACATTTTAAAATTATAAGGCTGAACTTGACATGAAATGTCATCCGTCTACAGAGATATCTTCTTACAATGTTACAGTCTACAGTTGTTATATCACAATAATTAACCCCGAAAAAAGCAACGCAATCACTACCAGATTACGGTTGTGTTTGCGATTAGGAAAAACGCTAAACACAAACGGGCATTTCTTTTTTCTTTCTGCCAACAAAACACACATTCCTGATATGTGAGAAAATCGGTATAAATACAGCACTAAAAAATACAAAAGAGAGAGATCGACTTAGAAAATCACTTACCAAGATCCCAGCCAACATTTGTCATTTGGGGGAGAGTGAGGTCTCTGTTGAGAACCGGGATGGGAAAGTAACTGTACTGTGGTGTACAGACGCCAACTGCAGATACTGTACCAAAGTTGGCGACCTGGGGGTGTTACAGACTGTACCAAAAAAAAAAAAAGGGGGGGGGGGGGTGAAATGACAGGAGTTTTCTGGGAGAAATAACAAAACGGGAGGGTTGAGGGAGATTGATCTGAAATTTGGGAGACTCCTGGGAAAAACGTGAGTGTTGGCAGGTATGCTTACCAGGTCAATAATGATTTGATCAGCTGTAGTTAGAAATTAGGCTGTTTTAATCTTCTAAGGGCTTATTATGCAATCCTGTCACCATCTTATTGCTAGACAATGTCAACCGTCTTTGGTAAGCTCAGTATGGCAGGCTAATGGCTGCCGATGCGCTGCCTCTCAGAAATTATAAATATTTTGGAAACAGGCACTATCCTTATAAATAAACTGCATAGTTGCAATCTACACAGCTACATTCTGATCTCTGTTGAGTTTATTTATAAGGATAGTGCCTATTTTAAATATTTAAAATTTCAAATATACAGCACGTCAGCATCCATCAATTTTACAGTTCCTGCTCCTCACATGCACCCCCGCTCTTCACTTTCTACGACTCCCCAATCCTCTTCATCTGTGACCCCTAAGCACTCCCCTATGACACCGACTCATCTCCACCTCCCAGCTCTACACTTACGTCCATGACAACCTCCCCCAACACCACCACCACCTCCTTTGTCTCTGTAGACTGAAGGCATATCATACCATTCAACCTTAAAATGTCAGCAAAATCACCTGTTTTGTCATCACTTTAGACATTATGTTAGAGAATCATTCAAGTACTACCTCTAAAGTGACGTGTGTGAAGTAGCAGCTGCAGATGTGAATGAATGACGGAAGAAAGTAGTTCCTCATACAAAAGGATTTTTAGACACTACGTGTTTGATTTTCTTTTTATGTACACAATTATGCCATCTAACTGTTGTATAAACGCAATATCGCACTCGTAGCAGTGCGATATGGCTGTATATCATCACTGGTGGGATACTAACTCAACCTTCTGCCTTGTGCCAATGCACGCATCCCACCAATGCCGATATACAGCCATATCGCACTGCTACTCATGTGATATTGCTCATATATCATGGTTTTAAGGCTATATATTATACAGTAATTTAGTGTAAAATTAGGAATGTCTACACCGCATAGATGATAGGAGAATCCTCTACGGAGAACTCTCATCCGGGAAGAGAACCACAGGGCGCCCAATTCTATTCAATTCAATTCAATTCAATTCACCTTTATTTGTATAGCGCTTATACAATGTAGATTGTGTCAAAGCAGCTTCACATAAAAGGTTATAGTAAATTCTGCGATTTAAAGATGCCGTGAAGAGAGACATGAAAGCCCTCGACATAAACACACAGTCCTGGGAAGACCTCACAGCAGACCGCCCAAAGTGCAGGTGCACCCTGACCAAACAGCTCAAGTCAGGTGAAAAGAACATGATGTGTGCAGCGGAGGACAAGCGAGTTCACCGAAAGGTGCGGAACAACGACAGCCAGAGAGCCACCTATCGAGGTGACTTCTGTGGCAAAGAATGCTTCTCCCGTATTGGCCTCATCAGCCACCAACGACTCTGCCTCAGACAATCAGTCATGCCTCAAGATAAGAATTAGGATACGTCATCCATGGTCAACACTGACCGACGGAGGCCTACTATCATGGTTTTATGGCTATATACAGTAATTTACTGTAAAATTTAGAAATGTCTATCTACTGTAGGTTTTTCTATTGTGTGATTAACAGTGCATATCTTGCAACCACAGCTGCATTAGTGTATGCAATAGTACCAGTAATAATAAAATAACTATTTTATTACTAAAATAGTTCAGGACAAGGCTGTAAAACAAACCTAGAATGTCGTCTTTATTATATAAAAGTCTTCAATATTGATCAGAGTTAAAGCATTCATGTATTAGAGAGAAATGTATCCTTTGTTGTCCTTGGACCAGTCTATCTTTTTTACAGGAATAAAAACATGCCGATAGTAATATAGATGTAAAACAAAGAAAAGTATTTGGAGTCAGCTGAATTAAAAAAAAAAAAACCTGCGACCTTGCAGCAGAAATTGTTGTGTGATTGTTTCCATTGTTTTGAGACTGATGTTTTAATGAGAGTGCTAAATCAACGTTTCACACAAGCTTGGGGCAGAGATCAAAACAATTAGACATTACAGCAACGTAGCTATTAAACCACTGAACTGTTATTAATAATGACCAACTTGAAATTTAGAGTTCAACGAAATGTAAAGTTTTGTATGTTCACGTAATTAAACTTTAGAGTTCTATCTGTGAATAGGAGATCTATGATACCACCCACGTGGTCTCAGTTTCTCCTGTTCGGAATGACAACAGCCTGATGGAGCTGGAGTTGTATCCTGCGGTGCAAAGCTGTTGAGTTTGTGCAAGCAATAAAACAATTGAGCAGACACGCTGAGAAGTGAGGAAGTAAAAAAAAAAAAACCTTAGTATTCTGCATCAATCTCTGCCTCAGCGAGAGCTGAAGATACATCTGTGTGATTAAGGACTCGATGCACATAACGCCACCAGTATTTTGTTCTACCTCAGAGTCAGAACAAATCAATTAATAATCATCACAGCGTGCATTGAATATGCTCTATTAATTAGAGACAATCAGGACTTAATAGGATAATTGAATTGATCTGTTTTATTTAACAGAGCAAGACATGCCATCAAAAAACAATATTGAAATTCAGATTCATTTGCGATTCAGTTGACTCTTTCCATCACGCTTTCCCCAATGAGCTTTGATATATATTTTTTCTACTCGTGACCTTTTTTTTTTATGTGAGCAATCGTAAAGCGCTCTGAGTCACTGGGTTTAAAAGCCTCACTGACAACGAGGGGAAAATGTGATCCATAGACATTATCCTTGGTTGATTTTAAATACGGAAGTATGACTAGATTTGCATGTCTCATTTTTCAATGAACAATTAAATAGATTTCAGACAACATTCATTATTTTTTTCCCTCTTTAAGTGTAGCAATAAACATCAGAATCCTGTTTGAGAGTTTGATTTACATATTTCTATTTTTATTCACTCATTCGTTCATTTTCCTTCGGCTTACGCCCATATTTATCAGGGGTAGCCACAGCGGAATGAACCACCATCTATTCCAGCATATGTTTTAAGGCAGCGTTTGCCATTCCTGCCACAACCCAGTACTAGGAAACACCCATACACACTCATTCACACACACTCATACACTAAGGCCAATTTAGTTTATTCAACTCACCAATAGTGAATGTCTTTGGACACACCAACATATAGAGAATATGCAAACTCCACACTAAAATGCCAACTGCCCCAGCCAGGACTTAAACCAGCTACCTTTCTTCCAGACATTGTGTTTATTCACTAAACTCCTTTCATTTTATCTCAGTTTAAGCCTTCTAAATAATATCTGGCGAGACAGAAAGTAATTCATTTGTTAGTTGTGGTCTGTAATGGACTTTCAGTTTGAGTATGATGCTTTCGTGTTGCACTGCTTTAATGACAATCATACTGCCTACACTGTAAACCCTAATAAGTTTAGACCAGAGGTGGGTAGTAATGAGTTACATTTACTTTGTTACATTTACTTGAGTAAAATTGTTGGGTAACGTGTACTTTTTGAGTACATTTAAAAATGTGTACTTTTACTCTTACTCAAATAAATTATTAGAGAAAAATTATTATTCCTCCGTTCCTTCGTTAATGTCAAATGATAGTAAATATGATTCTTCAGCAAGATAGAGCTCCTTCTCATACTTCAGCCTCCACATCAAAGTTCCTGAAAGCAAAGAAGGTCAAGGTCCTCCAGGATTGGCCAGCCCAGTCACCAGACATGAACACTTTAAGCATGTCTGGGGTAAGATGAAGAAGGAGGCACTGAAGATGAATCCAAAGAATCTTGATGAACTCTGAGAGTCCTGCAAGAACACTTTATTTGCCATTCCAGATGACTTTATTATAAGTTATTTGAGTCATTTTAGAGATGTATGGATGCAGTCCTCTAAGCTCATGGGGGTCATACACAACATTAATTCTTTTCCCACTGCACCATGACTTTTGTATTCAATACTATACATTAATTCTGTTAAGGGACAAGACTTTTGTCTCACCAAAGTCGGACCTTACTGTCCTAATTAAATAATTAAAAATCAAGGCATGATCATATTTTATTTTGGTAAAATATGCGTAATCTAAAGGCCTTTGCCTTTCATAAAAGCCACTTTTGATACCAAATGATCAACTAGAAGTCAAGTTATTCGTTGCTGTTCCTAAAACTTCAATGGGCAACATGACTTTTATCAGGTAATGTATATACATTTGAAACATTCTTGTTTCTTTTCAGTATAATTGCAACTTTTTGTTAATTTTAAGTCTGCTAGACAGGTTGAAAATGTCTTTGGCAGTCAACTGCACAGTTATGCCATTGATTTTGCCATATAAATTGGACCCCAATTCTGATGATGACATGTGACGAAATAGCTGTTCAACAAATCAATCAATCATTCACGTATTAGCCGAACTTATGAACACAATGGTCAATCAAATGCATTTAGACTAGTTACCACTAAAAATACCAGAGTGCAGATACGCATGTTAAAGATTCGTTTGGCAGTTTCAGTATGAAGTGTTCCACTAAAATAAATGTCTTATCATCATGTTGAAAAACCCAAACCAGCTGTGTTTGAGAGTCTAAGCAGACGTTGTTTGAAGACCATCGGCTGGCATTATGCAAATTTGTTATGAATCTAAATAGATCAGTTATGGAAGTGACACTAGAAATGCTAATGACTTATCTTGGCAGTTCAGAATCAATTCTTTCTTTCAGTTTTTTGTTGTGTACTTGATTTTCTAAAACTTTCCCAAACTACATGTGCATTAAAGATAGTATTGGGAAAAGCATAATAGGGGCACTTTGGAAAGCGGATAATCATCACTTTGATATTCTAGAAACATGAAAAACTATCACAGAGTTCTTTGAACTGTTTCCTCCTTTTCTCAAATAAGAATTGTCATATCAATAGCCAATTTACATAAGTTAATCTGCTCTAAAGCGACTGCAGCTTTTCCACACAATCAGCCTGTGTGATGATGCATTTACAGATACGCCCAAAGTGAAATTTCTCACCGTAACAGATACACACTTCCATCACTGAGGTTGGGAAAAGAACAGAATAAAATGTCTTTTCAGAGGCAAATTAGACAAGTGGAACTCACTTCTACAATGTCTCCCGAAACATCTCCCATTTTCAAATACCTGCTAAAACTCACTTCTCGTTTTGCCCATAATCAGTTCAGTGCAATTTGCTTGGTAACTGAATGAACACTGATTGTTAAGGGACCTTGTTGTCTTGATATCCCTCTACACAGTTTCTATTGTGTCTAATGACCCCCTAATTTGCACGAGAAGATGTATTATTATAATTATGAACAAAAAAGCAGGTCACTTAATTGCCTTGCAGAAGTTCAATAGAAAGGCCAGAACTGGCTGTATAAATATGTGACCCACTCTGTGAAACCACAGCTAAAGCTGCAGAATCTATTTCTGAGAAAAAGAACGTCAAAGTTGTATAGCTATAACCATTACAAAAACATGCCTTGTATGTTCATTGCAGTAAATGATAGATTTAATATCAAGGTGTTGATATACAGCAATCCAAGTACTTGGCAGTTCATTTCCGCTGTGACTAACTCGAAGGATAGTGAGTGAAATACAGCACAAAATTTACATTTTAAAACTGTGCACATAAATACACATAAAATAACAGTTTTATCAACACTATTTCGAGCACAAAACAAATATTGGAAGCTTGCTAACAGGCCTGGATTCGCTAATCGGGAGGACCGGGAGACTTCCCAGTGGGCTGGTCCATTTTTTGGCCGGTGTCCCTAGCTACCTGCACTCTCAGCAGGCCACTTTTTATTTATTCATTCATTTTCTTTTCGGCTTAGTCGCTTTATTAATCCGGGGTCACCACAGCGGAATGAACCGCCAACTTATCCAGCATATGTTTTATGCAGCGGATGCCCTTCCAGCTGCAACCTATCATTGGGAAACATCCATACTCATTCACACACATACACCATGGACAATTTAGCTTACCCAATTCACCTATATCACATGTTTTTGGACTTGTGGGGGAAACCGGAGCACCTGGGGGAAACCCACATGAACACTGGGAGAACATGCAAACTCCACACAGAAATGCCAACTGGCCCAGCCGGGGCTTGAACCAGTGACCTTCTTGCTGTGAGGCGATTGTGCTACCCACTGCGCCACCGTGCCCAATTTTTATTTAGTCATTTATTTATTGTTATTATTTATTCATTATTTTACCACAGCTTCACTCTTTTTATTTATTTTCTCACAGCCCATGAGCAGATTGCAGCCTGCAGATTAATGATAACGTAATTATCATTCGACTCCAACAGCGGTACCTTGCTTTTCAGCAAAATCATTTAAGAGATACGCGAGAGATGAAAAACTGATAATAAAAAAACAAAGGTGGTGCTGAAAAGGCCACGAAAAAATATAGTACATTTTTCATTAAAACCAGCGGCAGGAAGAGTACAACAACACATGAAGGTGATGAAACGACCAGTAAGTTAACGTTAAGCTAGTTAGGAGCAGTGCAAAACAATGTCTGCAAACCACCGTTTATGTACTAAACCTTTTCCTTGTGCTGTAGCCCTTCAGCAGCAGCAGCCTCTAGTCCAGTTTGCTGCTAACAGTGAAGAGCCATAATGTTACCAAGGACTAGTTGTGAGCCCAACACAATAGAATAGGCAGGTAGGATTGTTATTGAGTGAATATAAGAATTTGAATAATTAATATCATGGAATATTACACCCTGAAAAATGCCCTGAGACAATTAATGAAATCAGATGATTCACTACATTAATAAATCTGATTTAACTTGATCAGAAAGCTAAAAAAAAGAGGAAAAAAGATGAAGCCATCATTAGAAAGTAATACTATGGTTAAAAAAGTATTGCAGATAACAATACCTGTTTTATTGTTTAAGGACTGGATATCTGTAAAAATTTTGCACAGAATATATATTCAGATATTGCAGAAAGGGACATTGTGATGTTTTAAAGAATAGTGTTGGAGAATTACTGAATGTATGAAAAATATTTGAAAGTATAAAGCAGCTGTTTCCTTGAAAAAGACATGATAATGTCATTAGAAAATTCAATACATTTATTCAATACCTTTTTTCATATATATATATATATAGCTATATATTTTTTTTTAATTTCTTTGATATTTTTTCATTTCAAGGTTTGGATATCTACTCTTACACAAAATAGATTCTAATACTGTTAAACATTACATTGTGTTAACTGTTCAAATAAATCTTCACTGTGAAGTACTGAATTGGAAAGACGTTATTTTTATATTTTCAGTCGTGAACTGAAGTGGGCATAAAATGGATTTTTTGGGGGGATGTTGAGCACGACTCGATTAAGCTATAGGAATTTAAAAGACAAATGTTTATTATTAACTTTTTATGCTAAATGTAGTTCTGTGTAAACAGACAATAAAGCTAATGTAAAAATAGTAGTAATAATATACTAATAGTAATAAAGGGTCTATTTAGTCTACAACTCTTTGGTAATAAATGCTATAACATGCTGTAACTATCATGAACTTTCATGTTATAGTCATATTTCATAACTCAGAAAGAGGTCGATATTTTATATTTATATTTAACGTATTTAGCAATTTATGTAATAACATTTATTAACTAATGTTGTTCACTTAGTCCTGTTTTTCGTCAGGGGTCACCACAGCGGAATGAACCACCAACTTATCCAGCATATATTTCATGCAGCGGATACCCTTCCAACTGCAACCCAGTACTGGGAAACACCCATACACTCTCACATTCACACTTATACACTACAGCCAATTTAGTTTTTCAATTCACCTAAAGCGCATGTCTTTGGACTCTGGGGGAAACCAGAGCCCCCGGAAGAAACCCACGCCAACACGGGGAGAACATGCAAAATATACACAGAAATGCCAACTGGCCCAGCCCAGACTCAAACCAGTGACCTTCTTGCTGTGAGGCAACAGTGCTAACCATCATCAAAAGTACAAATCTGATCCATTAAGGTACCACCACAGTTACAAGACACTTTGTATCTCAACAGTGTTAAAATTGCTTACCAAACATTTATTTAAACTCTGGTCCGTGACGTCATCGACTTTCCCTTTAGGATTTAAAGGGCTAGCATTGCACCAGACCCCCTTAAGTGGTTTCGTTTGAAAGTGTAAAAGCTATATTTTATGCACATATGCATCACTTTGGTTTTTTTTTCAATTGTACAAAAGTTATTTACACTTAAATACACAGTATTTTTTTAATACCCGAGCTGGGTATTGAACATTGGTTCATTTTCATATTTTTTATATGGTTCATACATGACACGTACAAGTTATAGCTCAAATGAAAGCTCTTGCCGGTGCTCACGTGGTTCTAGCATTCTCTTTACTGAATTATATTCACATATCAAACAGTTGTCGAATGAATCGCAGTGTTTCCATGGCGCAGAAGTGAAAACAATACATTTATGATCAATAAGCAGCCCCAGACAGAAAGCTGTCATTTCTTGCCTTATGCTGTGTTCTTCAAAACGCGCCATTTCTCCTCTGTTTTTGAGGTTATGCGCACAAATAATCCTTTTATATGTCTGACATGGTTCAAACACAGTGAATTATGTTTGATCAAACAAAAGAATAGTGAAATATGAAAACAATGATCGATCCCTGTGGCTTGTATAGCACCTCTCATCAGTTGGAATACAATAACTTTTGCATAGATTATGGCAGAGACATTTATCTTTTTTCCTATGATTACAGACATGTGCAGGAACCACCAAAATTAATTACAGCAACCTAGACCACACAGAACCTAAAACGTACAGTTCAAATTTGAGTTTATTAAAAAAAAAATACAAAAAGCGCCTCTTTTTTAAGGTGTTGATTATAACACAGACAACATATACAGTTATTTTAAAACACTTTCAATAGTGTTTTATGAAAATTCAAAGGGATTTCTTTAAAATGATACCAAATCTTTGCATTTACACCTCTTCATGTGGATTTGGGAAGCTTTTAAATTTGGGTAGGCAAAATCCAGGCGGAAATCCCAAAATAGCATTTGGGTTTAAGAAAATTCCCTAAATGGTTAGTTTACAATACCTATCGTTTTATGTTTTTCCAGTTGTTTTGTATTATAGAACTTAATATTTGATGTTTATGAGTTTAATATGGACATTTCCAGTCATATTTATTTTCATGGAAAGATTGCCCAACACTTTTGTACCTTTTCTATGAGAATAATTGTGTACCTTCATTTCAATTGTACCATAAAAGGTACAGATAAGAGGTTGTACCATAAGAGGACTTTTCTGTACCATAAGGTACAACTTTTGCAAAGGTACAAAACTGTTTCTTAAGAAACATTATTTATACCACTATGTGCCCTTTTTTCTGAGAGTGTATATTATGGTAAAGTGCTCACTCTTTGTCCATTTCCCTACCAAAAACTATTTTCTATGGCTAAATGAAATGTTACTACTTCAAACACATGTGTACTATTTCAAGTACAGATTGATTGTTATTTTTATGTTTAATCAATCATCTTAGCGAGTGGCAAAACTGCCTTGTGGCCTCTCGTCCATATTGCTTTGTGATTCATAGGAAATGCTTCAGACTTACTGGAGTTAAAGTCCAGCCAGCATATAATAAACAGCAAGAAGTCCAGAATTAATAATGCTGCACTCTGGGGTATCAACAACAAAAAAATATCCAGATTTATCAAAGAATGCACAGCAAGACACATCACAGCTTTTTGGGATTCAACCTTCTGAAATACTGACTCTCTTATTTTAGCAGACATCAGACCTACAGGATAAAATGTCACATCCTGATTTCAGCTTCTGATAGGACTGTCAGGGGGCCACTTTGAAAAGAAAGCTGCAGGACTAGACTCTAGGTTCCAAGAGACACGCCGCTGTTTTGTCACGGCTCCCTTGGAGATCTTAGAGAAACCATTTACAGAAGCCATCTTGAAAATTACACAAACACGGGGCCAGGCATTGCTATACACAACAAGTGATTGCCTAGGGTGTAAAATGACAAGAGGGCACTGCTCAAGACATTTGTTTGTATGTTTGTTCACGGTTGATTGTTTGCCTGCTAGACAAGTGTTCCTTTTAAGCGCAAATGATTTAGTCACAGTTGTTTTTTTGTTTTTTTTTGGCCCTGTTTTGTTACAAAGCAAAAAAAGTAAAGCTATAAATACAGCATACCATTAGATTAAACCAACTAGACTCATCTTCAGAACAAATGTCCAAATATTTTCATTAAATCTGAGAGAAACAGATTTTTCAACCCAGGCCCATTCACAATTTTTTCAACCCATTCTGAAAACGTAGTCCCATGGACAGCGAAATATGTCCCAGGAGGTACGTTTTTTAGCAGTTTTTGTTTTCGCGAATCCACGAGAGGCTGCTGTGTGCGCTTTTTCAGATCTCAAATTTCTCTCGAGGGTGTCGTTCGCGCCCACTGTTCTCGCGTAAACCCACAAGAGGCCGCTGTCAACCCAACCAATGATTTACAAAAACCGTCCAGAAAAAGAAAAGCTCTCGTCTGATTTTTACCACGTTTTCGGATTTTACCACATTCTCACCCTGTTATTCACTTGTTTATTTTATTTTTTTGGATTCTGTTTTTGTCTTATCTGATTTCTGGAATCGCTCTTCTCCGGACTCAAACCCTGTCGTCGTGGTCAACTCCTCTCTGCATCTCAAATCCTCTGACATACACCACAAGCTAATTGGACAAACTGCCTGCAGCGGGATAGCCCTCCACATGGAGGTAAGCAGTCAGCTCGAAAAGGAACGTTGTCATACCGGCCCGTAGCATTCATTTAAAAAATGAAATGCAGCAATACATACACCCGGCTACATAATTCGCAGTCTCCAGAAACGTTTATGGGACTACGTTTTCAGAATGAACCTGTGTTGTTGCTTTTTTTTTCTTGGAAATTATGCAGATTTATATATCACATGAAAGCTTAGTCAATAAACTACATTGATGTATGGTTTATTAAGATGTAAGCATGGCTTAATCTCTCCATAATATCAGACCCCAAGAAATGAAAGCTTTAGCGATAGTTCTGCCAGGAAGACTGATATGTCACGTCAATCAAAATAATTATCTCGTCAGCCTATAACAACCAAGCACGCTACATATATGCCCATCTAAACAATCTGTTTCGCTGTTCTCTGGTGACATTGCGGAAGTTTCCTTCCATCCTCACCACCACCAGGTCGGCCTCATCTCCACTCAGGGGGTTGGCTTCACCCTGCCTTCATCTTCAGGCAGTATCTGCCAGCTAATCCAGAGCTCTGCACCATAGACAGGGCTTACGCCAAAGGACTTTATGAAAGAACAGTAACGAACTTACATTATCCAAACAATTCACAATAAATGTTAAAATGTTTATCTGCCTCCTAAAAAGTCTTTCTGGTAGAACTGCTATTCCAGGAGAATTGTTGTGCAATAAAACAATAAACTTTCTAATCTAAGAAGAAGATCAGCTAGGAAACCAGTTGTTCAACTGTCTCGATCATGCAGCTTGAGCCGCCTTCTCTGCCCTCGACTTTACCTTCTCTATCACAGCAGCTCACTCACATTCCACACAGAATGTCTTAAGTTTCAATATGGTGTATCTTGTGGATCTATATTCATGTTTGGTATCATTTTAGATGTCTCTGTGTGATTGCTAAAGTGGTATAAATCTCACAGTAATATTTCATAATTTCACTTGTATATGTTGATCTGGGTTTCGCCTTTGATAACATCTTTGCTCCACTCCAGGTAAAATGGTCTTCATATCAACTTATGACCAGACAATGGTCTTTGTGAAGCTTTTATTGTCTTGAATTTATGATGGTTTGTTGTGTGTGCATCTCTGCATCAAGACTTATATTCTGCAACGTACTTCTACACAGTCAGGTATTATTCTTAAACATATCTTTGGGTAATTGATGTTGTAGAATGTTTAATTATGTGAATTAGCATGGAAAATATTTGCCTGACAAATAAATGTAAAATACTTGTTTAACTCTAATATCTCCTGAAATTCTTGTAAATCTAGTAGATTGTTTAGGCTGATGTTTCCGCAACCTACGACCAGGATTGCTCATACATTTAGGCTCAATGGATGGAACACAGGCACAGCATTAGAGACTGTTGATTTCTGACAATCACTGACTTAGTATGATATAATCTAGTGGCTAAATCAAACTTTATGTATGAGCAAGCATGGGGCGGCCAAATATTACTTAAAGGAAATTAGTTTCTAGTTATATCCTCTTTCTAAGAACCAGAACTGATGAGGTTGTGTTCGTGAGCAGATGTAAATGGCCAGAATCCTGACTCTAAGCAACTTTGAGTAAATGATGAAAATAAAGAATTATTAGGTTATTCAATCTAAATTAGACCAAATCACAACCTGTAAGGTGATCATCTTGAATTAGATTAATCTAAATTTAAATTATAATAAATTGGAGTCATCTGTTTACAGCTGCGCAAGAGAAGGCTTACACATATTTAACCTTCACTCTGTTAGTTCTGTCATAGGACTGATAGATGGACCTTTACAAAGATATTTGGCAGAGATACAACTATTTTAACATCTTTAATCTGAGGGTTCAAATTATATCTAAATATTGAGAAAATCACCTTTAAAGTTGACCAAATTCCATTCTTAACAATGCATATTACTAATAAACATAAATTTTGATCAATTTACAGAACAATATTGACCAAATGTCGTATTGAAAGTTCTCTCATTAAATATTTTGAATCATACAATGTATTTGGCTATTCCCAAAAATATTCCAAAAAATATCAATGCAGGATAAGCGTAATTTTTTTGGTTTAGGATCATATAAATCAAGCATGACATGATTGGTTTATATGATCATCAAATTTAATTGCAAATAAATATTGTTCAGAAAACAAATAGAAGCTTAATCATATTTACCTGAAACTTGCTTTTTACCTTTTAGTTTAGTTAAGTGCTAAGTTTAGTTATTATTTAAGAAAAGTTGTGCTTTATATACTTAACATATTTTGCTTCATATTTTTCAACTTAACCGTTGATTATGCTTAGTTTTCTCTGTGCAAAAGATAAACAAGATTTTGTGAAAGTGACACTCTCTTAGATTCAGCATTGCCTTACATGATAAAACGCATCTTGCTTTTCTGAGTTCACTAACAGGTTTTAACGCGGTCGCCTTCATGCTTAGATTTCAATGTTTTCTTTTGATCTCTTTTTCAGCCAGCTGAATAAAAGTTAAGAGCATTTCTGTCCTTAGGTTGACTTGAGTTTGTTAAATGTATGATTTTTTACTGAGTCATTTGAGATCAGCATTTCATTCTTCATAAAAATGAAGCAGGTTTTGCTTAAAGGCTTTGGGTGTGCTCTTTTATATGACCCTTACATTGACCCTTACATTATGTGCACAATAAACATGTTTGAACAGATCCTAGTTTAGCTTTAGATATTGAAATGGAATTTTTTTTAAACCAAACACTTAAGTCATTGTTTTTTATTGTAAAGATGCCATAAAATGAAAAGAGTGTATACCTAGGCATAGTCGAATAATAAGAGATCAGTAAGCGGAAATGGCCATACTGTGAGCCTCAGACACCATTGTTTTACCGTTCTCAAGTAAATTTGTGCAAATCAAGTGTAAAACCCGGTGGACAAAAGTCCAATCAGAATACAAAGCAGACTGTTGCGTGACTCGTGGGGCACACTTCAGCATTTGCATGTACTTTAAATCAGGTTCTGTGTCATCTGGACCTGACAAGCAGCTGCATCATCAGATCACTGGCAAGTATCATGCTGTGTTTGATAAGCCATGTTTCCTAGAGAGACCTCAATGATCATTTTCCTTCCTTAGTTATTTTCAAGTTTACATATGTCACTACATATGTGTGACTTTTATTTTGAAAACGGGAGATGCAGATTGTTTACTACGTGTTACTGAACAACGATTGATCGAGACATCAAACTCAAACTCGCTTCAGGACACAAAATGTAGGAATTACAGATTATATATCTATTCAGCTCCACTCCAAAGAGGCATAAGGTATGTTTCACCACCATGGATTATGCCACAAATTGAGGTAATCTTTACTGTAGGGAAATAAGGTTGAAAAGGCATGGTAAGGGGAATGGAAGTAAGAGAATAATGAACGAGTAGGTAGGTTGACTGGGCATCCTACCACAATGCTCAGAGAATCAAAGTGGGGGTACCAATTCAACCTAGGAGGGAAGAGATGGTTATGAGGATTGTTAATGGGAAACAAGTAAATAGAGGAAGGGAGGGTGGGTTCAAGAAAATGAGATGAACAGTGCTATAGGGGTGATCTGCCTTAAATAAATTTAGGAGGTAGGTGATTGAATGAGGCAAAGTGAAGTGTGGTCCCACCCCTGAACTTAAGTTAACAAGTTAATTTGATACGTATGTTTCAACAGACACATGTAGAATGCTGATTCACTTCAATCACTCAGCTCAACTTTCTTTTATTCATGCAGATATTGGTATTAATCCCTAGCTTTGTTTTATTTGACATTATAACTTAAAAGTACAACACAAAACATCTCTATCAGTCTCATTTGTAGAGTTTAATTTAGCCTTTGTTTACAACAGATCTCATGAGCAAAACAAGTTAACCTTACCCTGAAGGGTTTATATTAGATGGTTTACCCTCTCCATGTAGGTAAGATAAACCTCCACACATTAAGATAAAAATATTTAACTAGGCATCTACTTTGTTTGTTAAAATAGTTTGTAATAAATTAAGTATTATTTTATTGCGGATTGCAAAAGAAATTACTTGCAGCATATATCATGTTGTGTGTGTATCTGTGAGAGCTGCATGTCAGAACACAGCTCGTTAATATTCATAACCAATCCAAATATGGTCAATTATGGACCTTCTAATTGTATGGGGTATTTTGTGTAGTAATAAATGAGCATATAAAACTATTTCAGGAGATTTTTTGAACTTACCATATAGCTATATAGTAAAGAATAATTTAACTTACTTTAACTTATTAAACTATTGCAGTAAATGGTGACTTCAGGTATGTAAATTTCAAAGTGTTTTGCAATTTGGTTGAGAAGGACTGGCTGTTTTTTACTCTGAAGTTACCTATGGTCAAAGGTGGCAAGCTGTTTTGGGCTAGGAGTTTGTCCCAGTGATTGAGAGGGTCGACTACCTTCGGATTAGGCATGAGTCTCTCAGTGTAGTTTGTGCCAGGCTGTGGAAGTTGCACAGCTGCCCTGTCTGGTGGGGATGACAATCACCACCTTCAAGTTCAAGGCCACGCTTCTCGACTGGAAAAGAGTGGCTTGCCATCTCCATGTTGGAGAAGAGTCATAGGTAGAGAAGTTAAGTGTTGTTCATTGTTATATTTAGTTACATAGCAGATGCATTTTATCCAAAGCGACATGTTACGAATGAGGATAATAGAAGCTCTTCACTTGAGCACTTGAGCGAAGGACTGAACATGAGATTGAAAGAAGAATTGGTGCAGCGGCAGCAGAAATGTGGTCAGTATACCAGCCTGTTGAGCCACAAGGCAAAGCTCTTGATTTATCGCTCAATCAACATTCTGACTCTTACCTATATGGTCATAACTCATACAACTGGCCTAAATAAACTTCCTTCAAAGGGTGGCAGGATGTACCCTTAGAAATAGGGTGAGGAGCTCTGTCACATGGGAAGGGCTTGGAGTAAAGCCACTGCTGGAGTTCCACATCAAAAAAAGCCAATTGAGGAGGCACAGGCATCTGTTTCTACCTAGGGAGGTGTTCAAGGATTGTCCAGCTGGAGGACCTAGGAGACGCTGGAGGGGCTATGGGAGCTCCTCAATTCTAATTTGTGCATCCTCGTTTCCTGTCCTTGCTTCTTTTCTTTGCGTTTCAGTTCCACCACTTCAGGGTTCAAGGGAAGAATGCAAGGAAAAGATGCGAGAACAGAATTAAATGAAATGATATCTTCTCGATTTCTTTAGCATCACTTTAATGCATCATCATTAAATAAATACTGTACATCACTGATTTTGCATGCATGTACTGATTTTTGAATATTACAGATAATCATTTACATTGTAATAATTTCAACCGCCACAAATAACTACATTTGTCTGTATTATTTTATTTTACTTGTGATCATGAATTATTCCGTGTTATTAACTGCTTTTTAATTGTGATTAAAAGTAGGGATTTCCCGATCAGGTTTTTTTGCCCTCAAGTCCGAATCTGAGTCATTTGATTTTGAGTATATGCCAATACCGAAACCCGATCCGATACTTCAATAATACATAAAAAAGAATAAAGAAGAGCGAATAAACAGATCCAGGATGTTCCTTATTTTTTATTTAATTCACCTTAATTTAACAGTCAACCACTCTGTTAACAAACAGAGCACTTCTGTAAGGTAGCTTGAACAATCAAGTAATAAATAACATCAATTCTTCACTTTTAGACTTTAGTCCAGCAGTAAATATAAAAAAATATAATATAAAAACAAATTGAACGTCAACTTAAAATACCCGGAAGGCAATCCCAAGTTTACATATCTCACAGTTTGCTATGCCAATGTTGTTGTCATCAACTTTATAATACCTTCAGACCGCAGACATACTCAAGCTTTCCGCGTCAAGCTGCTTCCGTTTTGTACTTTGCCGGCATTTAACCCCCATTAACAATAAATTTATGCTTAATATTGCTTGATTTTTCAACTTTAGTAAGTGATTATTAGTGGGTATGTGGAGGAGGAGAATTTACATACGAGTCACATTTAGTCAATCAAACACTTCCGCAAAGGATCCACTGGTGTTTCCTTGCTAATGCCTCAGGAAGCTTCCTCTCTCCTCGATCCTCGCCTCCTGATGGTGCAATAAGAAGATTGAAATGTCCTACAAGTTCGATCGGTTTTCGGGTCATAGGATGGAGGGGTGAGGAATATTGAAAAGCGCTCTATGTCACTCAGCTTGGAAATCAGCCTGGGAATGCCTTGGGATCCCCCCCGGTGGAGCTGGAGGAAGTGTCTAATGAAAGGGAAGTCAACAATGGATGGACAGATGGTTGACTGTCCTTGTGTTGCCATAGTGCTTTTTCCTATTTCTAGAAGCTTAAAAGCGCCAATTACCATTTTATTGTAATTGCATGACAGAGTGACAAGAATATTTTTCAAAGCATCTTTTGTGCTCCACAAAATAAATAACAACCAGAGGGTAAATAAATGTTCACTATTGAAAAAAAAAAAGCTTTAAAATTTAACAAAATTGCTTAGTGAGGAAATGTATCCTCGCTAATATGCATCTCTTGACCTTAGTTCAAAGAAATGCCAACAATACAACTAAATAAAAATGAAATTTATGGGTTGACCCAAGCCACCTCTCATCCTCTCATGGTCAGAGCCTTTTGTGGACAACAAATTACTTGCAAATTCAATTCATTGTTTAATTTTTTTTTCAATATTATATTTGATTCACTTACTGCAACGGAGTCACAAAAATGTCAGCACAGCTAAAAGGCATGGTGCTAAAGTAACATATTTCTTTTGTTATAAATCTGTTGTTTCAAAAGATTATACGTTATTTAAAATAATTTTGACAGTCTGAGAGATTCAACACATAAAAAACAACATAAATTTAAACAAAGATTTTATTTTATATAGATTACACTGCCTCCAGAGCATTAGCCTGCCCTGCTGGCATCTATTTAATTTGTTGTTGGGTTGTGTTGTGGAGTCAAATGCATGTTGACATGATCTAATACCACACATTTAAACTCTTTTGGCACTGATCTGGTTCCATAAACAACTGCTTGTAACAGTGTTGAGCGTGGGGTTGTGTCAAAACAAACAGAAGTGATTATGATGACTGACGCTTTCTATAGTGGATGGCATAGATGCACAATCAATTTTTGATGTTGTCCACATTCTCAAGTGAATGCTATATTCTTAGACTGCAATGAAGTATTGTGCGTGTACATACACACACACACACAAACACACAGGACTCGACATTTACTCTCGTCTGCTTGACACCAATAGCTTAGTGGTCAGTAGGCTGTCAAAGTGCAACTGCACTGCGGGTATCCTGACTTCATGTCCCAACTTGCAGACCTTTCCTGATCCCATCCCCAACTCTCATTTTCTTAAACCCACCATCCATCCCTTTCTTCAACTTTGCTTCCTGCCAACCACTGCTGTCCTGTCATAATAAAAGCAAAACTGCCAAAAATAGATTTTACGTAAAGAAGAAATATAGCATCTGAACAATCCCAGCAGACACAGTACGTCAACATGACGTTAGATTGACGTTGTCTCCCAATGTCGTAGGGATGTTGTATTTTGTTTGGAAAAAAAAATTGGGTTGATGTCAGAACCCTAACATCAAGCCGACGTCAATGTCCAGTGTTCAACCTAAAATCAACCATATATCAACATCTAATGATGTTACAGCTTGATGTTGTGTAGATGTTACCGCTATCAGACGTTGGATTTTGGTTGCAATACTTGACGAATAAATGTCACTATATGACGTCAATATAACGCTGGTTTAAAGAGCGTCTATTATGGGTTTTTAAAATTACCTTCCATGCAATATGCAACACAACTCTAAGTGAATGAAAACATGCAGCTGATGTTTAAATCTGAAAGTGCACCTTGTTAAAAAATCTTTTTTTTAATAAAAGATTCGACTCAGAGTCGTTTAAATGATTTGTCGTTCATCCGGATCTTTTGACGTCTTTCGTTCGTATCGACGTCAACACGAAACAATACCCATTATGAAGTGCTGAGTAAACCATGAATGCGCCTTTCCCTTCAAACGCTAGTATGTATGGGACTGATAATGACTGAAGATGAGTGAATATTACAAGGAAGGATTAGAGAAAAGACTGTTGATGTATGGGACTTTGTCAGAGCTTGACAGGAATGTTTATCAGTACACCGTTCATGGATCAGTTTCTTCCTACAGTTCACAGGTGTAAGTAATGCTGAGTTCAGACGGAATGAATTTCAAAGTAGTCGTGTCACAGATGTTTTCACACTGCATGACCATCTGGAGTAGTGTTTTGTTGCAGCTTTGTTTACACTGCAAGATGGATTGGCGACAGAGGGTTTTACACCACATGACTTTAAAATAAGAATCGCAGACAACTATGTCTCACAACACACGCGAGAAGTTACATGTGTGGTTGTGATATTGCTCTGATGACTTGTCAAACTGACACAGTTGCTGCTGCCAAATTTACTCTAGTTTTTTCTCCATTTCTTGGGTCCAAATAGACTGAAAATTTGCAATTTTAACCTCTGCCCCAACCTCCCGCTGGCCTGCAGATACCCACACTAGCAGATGCTGCTCTCTCATTGGCTGTAGGGGATTGCTGATCACCTACAAAGACGTCAAATACTGACAGGGGATGTCAATCAGAACACATTTTACTCGGCATGATTTGAATTGCCGACAGCTCCAGATACTTAATGCCAAATATCTTATGGGCGTCGACGACTCATCGGTGATTCTCTCAGATCGTGTCTTTGATAGTTCACACTGTGTTTAATTAGTGCAATTAAAATGGTTGCCTCCTTGTTTTCTCTAGCTTTTTTTATTTAATTGGGCTTTGTTACATGTAATCGCTCCATGCAGCTTGTACTGTATCAGGCTAACTCTTTATATTCTCATATCAAGTCTAAAACCATGTTGAAAATGCAACAAAGGCTGCTTTCTTTACAGATTTAAATGCTTTTGGGAGCTCGCGGTCCTCTGCCGTTTGTTGTTGCTTATGGCCACCATCAGCTGTTCCTTTACACGTGCGGTGGTCAAGGTTCAAACAAGTTCAGCTTTTGCCACTGTGTGGGTTAATGAGTGTTACTGTTTTTACTTATGGTTAAGAATAGAGCAATATGCTGGTGTTTAACTGCATTGCTTTAATGCCCCCCCCGGCATTGGGCTCACACATATACTCTGCTTGCACTCTGGCTCCATCATACTGCACGTGGTCGACCAATCGCAACAGACTGGGTCATCGAGCCAATCAGCGCAGATTAGCAGATTCACCCTATTGAGGGGATCGGGAACAACTGAATCCCTAAACAAATCATATGGGAGTCATTAAGAGAATTGGGTAAAAATAAGTGAAGTTTATTTATAAACTAATTTCGAGAGGATCACACGCTTATGATTGCATTATCCAATTCTCAATGCACCAATCAGACGACTCTTAAGCCACTACAAATACCCTGGGTTACGTACCACCGCTATCTTCGTTTTGAAGAATCCCCCCTTCCACCCCTACTCCTCCTTCTTCCTAGATTGGTGGCACGGTGCTTAGCATTGTTGCCTCACTGCAACAACGTCTATGGTTCCAGGCTTTACCAAACCAGAAGACGTTTCTGTGCGGAGTTTGCACTTTCTCCCCTTGTTCACGTGGGTTTCCCCCGGGTTCCCCGGTTTCATCCCACCGTCCAAAAACATGCAACTTAAGTTAATTGACTAATCCAAATTGGCACTATAGACATGCTCCTAGTAAGTAGTTATCTCTTAAGAGCAATCACTATCTATTCATTAGCTACTACAGCAGGGGAGTTCTCGAGATATACCTGAGCTCAAACTCCCCTCTCGCCTTGCAATGGGAGGGAGCCCCGGGCTCGAGGATCTTATGAGCTCAGGGCTCTCTCCCGGGACAGCATGCCAAAGTAGCTTATAATTATTCATCAGCTAAGTGTGAACTCTTAAAATGCATATTATAAGACAATGAAACTGTTATTTGACTTTGCATGCATATCAGCCTGTTGTTGGAGACCCCAAAAACCAAAATATGACCTTTTTAATGCATAATAGGGGCACTTTAAGATCGACGTTGAATTTTGGTCACTTTCCAACACAACCTAAAATCAACCAAATCAACAATCGTTATTGGATGTGAAAATAACGTTGTCCTTAGACACTGGCTAGACATTGAATTTTGGTCACCTTATGTCACGAGTCATGACACGAGTCACGAAATAATTCACAGCATAGGTAAATATCAATTATTCATTACATACACATACACATATTGGAATATTCATTCATTCTCTTTTCGGCTTAGTCCCTTTATTAATCCGGCATCGCCACAGCGGAATGAACCGCCAACTTATCCAGCACATGTTTTACATAACAGATGCCCTTCCAGCCGGAACCCATCTCTGGGAAACATCCATCCACACTCACTCACACTCATACACTACAGACAATTTAGCCTACCCAATTCACCTGTACCACATGTCTTTGGACTGTGGGGGAAACCAGAGCACCCGAAGGAAACCTGCGTGAATGCAGTTCCACATAGAAACGTCAACTGACCCAGCCGAGGCATGAACCAACGACCTTCTTGCTGTAAGGCAACCGCACTACTTACTGCACCACTGCGTCACCCACATATAGGAATATATAGTGTCTAATATTGTGAACTCATATTAAAATGATACACAAAATAATTCGCAACATGATTACTTTAAGCAAGATTAAGTGAACAATATTACAGGGATATTGTATTTGAATGAAAGACTAAATTAAATCTGATCATATCTTTTCAGCATACTTTGATTAGTCCAATTTGTCTTTAGATCTCTTTATGAATCATCAAGAGTTTTGATTAAAGCAAATTTCAGTGGAGAGATTACATTTTCAATTGAATTTTAAATTGGGTTCCAAAGTAGAACACATTTTGGAATGAAGTTGAGGAAAGGATGACATAATGACTTCTCATTCTGTAATAATCTTATTCTTTACAATTGTTTACTGCACGCCTAGCCGTGGACTGTCTCTTACATACATCTTTGGCAACAAAAAAAGTCATATTCAACACAAATGACTAAGTGCTGTTCACAACCTGCAGTCTCATTACCTTGACTCTGCAAATAGCAGAGGCATTTTTCGGTAGTAATTCTATGCAAATATATAGCAGTAACTTTTCAAGCCAGAAGCCCACTGGGAATTAAATTCGAAATGCTTGCAAGTGAAGAGGAGCGTAATAGATTTCAGCTGCCTCTGGATGTCTTTAAAGATTTTCAATGACCCATTTCATTCTCCGAATAATTTGAAGTGATAGCTAAAATTATTTAATCTTTTTATTTTTATTTTTTTAGGTAAGGAGGTGGTAAGAAGCTTGGAATTGAGGAGGTAAGAATAATGACTGGCCATATGGCTTGTGTCATCACCAGAGAAGGTGATGAGCTGCATTCTCACCTACTTGTCTGTCTCTCTCTGTGCGTGTGCGTGTTTGTGTGTGTGTGTGTGTGTGTGTGTGTGTGTGTGTGAGAGAGAGAGAGAGAGAGAGAGAGAGAGAGAGAGAGAGAGAGAGAGCGATGACCACATTTCATTCAGGTCAGTGAATAAAAAAGAAAATGCCTTCTCGCGTGCACTGTAAATCCCTAAACACACAATTTTCTTAACCATCAAATATTGAATGATTGAGCGGAGATTTTTTTCCCCTAAAAAACATCTAACTATAATTGCCATTTTAACAAATAGAGGCTTTTGTTATATTTGTGGAAAATGCTGACATTAAAACAGCATATGCCAATTATCCATACAAATCTGGACACTTTTTATCCATTGAATGCACCTAAACTCAACACAACACAAAAACTCTACAAAGCCTGAAAACAATTAGCATGTGGCCTTTTGTGGAAAGTCAATATAATTAGTGTTTTATTATAATCTTGTAGAGTTTATATGAGCTTTTAGCAAGGATGGTTAGCACGGCCTTGTTATCTCCTAACGGTACAACACCATCTGACAGAAAAAGCATCTCCATTGGCAGCCTGTGTGTATAAAAGAATGGTGAGAGTTGTTTGTGTATGTGCTTTAATTTAAAAGTGTTTGCACGGGCATATGGTTGTTTGCTTTTTCAACTTTTTGAGAAAGAATAATTCATGATTTCTAGAAGCACTTTACAAAGCCTTTGTTGTTCTGTTTTGACGTCATCTTTTGTTTAGATTTTTTTTCATGTTCTTTTATTGTGACCACACGAATATCATTAATCCTGTTATGAATGTATATACTGTAAAACTGTAAAACATATTCTTCCTCATTTTGTTCAGTCTTGATGCAAGGTTGATTAAACTTTTGTATTCTTGGGCAATGCATTTAAAATGAAGCAACAGTAAACTCCTCAGTGGCATTGTTAAAATACATATAATTGATATATCAAAAGTATGGAGCCAGATTAGTCTCAAAAATAATACATTTACAAAATATAATTCATGAATCCACAACACAATTCACCTATACAAAATCCAATTTGTAAGCTCAAACCCCAATTTGTGAATACACAAATCCAATTCGTAAACTCAAAAGTCAATACAAAAGTACATAAATCCAATTCATAAATTCAAAAGACTATTCAAAAACACACAAATCCAATTTGTAAATTCAAAAGACGATTCAAGAACACACAAATCCAATTCGTAAATACAAAAGACGATTCAAAAACACACAAATCCAATTCATAAATTCAAAAGACTATTCAAAAACACACAAATCCAATTCGTAAATACAAAAGACGATTCAAATATGCACAAATCCAATTCGTAAATACAAAAGACGATTCAAAAATACACAAATACAATTCGTAAATACAAAAGACGATTCAAAAATACACAAATCCAATTCGTAAATTCAATAGATGACTCAAAATACACAAATCCAATTTGTAAATTCAAAAGGCGATTTAAAACTACACAAATCCAATTCATAAACTCAAAAGTCAATTCAAAAGTACATAAAACCAATTCATAAATTCAAGAGACGATTCAAAATATACAAATCCAATTTGTAAATTCAAAAGGCTACTCAAAAATACACTAATCCAATTTGTAAATTCAAAACACGATTAAAAAATACACAAGTCCAATTTGTAAATTCAAAAGACGATAAAAAATACACAAATCTAACTCTTAAAATCAAAAGACGATTAAAAAAACACAAGTCCAATTTGTAAATTCAAATGACGATAAAAAATACACAAATCTAATTCATAAATTCAAAACACGCTCCACCCAAAAGACATTTGACAATATTTGACCAAATCTATTTAAATGACAAATCCACATTATGTAGATTTCTTTTTCTGTTTGATAATGTTTTGGCTGTTTTGTTTTTTCTCTCCTTTTCAGGATACATTTATTTTCGGTGAATCACAAAGGATCATAATTTCAGTTAGAAATATTCTTTAGTGCTCTACTGGAAAAAAAATATGTGCAATTAATCAAAATTCATTTTCAATTATACCAGCAGGCACACAATGTCATAAGACATTAATATTAGGCTAGATTTAGTTGACCTAAATATTTCAATTGATATTGATATTTGGTTGGTTTTAGGATGTGTTGGAAAGTGACCAAAATCCAAGGTCGAGCCAACATCTTACACCAACGTCATATTGACATCAAATACTGATGTTTATTCGTCAGGTATAGCAACCAAAATCCAAAGTCTGATAGCCGTCATATTGGTAACGTCCACAAAACGTCAAGCTGTAACATCACTAGACAGTAATATTTGGTTGATTTTAGGTTGTGTTGGAAAGTGACCAAAACCCAATGTCAAGCCAACATCTTAAATCAACGCCATATTGACGTCAAATACTGACATTTATTCATCAGGTATGGCAACCAAAATCCAACGTCCGATAGACATCATATTGGTAAAGTCTGTAACATATTAGACATTGATATTTGGTTGATTTTAGGTTGAATGTTGGACATTGACATCAGCCTGACGTTGGGTTCTGACGTCAGCCCGATTTTCATTTTCAAACATCAATCTGATCTCATGTTGACGTCTTGTGCCTGCTGGGGATGGACTCGGATGATTATGAATAAAACAATTATTGTTAGACACCCCTATTCAGCAGTCTGCATTCATTCTCCCGTAAGGCCTAATATTATGTGGAAATGAGTAAAACCATGTAACGTGACCTTTTCAGCATCTTTAAATTATTCAGTCAAAAATTCAATGGTTTATACCACCCACTCATAATCATTTTAATAATCGTGATTACAATATTGACTAAAATAGTCTTTTTTTTTTTTTTTTTTTAAATACTGTACTTTTACTTTTGCAAGCACTGAATCATATTATGTAATTTGTGACAAAACTTTATGCAGTGAAATGTGCAAGTGACACATAAGGTCAGACTGAAATGATTAGAGGACTTATTAAACTTCATCCACCTCCACTCGACAAGATTAGTCTTCAATAAATGTCAGTTCACAAGAAAAGATCTGGGATAAAATCATGATATGATCTGTGGTCTTTCTTTAAGAACATAACATCCACCAGCATCAGGCATTACTGTCTGACCCTATTCCAAATTCAAATTGCAAACACTTTCCTGTTTTTGTTGTGTTGGTGCACAAGCTAAAGTGCGTCAATTACAAGATCACTTTCCGCCCTGACATGCCCAAATATATTCTCACATGCAGCACGCACACACATAGAACGCAAGTGTTGACTTTTAACAATGTCAACAAACACCTCGGAGAAAGGGCTTGCAGGCTGCAGAACAAATATGAATGAACGAGTGTTTGGGGAGATGTGGGCACCAGTTTGATGTCCTTTTGTTTGTTTGTTTTTTCGTCTGTTGATTCTCTTGCTCTCCTTCCGCAATTTATTGGCTAGCACTCATTGTTTGTCTCTCAATAGTCAGGATAGAGCACACATCTGATAACAAATGCATGCGTCCTCGGCGATGGTTTATGTACATTGGTTCAAGGTGTCCTAATAATAACATCAATAAAAACACATGTTCTTTGGCTTATAGATTTTCCAAAATGTTTAGTTTGGTCATTTAAAAAAATCTATTTCATTTCTAATTTTCACTTCATTTTAATTTTTTATTTCTATTTTCACTTTATGCATTGCGATTGGGTCAAAGTAGGAAATAAATATCACATTTGTCTTACATTAGACACATTCATTCAATATAAAACTATTAAATAAATAAATAAAAATAAATACCTGTTGGTTTTTATGTTATTGGAAAACTGACATTGCTTTATCTTGTTTTCCTGCTATATAAAGTGTAATTTCACAAAATGACAACTCTATTTGGAAGGAATCATTTTGTATGGGAGTGAATCTGCATTTAACACATACTAAAGCATATTAAAAGCATAGATAAATACAACAGAACAATGATACATGTGAAATAAACAGCACAGTCTTGCAGTATTGAGGTACAGAAATTGAAAAATCACATGTACAGTAAAACAACATCATAAATATATAAATTATTCATTACAATTGATCTTTTTAAAAGCCTTTAAATCTTAAAGCCAATAAATCTTAAACATTTCTTTTAACATTATCATTTCTTGTGTCCAAATGGCTTAAATTCACTTTGGAATCTTATACGGTCACGTGGAAATGGAAATCTTTCACTCTATTATGGTTGAACTTTGCAATGAGGTTCCTGGTTAATTATAATTCCAACTTGAAATTGCAGATCCTGCAATGTGACTATTGAAAATTCACATATTCGATAGTGATGCTGAAACAATATATTGTGCAGCCTTAATTTGTAGACCTAAACATTGATTACTTTGACCTTTTTTTTCTTTTCATAATGAAATTTCCCTGAATTTCGCTGAAAAGCCTCTAATGCTGTCTATTGTGTCACCTTACCCCCCAAAGGTCAACATGTGCTAATTTCACTGCAACTTTCAACCTATGCGCATAATTAGATGCTCTGTAGTTTATCACTGAGACATTCTGCAATGCCCTCTGCTTCAGCATTTCCACTTTGACTGATACTCATACGATCTGCATAGCAGTCCAAGTGCTCAGTGCTTGGATGACACTCAGCATCTCTTATCAGCATGGAGTACCATTCTAGACCAAAAAACCTGTTTCCGCTCCATTTTTCTAGGGTTTAGGACATTGTTTACGACACCAGATGGCCGTATTATGGTGACAGTGGACCACTCCTGTATCATATGTTAATGTCACACTTATCTAAATAATCACAAGACAGATAACGTGTTGGTTTTGATTTTCTTTTCTCCTTCTGTTGCCTTTTCATTTCAAACATCTCCAAGGCCACTTGTACAGAAGCTCTGCTGAAGTATCAGTATCTCTTTGCAGCTCTCTCTCATCTTTTGATTAGTCTGGCAGATCCTGACTGCGATATCAATTGCTTGAAATATAAATTTCATTCCTGAGTTCATCTGCTTCCTCCTTCAGAATCAATTCACAGAAGTATAACTCAAGTGTATCTGGATATACCTCATTCACACCATAAACCTCATCTAATTTATATGAAAACCATTTATTCTGGCAGATTGCAACAGCATCACTTTGCACAGCTGAACATTTTCATTGAGTGAGCTAATTTCCTGTTAAAAAAGCCATGTCAGGATTTGCTAGAAGGAATTTGTGTTTGTATTTTTTTGAGTTCATATAATCCAATGAAAGCACACTAGAAAGTTTTATGCTTTTCATTGTACAAAATGCTGCGCGCAGAGCTGCCTTGAAGACTGCAATGCCATTTGATGTCTTACAGTAACCCATGGAAATGGAATGCAAAACACTAATTACGGTGGTATGAGAGCTTTGTTATGTCAGTGTCTATAAAGCCTAAATTAAATATTTCATAGGGCTCGCATGGTTTGTAGTCTGAGTGACAGAGCTCTAACACAAAACTCTGTACCAAAATAATGCTTAGGGCAATGGATAAAGAGTTTAAGGGTATGGTTGAAATATTGATGTGTTCCTGCTAGATTCAATTGATTTCATTCGCACTTGAGGCACATTTTCTACAAAGATTGTAGAATATGAAAATGTTTGGCCAAATGTTTCAAACTAATTGGAGCGATTCATGATAAAAATATGTTTTCTAATCTCCAAGGCAAGGAGTATTTTTTTTTTTTTTTGGAAAAAGATGAAATATCTCATGAAGAGCAGCTAATTGATTCATTAAATATGTAATTAGGCACATATTGCAGGATACAAAATCAGACATCAGAGGAAGCTTTCATTTAGTGAATGCTAACCCGAATAACAGATGTGTTTGCAATAATAATCAGCTTGAAATAACCAAGATTTCTAATTCTGCAGGTAAGCTGAGTATTGTGTTACTGTTGTGTCAAAAAGCTAATTATATTTCTAAGTATTATATTAAAAGTATAGGTACTTGTTATAAATAATGCTCAGCTCAAAATGTAACTATATGTAGCCTATTTACTCTAGGTGACTAGCCTTAATGTTGACAACAACTGCGGTGAGCCATGTAATGATAAGTTGCAGTATACTAAAAAGTACAATTAACCTGAAACGAAGCACCGCTTCAACTTTTTAATTCATGGTCCCCGCAAAGCTATCTTTAATTAAGATCACAAAACGATATATCACCCCATTACACAGAAAGCAGATAAAAATATCGTTACGATCAAAACTTACCTGTAAACGAGCGCTATACACTTTTCTCTCTCCTCTGCACCTGGCGTCGCGCTGCAAGTCAACGTCTTTCGGCTACTTTTAACTGTAGCTTTAAAACACACAATGTCTTGAATATGCGGTCAATGGGCTGTAAGATTCCTCGGTTTCCACTTACACAAATGAATTAGTGTGGCTGAGAGAGCTTGAAGGACGACTGGTGATCACGTCGCGTTACTGGCATCTCCGATGATGCGCTCTGCGCTCCCGGTGAAGCTCTGAGTCAACAAGTAGCGCGCGCATGAGAACCCTTTCAATCATATCCACAGCTTCTCTCAGCCCCTGCACGTTCGTCCACGCCACGTCTGCTGCTCCCACCCCCCACATGATTAGAGAGAGAGAGAGAAAGATAGAGAGAGAGGGAGAGCGAGATGGGCAGCTCTGTGTCCTCTGCAAACACCGGTACTTTCTTCTGCACCTTTAATTAACTGTGGTTTAGACACCGTCGCCTCATTCGATATGTTCTGTTCTTCATTAATTTTCTTTTATAGAATAGAATAGAATAGAATAGATTTGAAAGTGTTTTACATTTATTAACATTTACATTTACAAACTTTACATTTATAACTCTTTATGTTATTCTTTTATGCTCCCTTTTCCTTTTCCTTATGGCAAATTCACTAAACATTTGCTTGTAAGATCCACACTTTCATTTATAAATTTTTCCTTCGGCTCCAGTGGCCATGATTGATGATTCACCAGGGGTCACCACAGCAAAATAAACCACCAAATGTTTTATGCGGCAGATGCCCTGACACTGGGAAACACCCATGCACTCTCTCATTCACACACACTTATAAACTACGGTCAATTTAGTTAATCCAATTCACCTATAGCGCATATATAGGTCTTTTGGAAACCCCCGTCAACAAGGGGAGAACATGCAAAGTCTTTACAGAAATGCCAACAGCACCAGCTGGAACTCAAATCATCGACCTTCTTGCTGTTAGATGACAGTGCTAACCACTGAGACACCGCGCCACCCCAAGATCCACACAATTTTGAAACAAATAAGATGATATTTTGGTTCACATACCTCCAAAATCTCCCATTCTTTCTAATCCTGTTTAATAATCCACTGATAATTCGGAATAAGTCTTCTCCTGACATACTAAGGTATTAAGGATATAAAGGACTTATATCATGAGGCAAGTTCCTGTTCATTTCAGCAGGCATGCGAACATTTTAATATTCATAACAGCTTTTTCTGTTATCTCCAAATCCATTATTTTGTTCAAAATGTTCCTCATTTTTAGCTCCTCGTTTGATCACTTACCAAAGAGGCCCACAAACTGGAAAAAGTTTATATTATCACTCCACTATAAAAATGTTGGCCTCAATTGTTCCATTTCCAAAATAAAGTCTGTGTGGGAAGACGATTTGGAAATGATAATATCAGATGAGAATTGGTAATCAATCCAATGCAGTTCAATTTATCTTTCTGTTCAAGACTTGGACTTTTGCAGTGCAAAATTGTGCATTGTGTACACTGGTCAAGCCTAAGGCTCTCAAAGCACTTTCAGTATAGATCCTGCATATGATCGCTGTAAATCTACCCCAGCTTAGCAGATTTTTGGGCTATATTAATTTTAAAGCTACATCTGTTTTTTGTTTCTGTGTATTTATGGTGATGTATATTTATCTTTCCATGCCCACTGGTTGCCATTTTTGGGATAACTCCATTGTCACATAATCTTACAAAGATACGATCTGATTGCATAGCTTTTATTATGCTTCAGGCCAAATAACTAATATTGCTTAGGTGGAAGGATAAGAAACCTCCAATTCTGACACAATAGGTTTGTGATGTCCTCTTTTGTTCTGAAAATCTCACTTTATGGAGGTTTATCTAATCAGTTTAAGAAAATTTGGGTCCCATTTAGGAAATATGCCCAAGAACATGTTTTTTTTTTTGTCAGAAATAGACTGAATTCTTGTTCCAGTAAATGTTTATATTTACAGTTGAATACATGTTTATGAATACAGTTTTTAGCCCCTTGTTTATTTTTCTCACCAATTTCTGTTTAATTGAGAGAAGATTTTTTTCAACACATTTCTAAACATAATAGTTTTAATTACTCATTTCTAAAAACTGATTTATTTTATCTTTGCCAAGATATTTTTCAAGACACTTCTATACAGCCCAAAGTTACATCTAAAGGCTTAACTGGGTTAATTAGGTATAGGCATGTTAGGGTAATTATGGAAAGTCATTGTACAACGATGGTTTGTTCAGTAGACTATGGAAAAAATATATAGCTCAAAGGGCCCAATAATTTTGACCCTAAAAAATGTTTTTTTTTTTATTTATTAAAAACTGCTTTTATTCTAGCCAAAATAAAACAATTAGGAATTTCTCCAGAAGAAAAAATATTATCAGACATACCTGAAAATTTTCTTGCTCTGTTAAACATCATTTGTGAAAAAAGAAAAAATAATCAAAGAGGAGGGGCTAACAATTCTGACTTCAACTGTATATATATATATTATTTACCTTTTATATTTGTTGGTATGTTTATTATTTCATTGTATGTGCTTAAATTTATTATTTATAAATGTTTTAAAGGTGCCCTAAAATTAAAATCTGTGTATACCAAAGGCATAGTAGAATAATAAAAGATAAGTATATAGAAATGGGTATACTGTGAGCCTCAGGCACCACTGTTTACTCGTTTTCATGTAAATTCAAAGAGATTAAAACCCCTGTGGACAACGGGCCAATGAGAAGACAAAAGAAACTGTTAGGAGACTCACAGGCCATGCCCTCTGCATTTGCATGTATGCCTAATTTGGGTCGTTTATCCAGACATAACAAGCAGCTGACCTTATCAAGCTCTGAGATCATAAAAAAAGCTCTGAGAACATTATTATGCATATGATGCGTTTGATAAGCAACAACGTTGTCTAGTGAGACAACAATGATAATTTTTCTCTCTTAGTTATTTTTAAGCACACATTTTACTTACTATGTATGTGGGACTTTTATTTTGAAAATCCGAGCGCCTATTTGTTTACTGTGCGTTACTGGACAACGACCGCGCGAGGCACGTTCAAACTGGCCTCAGGACGCAAAATGCAAGATTTACAAACTACACATTTATTCATCTCCACTGTAATGCGACATACGGTATGTTCAGTTACTTTGTTATTTTGTTAATTTATCTGGTTTGTTGTGAAATTTTTATGCGTATATTTCCACAAACATGTAGATTTCGAATCGTGTCAAATCACTCAGCTCAACTGTCATCTGTTCACGCTGAGGTTGATACTAAGTCCTGTTTTCTTTGACATTATAGCTTAAAATGCAACACAAAACATCTCCATCAGTCTCTTTTGTCAAATTTAATCATAATTTAGCCTTTATCCACAACAGATCTGGTAAGCAAAATATGTTAATGTTACTCTGATTATGGTTATATTTGTCCGTGTTTACCATATATCATGCCGTGTGTGTGTGTGTGCGCGCGCGTGTGTCTCTTTTGTCAAGTTTAATTATAATTTAGCCTTTATCCAAAACAGATCTGGTGAGCAAAATGTGTTAGCGTTAATGTTACTCTAATTGGATTTATATTTGTCCGTGTTTAGCATATATCATGCTGTGTGAGTGTGTGTGTCTGTAAGAGCAAGTCAGTGCGAGCCATATATGATCAATCATGGATCTTCTGAATTTATGGGTAATTTATGGAGTAATAAATGAGCTCATAAAACCGTTTCCCTTAAAACCATTATAAAACCATTTATAAAACCGTTTTTTGAACTTACCGAAGCCATAAAAAATCTATGTAGCTATCAGAGACCAATTTAACTTACTAAACCAATGCTGTATAGGTCACCTTTAATATATATATATATTTTGTCTTTTTCCCCAATACCATAAAATTTATAAATAAGGCAAAACATATATATATATTTTGGAGTAGATCTATTTACATTTTCACTCATAAAGTGTTGCAATAAAATACAAGATAAATGATCGGATGGGTTAAATATAAGTGCATTTTAAATTAATTAGCCTACAGACTATAATTTTTCAAAATTTTCATTTAAAATTCTCTCCAAAGATTCCTGGGGAGAGAGGTGAGAAAAATACTTTTTTACTTAATTGTATTTACTAGCCTGCTCTCAAGGGTAGTCTATTGAAAATGATCTGTGCCATTATAATGTCATAACATTTAGTTTAATTTGGTTAATTTTCATATTCAGATTTAACAGGCTTAAAGACTGAGCACAATCTTTTGCTAAAGGGTTAATGAAGACCCACACCATATCAGCTCAACAATTCACCGGATATAATCAGCAACTGCTCTATATACTCTGACACTCATTTTTCCACTAAAGATCTGTTTAGATTATATGAGTCATCTGCAATTATATTCTGGTCGCACTATAGCTTGTGTCTGATTGACTGAAAAGATCCAATTGTTTCCTGGACAGCGGCTAAAGTCAATTCAATGTTTGTTAAAAACTTTTTACTATACGAAGCAGCCTTCAGAGTAAGCACAAGTCAGATTTTAATGAAGAACATGCACGTCCGTCCTCTTCATTATAAACAAACAGGCAAGCTTACATGTGATGTCACATGTTTGTCATTAAGAGGCACGAAGCTCGTGGCCCTGACAGGCATGCCGTGACTCATGATTCTCGTTAGTCGAGATTGCTTGAGGAAAATAATTCAATTGGATTAAAGGTAAGCATGTTGCAAATAACGTTCTGTTTCTTCTATTCTACATATTAGACGGGTTAAAGCTGAGTAAATGAACTGCAAATTTTTATTTTTGGTTTATATTTTTGGAGCATATTTAATGGTTAAACCTATGGAGCCAGATCAGTCTCAAAAATAATACATTTATGAAATAAAATTCAAACATGAACAGCACAATTCACATTTACAAAATCCCATTTGTAAATTCTAAACACACTTTATAAATACAACACACAACTAGTGAATTCACAAGTAAAAATCATAAATATTTTGATGAATTGGATTTGTGGATATTATGAATAGTTTTTTTATTGGATTTGTGTATTTTTGAAACATCTTTTTAATTTACAAACTGAATTTGTGTATTTTTAAATCGTCTTTTAAATTTACGAATTAGATTTGTGTATTTTTTAATTTACAAATTAGACTTGTGGATTTTTTAATCGTCATTTGAATTTATAAATTGGATTAGTGTATTTCTGAATCGTCTTTTGAATTTATGAATTAGATTTGTGTATTTTTGAATTGTTATTTGAACTTACGAATTGAGATTGTATTTTTGAATCGTCTTTTGAATTCATGAATTGGATTTGTGTATTTTTGTATCGTCATTTGAATTTATAAATTGGGTAAGTGTATTTTTTAGTCGTCTTTTGAATTCATTATTTAGATTTGTGTTTTTGAATCGTCTTGAATTTACAAATTACATTTGTGTATTTTTGAATTGTTTTTTAAATTTATTAATTGGATTTGTGTATTTATGAATTGTGTTTTGAGCTTACAAATTGGATTTTGTAATTGTGAATAATGTGGATGTATGAATTATATTTTGTAAATGTATTATTTTTGAGACAGATCTGGCTCCATAATACCTGCTGGTGAAGCAGCAGCTGGAGATCATTAATCTGCACTCTATTGCTTTTCCTGCAGTTCCTGGATGTAATGTTGAATGTTAACAGCCGAACTAAATTTATGGAAGATTTTTAAACTGAAATAAAATGCCTTTTGAATATTATACATAATATTTTTTAATGTGAATTCTGGAAAATGAATATGAAGTAATAAATTTAAGTATGAAAATGTGTAAAATATTTTTGTGGAAAATTAACATCTTAAATAATCAGCTACGTTAAATTTCAAGATCTAAAAATTCAGTCATTCATTTTCCTTCAGCTTAGTCCCTTTTTTCATCTGGGGTCGCCACAGTGTAATGAACCGCTAACCAATCCAGCATATGTTTTACACAGCGTGTGCCTTTCCTGCAACCTAGTACTGGGAAACATTTACACACACTCAGTCACACATATAAACTATGGATAAAGTTTAAAACTACTCTAGTTTTGTCTGACAGAAGAAAGTCGTATACATTGAGCATGACTTGAGGTTGAGTGAATTATGAGGTAGTTTCATTTTTAAGCAAATTATTCCTTGAAAGGTGACCTATTATTTAAATATCACTTTTATAAGGGGTTTAAACTGTGCTGTAGCAAGTCTGTGAATATAGCCAGCCTCTAATTGTAAAAATGTATTATTTGTAATTTTTATAATCACACTTAATAAAAATATCTGCAAAAGCACTTTGATTGACATTCACCCTTTGTACATGCCATCAGAATAGGAAAGTCGCTCATTAGCATAAACAGTTCTGAGTGAGAATCAGCCGTCCACCATTAGGTTTCACATTGTACCTGCAGAAGATTATACAAGAAAAAAAGACATTGTACACGTTTTTGAATCTGCCACTATGCTGATGCATAGGCCTTTGTAGCACCGCCCTCTTTTGAAAAGAGCACAAGCTCATTTGAATTTAAAGCGACAGTCACCAAAATGGCACAGTTGTTATCAAACCCTACTATGGTCAGTTTTAAAGGGTTATAAAACATTATTTATGTTGTAGTTTGAGCTGAAACTTCACATACACACTCTAGCGAAATCTGAGACTTATTTTACATCTTGTAAAAAAGATCATAATAGGTTTCCTTTTAAGTAAAATGTTTAGCATATTTTAACAAAAATGTCAATTTAAACAAAAATGGCAACCTTATTTCTTGTCGTTGTGAATAATAAAAGCATTGCCAGATGTCTGAATGTGAGCATAGCACTGAACATTTAGTACTTGAAATATTTTCTTAAATTCTAATATAATTAGAGAAACGTTGCGGAGTACAAAAGATACTGCAAAGAAAGCACAAATGACTTTGGCAACAATGAGAAAGCAAGCATTGTGTGCTCTGCAGACTTCAATGTGATGATTCTTTTCTGCCCTTTAATTAGACGTTTAGAAAGCTCTATATACGTGTTGAACAAGCTATTCATCATCTATGTGCCTTCAATATTTCCTCTTTATCCACCCTTTTTTGAATTAAATCTTATTGGATTGTATTATTAGGCGTCGAAAAATCCTGTTTGGCAGAACTCTGCTTAAAGGATCAGTGATGCCCTATAGTCACAGTGTCCTTGCTTCATATTTGTGGTTGACAATGAATCCCTCCAAATAATTCGACTCCCATCTTTCAGCAGGAAAGTTTTTAGAAACTAAGTATATGCATTACCTTTGCATTAGAAGCATAAAGTGTTTCTATATGGGGAGCTATAGACTTCTGATTTTCGCTTAATCTGCCAGATAAAGTGCTCTGTGTGCAGTAGTTTTTGCTGACAAACTGGTACACGACTTTCGCCTCTTGCTGTTCAAGACAAAGGCATCAGACTCAGCATGCAAAAAGGTTCTTATTTCTCCTTTTAAAAGGTGAGTCAAAAGACCACTTATGAATGCTTTTTTCCTGAGTCTGTTATACAACAGCAGCCACTCCAGAGATAAACACAGCTATCAGGCAAACTAGCTCAATTAATCAAATTTGACATGAGTAGGTGTTGGTCTGAATCAGTCTTGATTGCAGAATTATTGTGCACAATTAAAATTTAGGGTAGTTATGACAGCTCACTGTGAAGTATGTGAACTCCTACTAAACTGAAGTTGTTTTAAAGCGATGGTTCACCCAAAAATTAAAATGCATATCACAACTCGTTCGAAGGCCAACGTGTTTAATAACCTAATCTAAAAATGATGATGTTCAAATATGCCCGATCAAATGAAGAAGAATATGATTTGAAAAATGAAGCAGTGGTGAGACGTTTCAGTGAAATTACTTTGGTCTTTTCAGAAATAATCATTCTGCATTTAGTACGGGGCTGAAATGTCTTGAAGGTTAATACATAATGACAACATTTTAATTGTAGATGAACCTTAAAGACTGACAATAACAACTCCTTTTTAACTGAGAATTTGCTCTGGTACTAAGCAAAGCTTAGTAAAAGATCTGGGAAACTACAGCTTTCATCTATGGCAAGCTGTGCTGATAATGTTATATTTGGCAGAGCATCTGCAAATATTTGCCACATATTTGACTTCTTATGAGATTATGAGACTGCACAAGTTCGAACATTTGGTATTTGAGCTTAATGTACACAAAAGTTTTCCAGTCATTTAAAAATATTAACTAATCCACCACGAAAACTCTCTAACATAACATCATAATTTGCTCTCTAAATCTCTGCCAGATATTTGTGGATTTGATCTGACATTTACTGTGATTTGTTGCAATATCAATTAGGTAATGTTTTAATAAAATTTGTTATTTCAGCCGATTCAAATGTTATCACTCGATTGAATGGGCGTTATCATCTGATAGATATGGACCAGTAGGGGCCTTCTTTGCCTACTAGTAGGCTTAGAATGCTGTTATCATCCATTCACATGGCTAATCAACTATAGATCACATACGACTTTGGCCATAAGTTAACAAGAATTGTTTATATTATTTATTAAATCTCCCATTAATTGTATTTTATTAACGTCTACCCCAACCCTAAACCCAATCGTCACAGTAATGTAAATACCAAACTGGATCTGGAGTTTTCTCTATTAGTATAGCTTATTAACAACGAAAATTATTGATATTATTTTTTTAAATTTCCCATTAATTGCATTTTATTAACATCTACCCCTAAACCCAATTGTCACAGTAATGTAAAAACAGATCCGGAGTCTTCTCTATTAGTATAGCTGATTAACCACAAAAATTATTTATATAATTTATTAAGGTAACACTTTACATGGTTTCCGCTACATTCATTTCTCCATGGCGGGGCACCACACCAAAATGCATCCCGCCACAGATACATTACAGCTTCTCATTGAAAACATTGTCCCTGTTGTTCTTTTTAATAGCAGATTATAATTACACCAAAACATATTAAAAGATAAGTGAATTATAACAGCGCAAACTTTTCTGTAACCATAGTAGTGCTGTGCGCTATTTGTTTAACCCTTTGAGGTTACGTGCTGACTGACTGACTGACAGGTGCATGAGGCCAGCAAACACGACATGGCTTTCAGTTATGATGAACACAGATTGCATAATTATAATTTAGTTATAGATAATGGTCTGTGGTTCTGCATACAGTGACTTTATCTTGCTGGAGTATATAGTTTATAGCCATTTCACTTTACTTCAGGATGCATTAATGCCGCTCTGTAGGTCTATTGGAAACATTCACAAATATTCCTAGAAAATCTACTAAATGTTGGAGACATACTTACTACATAAACGCTCTAAACCGCACTTCAGCAGCGTTTATTTGAGGGGGCGTGCAAGAGGTTATGTGCACAAGTAGAAGAAATCGGCACGCAAGCACACTTGTATTGCACATAAATGTGATCTCGACTTGTAATACTGTGCTTATGACATTTCAACATTTGTCATTGAAACAACGCCATAGTTGGTAGATTTGTGTAAAAGGTCAGTCGCCACCGCTGGAAAAATCCTAGAGGAAATGCTGCTTTATTTGGATTATCCATTTGAGTATTAGTGGACTGTCTGCTTAATATCTGTTGATACTGCTCCTTCAACAGACTTTTAACTGACTATAAGAAACTTTGCAAGTACTTATAATCTAATGAGAATTAGTTGGCATGTAGATGCAATGTAACTTATATTCAACAAACGGACCATCAAAATAAAGTGTGATCTTTATTAAATTTCCCATTAATTGCATTTTATTAACGTCTACCCCTAAACCCAATTGTCACAGTAATGTAAAAACAGATCTGGAGTCTTCTCTATTAGTATAGCTGATTAACCACAAAAATTATTTATATCATTTATTAAGGTAACACTTTACATGGTTTCCGCTACATTCATTTCTCCATGGCGGGGCACCACACCAAAATGCATCCCGCCACAGCTACATTACAGCTTCTCATTCAAAACATGGTCCCTGTTGTTGTTTTTAATAGCGGATTATAATTACACCAAAACATATTAAAAGGTAAGCGAATTATAACAGCGCAAACTTTTCTGTAACCATAGTAGTGCTGTGCGCTATTTGTTTAACCCTTTGAGGTTACGTACTGACTGACTGACTGACTGACTGACAGGTGCATGAGGCCAGCAAACACGACATGGCTTTCAGTTATGATGAACACAGATTGCATAATTATAATTTAGTTATAGATAAAGGTCTGTGGTTCTGCATACAGTGACTTTATCTTGCTGGAGTATATAGTTTATAGCCATTTCACTTTACTTCAGGATGCATTAATGCCGCTCTGTAGGTCTATTGGAAGCATTCACAAATATTCCTAGAAAATCTACTAAATGTTGGAGACATACTCACTACATAAACGCTCTAAACCGCACTTCAGCAGCGTTTATTTGAGGGGTGTGCAAGAGGTTATGTGCACAAGTAGAGGAAATCGGCACGCAAGCACACTTGTATTGCACGTAAATGTGATCTCGACTTGTAATACTGTGCTTATGACATTTCAACATTTGTCATTGAAACAACGCCATAGTTGGTATATTTGGGTAAAAGGTCTGCCGCCACCGCTGGAAAAAATCGTAGAGGAAACGCTGCTTTATTTGGATTATCCATTTGAGTATTAGTAGACTGTCTGCTTAATATCTGTTGATACTGCTCCTTCAACAGACATTTAACTGACTATAAGAAACTTTGCAAGTACTTATAATCTAATGAGAATTAGTTGGCATGTAGATGCAATGGAACTTATATTCAACAAACAGACCATCAAAATAAAGTGTGATCTTTATTGAATTTCCCATTAATTGCATTTTATTAACGTATACCCCTAAACTCAACTATCACAGTAACATAAAACACATCTGGATCTTGATTATTCTCTATTAGTATAGCTGATTAATCACAAGAAATGTGTATATAATTTGTTAAATTTACCATTAATTTTATTTTATTAACATCTACCCTTTCCCAGAGCTGGAAGGGCATCCGTTGTGTAAAACGTGCTGGATGAGTTGGCGGTTCATTCCGCTGTGGCGACCCCGGATTAATAAAGGGATTAAGCCGAAAAGAAAATGAATGAATGAATAACATCTACCCTAACCCAACCCTAAACCCAACCGCCACAGTAATGTAAAAACAGACATGAATCTGGAGTCTTCTCTGTTAGAACAGCTGAATAACCATGAGAATTATTTATATTATTTATTAAATTTCCCTTGACTTGCACTTTTATTAACCCCTACCCCTATCCTAAACCCAACCACAGTAAAAACAGATCTGGATCTGGAGACTTCTCTGTTAGTACTGAATAGCTATATAACCATGTGGATGGATGATAACCATCTACTGGCCCCATCTTATCAGCTGATAACCACTGATAACGTCCATTCAATCAAGTGATAATATTTTAAGCGGGTGATAATTTTATTAAAAATTGTGTCATTAAATACACAATTTAATACAATAAAATACACAATAACTTGCATAAAAAATTATGTTACTTTCTATTAGGCCATGCAGTAAAGACAAAAATATCACAATGGTTTTTACTGTATTTTGTGTGTATGTGCTGGTTCCAGTTGCTGGTTTTAAAATCATGTCATGGATAAATAAACATGACAGTAAAACCACCACCCTTAACCATCTCTTATTTATGGCTATTTACATGGCAGACTTCGTAAGCAGAAAGACTGAGCACTCGACTAGAGAGGAAATGGATCTGCTCATGCACGAAGTTAAAGCAAGCAAACCATCTCCGGAATGAGTCAGATTCCACCAAAGCCCCCTGTGAAGAAGGAGGTATAGGAGGAGGTACAGTATAGCGGTTTTTATATTACTGTTTATAATAATAATCTTTCACATTTGAATCCTGTAGTTTTCATATTTAATTAAAATTAATCTAAAATGTAGATGTTAGGATCAGTATGTTAGTTGTAAGCTATTGTGTTTAAGCTTATTTGTGTTTAAAAACTGATATAAACATCAAAAGCTTGCAGTTTGTCACTTCTGTCTAAATGGGTAAACAATTTTTTTTTTCACGTCACCTCATACTTCAGTTTCTCTTTAAATCTTGAACAATCAAATGCTCTCTAGTGTCCGCCCCCTTCAAGACACTTCACATTTGCTGTTCATTTGACTGCTCAAGGTCAACCACACTCACTGCAGAGCTGTGATCAAACAAAATGCTATTGGCTGTTTTTTTTAAAGGAGAGGGGCTACTCTATGTCCTATCCTCTCTTCATGTTTCAGTTGACATTGTCAAACGTTGAATTAAAAATGCTAATTTCAAAGCACTTCATGGGACCTTTAAAAATATTTTTGTGCTGCTGTGTATCCCTGCGTGTGCAATAAGCAAAGTGTACGTGCGTTTTGGGCTTGCCCATCACTAACACACTCTGCAAATTACAACAACAAATCCTGTGCCGTTGACTTTAGAGTACCAGCTTTTAGTTGGTCAATTTAGTGATTTGGGGGCCCTGAGCAGTTCCAGCCACTAGCCCTACAGTAATATTGGCCTACATTTTTATCGTAATGCAATCGTTTGCTTAAAATTAATTCATAACTAAAAATATTTAATAAAAATATATAAATAAAGCATTGGCAACGAATTTCATAATCGATTCGTTGTCGCGCGACACAGGGATGTGTGATTATTAAAAAATCACTTTAGTTCAGCACGGAGTGGAGTGAACACGGTCTCTCTCGCACACTGATGCAGAGTTCGACGCCTCATAGATAGGGATAAGGAGGAAGGGAGTTCAACAGCAGGGTAAATCACTAAAGAATCCTACTTTTGTTCCGTTTTGAAGTGAGGACCGTAAAGTCCCTGGTGCTGGTGTTTTTACTCATTATCCAGCTTGACAAGCGTGACAAGTTAGTGTTAGCTCGTTTACCCTAAGAGCTGCAACTGAAAAATTCAAACTGAGCTTTGGTGCGTTGTCTGGCACTGAGCCAAAGAAAGACTTGTCATATCACAATTATGCAGCGTTTATGTTTTAGGCATACAGACAAGTACTAGTAAAACAATACATTTAAAGTTTGTAAAACACACAAGGAAGTCTAACAATCCATTAAAATATAATTTGCCGGTTTGTTTTATTCATATCAGACACTGTACACATAGTGAAATTAACTATAAAGTTAGATCTATTTTTTTAAGTTCACCAGCCACTTGCTTGCATGTATTTTGGGAGTAACTTTTGAATTTACTTGCTGACTCCTGCGTGTTCTACTTTTATGAATGAGGCAAAAGGCCGTAAGTAAACATGCCGACACCCATCTTACATTATAGATCACGATCACTTGCACGTTTTTGGGAATTTGAATATCAGATAGTTGATGACATGATGAGCAAGCGTGTAAATATGTTGAAATAAAACAAAACAAAAAAAAAATATATATATATAAGGGATACATCTGTCATACAGTACTATTGTGGCTGCGCTGTGTCACGTGACAAACATGATGCGTTGACATGGGGTGAACGTTCTAAAATAATGATCGCCCAAAATAACTGACGCCTGGCTCCAGAATATTTTAAGCTCAACAGTGAAAGAGTTAATAACAGTAGTAAAACAGCTGTGGTATAGTTACTTTGCAATTTGCAAGACTAAAGACACATTTTTCTTCACTCGCCTTTTTTTGGATCATTCATTTTTCAATCTGTTGTCAGTATAGCTGAACTACAAAAAAGCTTTTCTTTCTTAGTCATTTTGCCTCAGTTCCACTCCAAATATCTAAAAAATCTTAAATCAGGAACAGACAAGAAAAATGGCATGAGATAATTAAGTGATGCTCAACTTCTGTGAGATTATATCTTATTATAGATTATTTTTCTTATCCCATTGGCAAATTATTTAGCTTGTTTTAAGCAAACAATCACTTAATTTTAAGGTGTTTTTCCCAGAAAAAAAGACATATTTTCTCATGCTATTGCATGTGCCCAGTGTGTATCTTGATTTAAAAAGATTTACATATTTGGATTCAAAACAGGAAAAAATGACTTTTATTATTATTATTATTATTATTATTATTATTATTATTATTATTATTATTATAACAGCTCAGGGAGGAGCTTTTTTGAATAAAGGGTTAGGGTTTAGGGTTAGGGTTAGGTAATCGTTAGTCGCCCCTATGGAAGATGATGTAATCGCATCTCACATCAACTGTGGTTCAGTTAATTTTCAAATGTGTTGTGTTGCGTGTGTGTGTGTGTGTGTGTGTGTGTGTGTGTGTGTGTGTGTGTGTGTGTGTGTGTGTGTGATTAGAAGATTAATTCTGAATGAATATTTTCCCAAAAATGTCCCTTAATCACATTCTCGTCTTATTTTTATTAGTCAACGAAAATGTCAGTATATTTTTATTATAGCTGTCTTCATCATAACTTAATTTTCATTTAGTTTTAGCAAAGTCTCTTTAAGGCAAATTATTTCACTCAGCGGCCATCTTTAAAACGCCTCTCGGGCAGTATGCTCGGGCATTCTGTCTAATCACACAAAATCTGCAGAAACTCACGTCTGGTCCAAGCCCCTCCACCATAGTATCGTCAGTCCATAGTGATAGATGATTGGCTCCTGTACTAGGAGCTTTATTCACCATATTGACAGTTACATTTTTCCGCATTCAAAAAGATACATGTGACATGTTTTGTGTATTCTTTAGTCTTTGGTTTTAGTCTAGTTTTCGTCTGTAGAAACTTTTTCGTCAACGAAGTCAACACTGGTATGTGTGTGAATGCAAGAGTGTATGAGTGTTTCGCAGTGATGGGTGGTGGCTGGAAGGGCATGCGCTGCGTAAAACATATGCTGGATAAGTTGGCGGCTCATTCCGCTGTGGTGACCATTGATTAATAAAGGGACAACGCCGGAAAGAAAATGAATGAATGAATAAATGACCTTCATCTGATTTGAATGCTGGACTGATCAATGATTGGGGGTGGGGGGACACATTTGCACGGATGTAATAATTAGGGTAAAACTGTATTTGTTAGACACTTACCAAACAAAATGTTACAAAATGGCATTAAATATAATTTATAAAAACTTCTAGGTATTTATTGAGGGCTCTCAGATTTTCTGGGGCCTTAAGCTGCCGCTTACCTTGCTTATTGATTGAATCTGCCCCTGCTCAAAATAGCAACACTCCAAGAATGTGTTTTTAGCACACTTCCTTTTCAGACCAGCACATCCATGCAAATATATTAGCTATTTAAATAATGTGGCACAGAACATGAAAATGATACCTATGCCCATCAAAAACTTACAAAAACATTGCGCCAAGTGTACGATTGGGCACTTTCTTAATGAACACCATGTTGGTGTTTCGTGATATCAAATTTTTACAAGGTCGATAATTAGCCCAATGCTCAACCCCCAACCTGGAGAACCAGGACATAAACACACTACGGACAATTTTGCTTACCCAATTCATTTATAGCGCATGTCTTTGAACTTGTGGGGGAAACAGTGCACCTAGAGGAAACCCACATGAACACGGGGAGAACATGCAAACTCCACAAAGAAATGCCAACTGACCCAGTCATGGCTCGAACCAGCGACCTTTTTGCTGTCAGGCGACAGCGATACCCACTGTGCCACCCGAATCTCACTTATAGCTTGCTTAAACTTTCTTTATTCAGTGTATCATATCCTATATTAAATGAAAATCCATACAGGGATTTCAGGGTTTCATCACACAGTAAATGAGTTTTTAAATACATTTACCCTACATGCCACAAAGCAAATATTTGAGGACATCTTAAGCAATAATTCACGTAGGAATGAAAATTTACTCTGCCTCACATGGCTCCAGCAATTTCTTTTTTTCTAATAAACTCAAAAGAAGATTTTTTTTTTCCAATGCTGGAAATTTGTAGCCATTGACATCCATAGTAGAAAAAATACTAGTGCGGTCTGGGGTTAGCATTTCTAACATTCTCCATAATAACTTCTGTTTTGTTCAACAGAAAAAAATCAGGCAGGTTTTGGCAAAATTTGGGGGTGAGTAAATTTCTCATTCATTCATTCACTCACTTTCCTTCAGCTTAGTTTGGTTCTAGTGATTACCAAGCCAGCCGACGTTTCTGTGCGGAGTTCTCCCCATGCTCGTGTGGGTTTTCCCTGGGCCCCGCGGTTTCCTCCCACCGCCCGAAAACATGCAACTATGTTAATTGACTAATCCAAATTGGCTCCATAGACATGCTAGTAAGTAGTTATCACTTAAGAGCAATCACTATCTGTTCACTAGCTACTACAACAGGGGAGTTCTCGAGATCTACCTGAGCTCACGAGATCTACCTGAGCTCAAACTCCCCTCTCTCCTTGCAACAGGAGGGAACCCCAGGCTCGAGGATCTTATGAGCTCAGCACTCTCTCCCGGGACAGCATTATTATTATTATTATTGTTGTTATTATTATTATTATTATTATTTCCTTTATTTAACCAGGAGATCATATTGAGACAGTACTGTCTCTTCTTCCAGTGAGACCTGGTCAAGATGGTAGGCAGCACATAAAGTTTCACATAAAAATCATAAAAACAATACCACAAAATTACAAAATCACCATTTATAAAAAGATCAGATCATAAAAGACAATTACAAGTATCCTTTAAGACGTTGTACAGAAGATGTTTAAAAGTAGTCAGAGTCGGAAATGTGTCAAGCTGGTTTTGCAGGTCATTCCAAGCCCAAGGAGCATAAAAGGAAAAGGCATGTTTGCCAGGTTCTGACAATACCTTTGGGACTGTTAAACGAATACAGGAACCAGATCTAGTGTGTTGGTTATTTATGTGAAATGTTAACAAATTAGAAAGATAGGATGGTAATTTACCTAAGAGAGCCTTTAAAATAAATAAGTACAAATGTAATTTTCTCCTTTGAAATAAAGATAACCTAAGGAGCCTAAGGAATCCTACAAAATACAATGATGCGTCCGTGAATCTGCGCCTGTGACAAAGCGTATTGCTGCATGATGAACAGAATCTAGTTTTCTAAGTAGAGTAGCGGCTGCATGCTTATATAGATGACATGCCAAACAAGCTTTATAATCAATCATTAGCTAAGTGTGAACTCTTGAAAATGTCATTAAATATTAATGGTAAAAATTATTTGACAGTATTGACACATACTGAGAAAAAATATATATTCTGAATAAATGATCAGAAAAATATCAATGAAACATTTATAATGGCCTCACGACAATCCTGTTTATGACAGATTTAAGTTTTGTTGCCTTGGTAATGTCATGACAAAGACACTGACAAGTTGTGATTCATGAAATGGCGGCTCAGTGGTTAGCACTGTTGCCTCACAGCAAGAAAGTCACTGGTTCGAGTCCCGGCTGGGTCAGTTGGCATTTTTGTCTGGAGTTTGCATGTTCTCCCCATGTTCGAGTGGGTTTCCTCCTGGTGCTCTGGTTTCTCCCACAGTCCAAAGACATGTACTGTAGGTGAACTAATTTGGCTGTAGTGTATGTGTGTGAATGAATGTGTATGGATGTTTCCCAGTGATGGGGTGCAGCTGGAAGGGCATCCGCTGTGTAAAACATAGCTATTATACTGGATATACACTTATATCGGATAAGTTGGTGGTTCATACCGCCGTGGCGACCCCTGATTAATAGAGGGACTAAGCCAAAGGAATTAAGTTGTGATTTATTCATGTACTGTATGTCAAGTTGTCACAAAAAGGACATCTCAAACAATGTCATCTTTACATTTAAATTGCCAGAGCCGAGCCAATGACACTTAATGAAGGTTGTCATACGCATGTATATAATTTCCTTCATATTCATGAAATGTGTCTTCATAATTATAAGAATACCCCTTCAAGTAGTGTTAACACAACCAAAAAAGAGACTTTTACATGTTTTATGCCGCAGCAGTGAAATATACCCATCTTTACTGAATGTGGCTAGAAGACTGTTTGATTAAGGTGTATTGTGTTAAGATCTAGCTCTTCTGTTATTCTGTTATCAGAAACATATATTTGGTTGATTTTGAGTTTTAAAAACTGTTCATGAATGTGCCGGATTTTACTTATTACAATCCCTTGTCATTCAAAATGCCTATTTGTATCTAATTGGAACATTTTTCCCACTGACTGCTCCCATTTTCATATGATGCACTGTAAATTACAGTAGCAAATCGCAACAAAACAGCAGAATTATTTCACTTTTTTTTTTTAATAGACTATGATTCAAAGAGATGAAAGGTTAGACTAAGCCTTCATGGAAATATGATAGGGATTACTTTAAGCTGTACATAAAAAGCAAAACTGTCAGCTTTATTCACAAAGATAGAACTACTGTGATAGTCTTGCTCTGATCTTTAATTGGGAACTGCAAGCATGTTTTCTTATGATTGGCAGCATTTAAATTCTGTTCATTAGAGTCAAAGCCCATGCGTTAGAATCAACTGTTTACTTGTGTATAACAATGCAATTAAACCTCCGCCTGGTTTAGATCGAGATTAGCACAATTCTTGATATTAAAGGGAAAGTTCAGCCAAAAATGAAAATTCTGTCATCATTTACTCACCCCTGACCAAACCAGTTTTTCTTTGTTTCTTTGTTTTTGTTCTGTTGAACACAAAAGAAGATATATTGAAGAATGTTGGAAACTAGGGCAGCACTGTTGTCTCACAGCAAGAAGATAGCTGGTTCGAGTCCCGGCTGGGTCAGTTGGCATTTCTGTGTGGAGTTTGTATGTTCTCCCCGTGTTGGTGTGGGTTTCCTCTGGGTGCTTCGGTTTTACCCACAGTCGGAAGACATGCGTTATAGGTGAATTGAATAAGATAAATTTGCCATAGTGTATGAGTGTGAATGTGAGAGTGAGTGGGTGTTTCCCAGTACTGGGTTGTGGCTGGAAGGGCCTCCGCTATGTAAAACATATGCTGGATAAGTTGGCGGTTCATTCCAGTGTGGCAACCCCTGATAAATAAAGGGACTAAGCCGAAGGAAAATGATTGAATAAATATTCGGCTTAAAAATCTGTAATCTACGAATGTAAATAAGGTTGTGTCCCAAGACCTTTGGTGCTTGAATTGTATGTCTTTTTGTTTTTGTTGTCATTTGAAAGTGTTTTTTGATCGGATTTGTTTGAAAAAGGAATATATATATATATATATATATATATATATATATATATATATATATATATATATATATTTTAAAAATCTGCAATCTGATGCTTCAGAAAAATGGAAATGCTAGGAAATTCTTTAAAGTTATTCACATGAAGTTATAAACAATGCATGTTACTAATCCAAAAAATCTAATTTCCTATATTTATGGTTGAAAACTCACAAAATATCTCCACAAAAAAAGATCTTTGCTTAATATTCAATGTTGCATTTCTGTGTCTAGTTTGCATTTTTTCCTTGTGTTTATGTGGGTTTCCTCCAGGTGCTTCGGTTTCCCTTCGGTTTAATTGTGTAAACAAAAATTGGCTGTAATGTTTGAGTGTGAATGTGAGAGGGTATGGATGTTTCCCATTTCTGGGTTGTGGCTGGAGGGGCATCCTCTGCGTACAACATATGCCGGAATAGTTGGTAGTTCATTCCATTGTGGTGACCCCTGATAAAAGACTAAGCCGAAGAAAATGAATGAATGCTGAAAACCTGTAGCCATCTATGTAAAACAAATACTATGGAAGTCAATGGTTACAGGTTTCCAGCATTCTTCAGTATATCATTTTTTGTGTTCAATGGAACAAACAAACAAGTGAGAAACGGGTTTGTAAGAAGTCAGCGGTGTTGTTGACTAAACGGAATTGTTTTTGTGGGAAGGGAGGGGAGAGGTTGGGGTAGGAATAAGAGGTTAAGCTATAGGCATGACAGAAATTTCTTCAGAAGTTTATTGCTTGTAAAACGCATTTATCCATATATAAAAGACCAAAAAATACAAATAAAAAAAATCTCTTGAAGGGATTGTCACAATGACTGTCACAACACAATTGCTTTGCTTTGCTACAGTCTTACAACAGAACAGCTCAATGAAATGTATCTTAAATGGCTTCAGATAATAAAGCCATCTAAACAGGAGTCTTAACAGGTTCATCATTTGTTAAGAGTCGTTCAATCTGAGCTGTTAAACTAGGTATAGCGAGATACTGATAATGTACAATAATACTGCAGTATATACACTGTATATATATTTGTTCTCAAAGGGAATTTCAGATCATGTAATTGCTTGATTGTAATTATAAAATTTGATAAAAAGATTCATGTAGCGTAATTGTCTGAATAATAGTTTGTCTGCTTCGTTTGACTCCCTATTTTTATGCTTTAGTACACTGTAAAAAAAATATGTGATCAAAAAGTCATGGCAACAAATGCATTTCTGTTAATTTAACTTAATTTAATACGTTAATCAGGTTTCCACACATTTATTTTAGCTATACAAAGGTTAACCTAATATTTGTGTTCAGTTTGACTGATTTAAGTTGAGATGTCTAAGAAAGTTACTTTGATTCGACTAAAAGAATTACGTTTATTTATTGAGTTTTTCTACAAAAAAGTAACACTGTATAAAATTATATGATTAGTTAGTCCTGAAAGCATATGTTTTTAGCTCATTGTAACTTATTAAACTTGTTAATCGTGTTCTAAGTTAATTTTATAAGTTACGCAAGGTGTTTTAATTCCGGTTAACATAATAAATGTTCTGGACTTAAAAATTTAAGGCAGCCATGATTGTTTTACAGCATAGTTGCATTACTTAATTGCTTTCTATGGTACGTAATGTGTTATGTTACTTTTGACTTACTTTTGCATTACATTTTCTGACCTGGCTGAGGCTTGATCTCTTTCAGATCTCTTTCTTTTTTTCTTCTTTTTTTAAATAGAGGAGATCTGCAATTAACAGCACACTGTAGAACCTTTAATTACATTTAAAAACTCATAATATAAATAATGTAGAATAATGTTATCTTCTGAGAACTTCTTGACCCAGATTAATAAAAGTTTAAAGCAATGCGTTTGCTACTTTTGTACTTTTCGTCATATTAGTGAAGTAAAATCACTGTCCATTCAGATAATCCTCTTTTCCTTTTCTTCAATGCGCTCAAATCAATGAGAATTTTTCATCGCAGAAATGTAAGGCTCAACCATCTTTATTTCTACCTGTTTCTGCATTCTCTCATTGCGTGCGTGCTTTAGTGTGACTATGATCATTTAATTCAGCAATTTATTTTTTAAGTGAATAAACTAAACTAAAAAGTAACTCTCATTACATTTTTTAAAAAAGTTACTCAAATATTATTACTTAATTTTTAAAAGTAATGTGTTCCTTTACTCGTTACTTAGAAAAGTAATATTACTACATAACTTTTGTTACTTGTAATGTGTTACACCCAACACTGCTTATAAGTATTGGTTACACTAGATTAGGGAACCAAATTAGTTTAAAACACAAGTAAACTATTTACACATTCACATTTATTGACATTTGTTTACATGAATATATTTCAAAACCACATGTTTTGCATGCTTTCTGCCTGTTTCAAATATGATTTTACTGTGCTTGATTGCATATTTTCTGTAAGTAGATGTTATGGCAAACTAAAGCCTCTTGAAAATCATATTAAATTTGTTCTTAGAAAATAACACTGTTTTTATCAGTCTGTGATGATTAAGTGGGGACTAAAGAGTTTTTTTAGCTTTGGTCTTACTCCGTTAACCAAATTATGGTTAAAGTGATTCAGGTTCTGACAAGAGCTTTGGAAAGAGGAAAAAGTTGAACTTTAATTCAAATTGCTCTTTGATTGCTAATTCTTTGGTAAGATTATTTCACACAAGCACTGAACTGAGACTGTGCAGCAACAACTGTTGCATTAATAATAATGGTAAAGCTTTAGAAGTTACTCTTCTAGTACTCTTTAGTATACATGCCTTTTAAGTCACAGAAATCTGGTCAACATAAAAGCACATTTCACAACTACTCAACCTTGTTTTGTTGACCACTGTGTGTAGGTATAGTGTGTCCACAGTTATATTGGAGTGATGTAAAGACAATAAGTCCCTTTTTTTATTTCCTGACATTAAAATAGGATCCAAATCCCTCCCATTTTGAGGCCCACCGCAACGTGATGTAGGAGTGCAGTTCCTTGCCCACCGAATTGATTGACAGCCATTGACAGGTCTCCATAGTAGTGTGTATAATCATCAACAAGACAGGACGTGCTCAAAGCAACTGGGATTAAAAGATCTGTTGAGCTCTCTGTGATCATCAGTCATCATCAAATGGGATCAAAAAGTTTAAAATGTTTTTAAAACGAATTGAATTGAAATGAATTACTGTACAGCGATTTTACTGTCTTTACATGTCACCACAGCCACATGTCAGAACAATTATAGAAAAAGATGCTTCAATCCTGGTTTGTGGACATTAAGTCAGGTTTATTTGGTTCGTTAACATAACAGATAGGGATATTAAAGTGTATCCTGTCACATTTGCCGCACGTTTAACTGTGTGCGTGCGTGTGTGTGCGTGTTTGTGTGAACTTTGAATTAACTCCACAACAAATACGTCAAATAATCATTGGTAAAGTTCTTACTGTAGTATTTCTCACAAACGTTACGTGAGATCTGCTTCCATCATGTCACTGTGCAGTTTATCTGATGCAGCCGAAGCGGAGATTGAGGCACACTCTGACAGGCACGTGGGAACGGTGGGCGGGGAGAACTAGCATAAAGGCACAGGAAACAAAAACAGCTGCATTGTGTATTCAGAGAAAAATCACAAAATTCTGAAAGGTGTAAAATAATCTGATGAGTGTTTTGAGCTGAAACTTTTCAAACACATTCTGGACACACAAAAGACTTAGCTTAAATCTTGAAAAAGGGGTGAAATATGTGCCCTTTCCTACTATGAAATGGTTCCTCAGAATATCTTAATTTCGTGTTTAACAGAAGAAAGAAACTTACAAAGCATAGGAAACATTGTTAGAGTAAATTTGAAGGCTGATTGAATAATAATAAATGTTCATTTAGGATGAACTATTCCTGTAAATCAGCAACACGGACAGAAATGATGTCCCAACTGGCTGAAAACAATTTCATGTTGAATTGGTGTTGATTTGCAAGCTCACTGCATGCATTGCAGCTTGATTAAATTATGTGGTTATTGTTATAGATGTTTGTTTTTTCTGCTGACTTTATGCTGTAGTTGCAGCTGTTGCTGTTGCCATTGTTGGATGTTTGTGGTGTAGCAGTGTTAAGAGCTCATTGACTAGAATGTGTTCATTATCACTGTAATCGAGCTGTGTGGGTTAAGTGTTGAGGTCTATAAAGTGATTCAAACAGTAGAGCATGATGTCAGAAAAGTCTAGGTCAATTTGCAGGAAATAAATAACTGATTAAATATACTTTATACTCTGAGTTCTGAACTGCCATTTGATATAAATAAACCTGTAGAAATCAGTTAAAGCATCCATTTATCTTCTCAGCTGTAAAGGTTTTCGTTTTAATGTAAGGAAGGAGTTTTTTTTGTGTTTTATATGGTGTGTTTTGTTGTTTTATCTGATATGCTTGTGCTGAACTATGAAGTGAACTGAATTTAAATAATCTGCTTTAAATTCATATGTGTAATATAGATGACAAAAGCAATTACTAACTGATAATCTGTGCAGTTCATGAACAAACAAATGTTGCTATTTTGCAGCTATTATTAACAGCTCTGCATTATTTTGTTGGTTAGAATCATCAAGTAATTTTCCTTTTGCTTAGTCTTTGATTTATCAGAGGATGCCACAGCAGAATGAACCGCCAACTATTGTTTTATGCAGTGGATGCCCTTCCAGTCGCAACCCAGTACTGGGAAAAACCCATATACACTCATACAGACTTACATGCAATTTACACAATTTACACAAAAATCCATTATTTTACAGTATTTTTCAGGCACCCCAGCTGTCTAAAAAAATTAAAATAAATACAGTAAAATAACAGCCGTTTAATTACAGAAATTTACAGTAAAATAACGGACGTTAAATTACAGAAATTTAGCGTAAAATAACGGCCGTTAAATTACAGAAATTTAGCGTAAAATAACAGACGTTAAATTACAGAAATTTACAATAAAATAACGGATGTTAAATTACAGAAATTTACTGTAAAATAATGGACGTTAAATTACAGAAATTCACTGTAAAATAACGGACATTAAATTACAGAAATTTACCATGAAATAACAGATGTTAAATTACAGAAATTTACAATAAAATAACAGATGTTAAATTACAGAAATTTACTGTAAATTAACAGACGATAAATTACAGAAATTTACCGTAAAATAACAGCCGTTAAATTACAGAAATTTACCATAAAATAATGGACATTAAATAACAGAAATTTACCGTGGGATAACAGATGTTAAATTACAGAAATTTACTGTAAAATAACAGACGTTAAATTACAGAAATTTACCATAAAATAACGGCCGTTAAATTACAGAAATTTACTGTAAAATAACAGACGTTAAATTACAGAAATTTACCATAAAATAACGGCCGTTAAATTACAGAAATTTACTGTAAAATAACAGACGTTAAATTACAGAAATTTACCATAAAATAACGGACGTTAAATTACAGAAGTTTACTGTAAAATAACGGACATTAAATTACATAAATTTACAGTGAAATAACAGATGTTAAATTATAGAAATTTACTGTAAAATAATTGACGTTAAATAACAGAAATTTACCATAAAATAACAAATGTTAAATTACAGAAATTTACTGTAAAATAACGGCCGTTAAATTACAGAAATTCACAGTAAAATAACAGATGTTAATTACAGAAATTTTCAGTAAAATAACGGATGTTAAATTACAGAAATTTACCGTAAAATAACGGACATAAAATTACAGAAATTTACTTTAAAATAACGGATGTTAAATTGCAGAAATTCCGCTGTGTAAAACATATGCTGTATAAGTTGGCAGTTCATTCTGCTGTAGCGACCACAGATTAAAGGGCCTAAGCCAGGGATGGGCAAACTCGATCCAGCAACTTTCTTGCTGTGAGGAGACAATGCTAACCACTGAACCACCATGCCACCCCTTGATTAAAAAAAATATAAATGTTACCCTTAATACACTAATAATCACCACACGCTACTGTGCTATTAAAATGAAATTAAGTAACTTTTTTAAAGTGCGGACTTAAATTGTCAACACCAAAAGTTGTTGGAGGAGACGTCAAGGTCCCATAATAAATTCTGAAAAGGTAAAAACAGAAAAATACCAGTAAATGATTTACCTTTGGACAGTTTCTGTCAAAATATACAATGTAAAAAAGATGTGTTCATTTAAAAACTGGCCATTCAGGAGTGTTAAGATTTTCTGATTGAATGATGGGACCTTGATCTCTCTTCTGACATCATTTGAAGATGAAAATTTAACTATGCCATTTAACAAATTGACTTTTATTGTACTTTGATATTTTTATTAGTTTTAATGATGGAACAGTCATACAACTTTTAATAATTACATGTTCTTTTACCCCGCTGTTTCCAAGGCCTCTCACGCCATTTTCAATCGTCTTTATTAATTAATTTATTTATTGAATTAACCAATTTCTTTTATTATAATGCCCTTTTTTTTGCATAAAAAGCATACAGTATTTGTACAGAATTTGTCATTTCTCACCCCATTATCAACAACTTATTTATACTGACCTCCCTATACTCAACCTTACCTCTGAATTTTATTGTAATGTAATAAAAAGCAACTTTTTCTAAAGCTGCACAGGAATGATAATTATCGTAAGAAGTGCTATACAAATAAACTTCTATTCAAATGAATTTAAAGAGCACCTATTTGACCTCTTTTACAAGATGTAAGGTGTGCCTTTGGTGTCTCCAGAATGTGTATGTAAAGTTTCAGCTCAAAATACCCATCAGATAATTTATTGTAGCATCCAGAATCTGCCCATTTTGGTGTCTGAGTACAGGGTAGCTGTTTTTGTAGCAGGTGGCTTTAAATGTAAATGAGCTGCTCCCAGCCATTCCCATGTCCGTGTCTGTTTCTTCATGCGTTACATCAGATAAACAGCAGTAAGTGACAGAGACAGACATGGATGAAGCTGATTACAGCACATTAGTCAAAAATACAAAGTAAGTTTGTTTGATGTATTTGTGGCGGAGCCTTTCTGAAATGATGAGTCACACACAAATGCCGTTTGCAGAACACACACACACACACACACACATATACGCGTTTACTGACACCATGCGGCAGTGATGATTATAGTGGTCCCTCGCCATAACGCGGCTCACCTTTCACAGTCTCGCTAATTTTTTTGTGCAAATTGACATGCTTTAAATTTTTTTACAGCGCATTTTGTTCTGCGTCCTGATTGGCTGTAGACCATTGTCAGTCAATTTCCTCCATGTCTCTTGTACAGTAGCCTACAGCTTGCCAAGCTAACATAAATCTTTGATTGCTAGCAGTGTGAGTTCCAACAAGGATGCAAATTTAAAAAGGGTTGTAACTGTCCGCAGTAAGACCACTGTAAAGGGGGTGACATATTGGATGTGCCACGCCACAGAGTACCATGCATTTTAGTAATGCAAACATAGGTTTATATCAAGGTATATCAAGTCAGCGAATGTCCGTGGCGCCCAGCTGACTCAGGACACTGTACATATTTTTACTGTGCCACAGAGCGCTATCAGAATAATGTCATTTTAAATAACATGCGAATGTGCACGTCCGGCGTGTGTTACTTACAACTGTCATGTGCGCGGTGCATCCGCTGTGCGACACCCAATGATGGAGTCTGCCGTAAAAAGAACATTACGCTGGATGACAACATTATCCGCACAAATGCTAAAAAGTTTTATGAACCTTTTGCTGACAGAGATGAATGTTAGAACCTGACAACAGGTTTTGATCTTTGGTTTTATTCTATTATACCGGACTTATTGTTCTATGAAAATTTGAACTTTCAGTGTTTAAACAAGAGAGAAAAGTGTGAAAATGGTAATGACTGTCTGAGAAAAGTGTACAAAGTGTGTAGTGAGGGGTTTTACAGCCTTAAAACATCTATAGTAATTGTTAAAAATAAAGCTGACTACTTTGCAAATTTTGCCTATTGCAGGTTATTTTTATAATGTAACTAAATGAATAATGAGGGGACCACTGTATAGCGATTAAGAATTAGATAGCAATTTTACTCTCTTTATTACAAACATGCTCTGTTTTAAAAATGTTTTAAATTTAAATAACGTATAAAAATCACAGAGAGTTTTAACAAATATTTTAATCTCAGTTTATTTGCAAAAAAAAAAAAAGTTCTGTGGACATGTGTATGTTATTATAAAAACATGGCGTCTGCCAATTAAACTGGAGAAAGAGGAAAACCGCACTCCTGTATTACGTTGCGGTGGGCCTCACTAGGATTTGGGTCCTATTTAAACGTCAGGAAATAAAATTAAAAAAAGACTTGTTTGGTTTCTATCTCTCCAATATGACTGTGGACTCACAGTTCTGTCCAAACAGAAAGTTGATTTTCATCATAGGTACTCTTTAATTTCAGCACTGAATAGTTTAAAATTAAGGTTTCCTCTTTGGGGATGATTAACAGAGACTAATTGGTTAGAGGATGTTTGTCTGACAGCTGTCCCTCCAAGCTTATCTTTGTGAATAAAAAAAAATTATTCTCAGCACTCCTCTGACACTGCAGTGTGCTTGAAGACAGATGCAGCAGTGTCTATGGTGATACACCTTATATTTGAAATGAACATACAAATGAAAAAATGGATTACAGGGTCCAGAGGGAAGTGTATAATAAAAAGGGTATTTTTGGAAGAGGTGAAAATAAAGGTTAGGCTTTGCCCAACTCGACCATGCAGAGTCCAAGAAAAAATAAAACCAAAACTTGCCTAAGGCATATCTATACCTGATTATACTAGTTTAAGCCCTAAAAATATAACTGTAATGTAACTAAAATTTACATTATTCAAGACAGAACATTTATTGGCAAACTTATAAGTAGTATTGGGTAAAGTTACTTTAGAAAGTAATGCATTACAATATTACTCCCCCAAAAAAGTAACTAGTTGCTTTACTTAGTTACTATTTATGCTAAGTTATGTGTTAAATTACTTTTTAATTACTTTTGCATTACTTTTTCTGATCTGGCTGATGCTTGATCTCTTTCAAAACCTGCAGAATTTTTTTTCTTTTTTTTAATAGAGGAGCTTTGCAATTAACAACACACTGAATAACCTTCATTTAGCTTTAAAATAACTCATGAAAAATTAATGTAGGATGATGTTATCTTCAGAGAACTTGCTGACCCCAGAGCTCTACATACTGTACCGTAAATACAAATTAATGAAAGTTTAAAGCAATGCGTTTGCTACTCTTGTACTTTTCATCTTATTAGTGAAGTAAAATCACTGACCATTTAGATAATCCTCTTTTCCTTTTCTTCTATGTGCTCAAAATAATGAGAATTTTCCATCGCAGAAACGTAAGGCTCTGCCATCTAGATTTCTGCCTGTTCCTGCATTCTCTCATTGTGTGCGGGATTCAACATAGCTACGATCATCTTAATTCAGCAATAAATTTTGCGAATTAACTAAACTAAAAATGCTTTACTTTACTCGTTACTTAGAAAAGTAATATTATTACACAACTCGTGTTACTTGTAATGCGTTACACCCAACACTGCTTGTAAGTATTGGTTACACTAGATTAGAGAACCAAATTAGTTTTTCACTACATATACACTCATCGGCCACTTTATTAAGTACACTTTACTAGTTCTGGGTTGGACCCCCTTTTGCCCTCAAAACTGCCTTAATCCTTCGTGGCATAGATTCAACAAGGTACTGGAAATATTCCTGAGATTTTGGTCCATATTGACATGATAGCATCATGCAGTTGCTGCAGATTTGTCGGCTGCACATCCAGGATGCAAATCTACCATTCCACCACATCCAAAAGGTGCTCTATTGGATTGATATATGGTGGCTGTGGAGGCCATTTGAGTACAGTGAACTCATTGACATGTTCAAGAAACCAGTCTGAGATCATTTGCACTTTATGACATGGCGCATTATCCTGCTGGAAGTAGCCATCACACGATGGGTACACTGTGGTCATAAAGGGATGGACATGGTCAGCAACAATACTCAGGTAGGCTGTGGCATTGACACAGTGCTCAGTTGGTTCATATGGGCTTAAAGTGCAAGGAAAATATCCCCAACACCATTACACCCCAACAACCAGCCTGAACCGCTGATACAAGGCAGGATGGATCCATGCTTTCATGTTGTTGACGCCAAATTCTGACCCTACCATCCAAATGTCGCAGCAGAAATCGAGACTCATTAGGCGACGTTTCCCATCTTCTATTGTCCAATTTTGGTGAGCCGGTGCAAATTGTAGCCTCAGTTTCCTTTTCTTAGCTGACAGGAGTGGTACCCGGTGTGGTCTTCTGCTGCTGTTGCCCATCAGCCTTAAGGTTGGATGTGTTGTGCGTTCAGAGATGCTCTTCTGCATACCTCGGTTGTAACGAGTGGTTATTTCAGTTACTGTTACCTTTCTACCAGCTGGAACCAGTCTGGCCATTCACCTCTGACCTCTGGAATCAACAAGGCATTTGCGCCCACAGAACTGCCGCTCACTGGATATTTTCTCTTTCTCTGACCATCCTCTGTAAACCCTAGAGATGGTTGTCCGTGAAAATCCCAGTAGTCCTAGCAGTTTCTGAAATTCTCAGACCTGTCTGTCTGGCACCAACAACCATGCCACATTCAAAGTCACTTAAATCCCCTTTCTTCCTCATTCTGATTATGGTTTTGAACTGCAGCAGTTTGTCTTGACCATGTCTACATGCCTAAATGCATTGAGTTGCTGCCATGTGATTAGCTGATTGGAAATTTGCGTTAACAAGCAGTTGGACAGGTATACCTAATAAAGTGGCCAATAAGTGTATGTAAACTATTGTGTCAATGTATCAAATATGACAAATCATCTTTCACATGAACATGTAAAAATACATCTATTTTTAATCATGACTTGATATGGGGGCCGGATCCTACTAGCAATGTTAACGTCCAGACAAGGCAGAGACAATAACGATGATGCCATTCTCACTTTACATTTCTCATATCACACTTCTCATTTCACACAGTATTCACAGTTTTTGTGCAAGACTTTTTTGTCTAATTAGTAAAAAGTTTTCTGAATGAAGTAGTAAGAAGTTCGTCATCAAAATGTTTATATTAACAACAGATTGTGTGTGTTGTGAATTTGAACATATTGTCAGGCTGTGAAATGTAGAACGTTTATACAAAAGAAAATAATATTGCATAACTATTTATTCACATATACAGTACAGGGATATAGTGTATTTGAATATATTCAAAACTGATATGGTGCTTTGGCATGTTTGTTCCTAATAAGGCATTGAATGTGTTGCCAGAGATTTTACACTTTTAACGAGAAGCATTTCTTTACCCACTATAACTGATAAAGATGACTTCAAAAACAGAACAAGCCGTAGCTAAGGATTTAAGATTAAATTAATTGGGTCAGTATTTGGCAGGCTATCCTTGGCCATTTTTCCCAGAACACACTGTACTTTCTTTAATGATTTAGCAGACTTTTTTCCAAACCAACTTACAAAGAGGAAGGTATCAAGAGACAGTACTTGCATCATGTGCTGCTAATACAAAGTTTCAGTTTATTTTTTTGTTTTTTTTTTCAAGCTAGAGTAGCTAAGGGTTAACTCTAGAAGTTAAAGGTACAAGAGCTGTCACTGTGGTGGTACCTTTTCAAAAGCTAACTTGTTTATGACTAGATGGTTCTTATTAAAGGTGCAGTAGGTGATCTGCCTAAATGCTATCCGTTAGCATAATATCTTAAAAAAAAAACAGTCACTCCCTTGCCATCCAAATCCATGCCTCCTGATATCACAAACATGCAAGATGACAGTAGACAACCCACTAGATAATGTCATTTGCCAAACTTGATAAATGTGCAATATTTCATGCATGCAAGGATTGCTGGTCTCACTCTCTCACGTGCTTTGTCCTAAAGCGACTTGGAATGCTTAGTGCTTGGCCAGCATTACTAAGCCATACTTACATGCTATTTCAGACTCAATATTCAAGCATGGTAAACAATATAGTGAGCGGACAGAGGTTGTCATTGTTAAAAAATGAACCAATGTGAATATAAAACCAACTTCGGCTCAGTAAAGCAGTCTAGGCAGAATAGCACTGTTTTGTTGTTAAACTAAATAAAAATCTACATTATCGATGCTGTAAAAGGTCCCTTATAAAATTGAAAATAGTCACATCAATCTTTGGCCAGAAGATTTCAGTGGCTGAACAACACTTCTGTGCATATGGCTGATTACAATCTACATAAGCTTTAAAACATAACATTACCTGTCTAAAAGAAATACTTCAGACATGGTGTCATCCTTCCTCCAGTGTGCAAAAATAACTCCAATATTGATGGACAGACAGTTTGGGCTACTTACCTCAGAATTATGGGAATTATCGGCCCGACAAATTTTAATTGGATGAACATTTTTTAGTCTTATGCCTTACCCAGAACATAAAAATATACATGTAAATACATTTTACTTTAATCATTACTATTGGAATGTGAAGAGTCTTTTAACCGGCACAACAAAAAAATTATTCTGAATAGAATCACCTACTGCACCTTTTAATACCTCAAGGGTACATACAAGTACAAATGTGAACCTCTTAAAAATTGTGGGTACTAATACACTTTTAAGGTACCAATATGGAGCCTTAAAGTACAATTATGCACCTTTTGAAAAGGTGACAGCTCTTGTACCTTTTTTTCTGAGAGTGTAATTGTTCACTGAAAAAATGCGTGTTTACTATGTGTTTTTTCCCCCTAATTTCTGTTTAACGGAGAGATTTTTTTCAACACATTTCTAAACAAACCATTTATCCTGCACAAAAAAACTCAAGAATTGTGTATACAGAGCCAAATTGTAGTGTTGTTCTGTATAATTTAGAATAAAAATGCACGGAGGGGATTTATGTTGTGACAACATGAAGGAATTAATCTTATAAAGAAATTATTATGAAGGAATTATCTTATTATTTATTTATTTTCCTTGTGCCTTTAACTCATGGGACGATAACCGTTTTCAAGGTATACTGCAGTTTGGAAAAGTCAAGGTTTTAAAACCACCAAAATTTGCTGTAATACCATACCTAAGTGTGAAAGATTTTTTTATTTACATTATTTTTTTAAATGTTTTTTTTTAGGACAGCAGTATCTCCAGCAGAAAAATTTTCGAAGATGTCATTTTAATTGTAAAGAAATCAGTGTTTTTGAAACTAATGAAGACAGCAAAAGTCAGTAATTTATTTGAATTATTTTGCCTGACATGTTTACTGCTCCAAACTATTTAAAATCTTTCAAAAAATGTAATATGTTGTTTTTAAAGAGGAAAAATGTAAATTGTAGTTTTTTACCGAAACATTTAAAAACAATATATCTTAGAGCAGTAATCACAATTCCGTGATACAGTGAAACTGATATTTTTATCCAAGGTTATCATACCATCAGAATCTTATACCGGCCCATGCCTAGTGCCTTAATTCATCAGGGGTCACCACAGAAGAATGAACCACCAACTTATCCAGCATATGTTTTATACAGCGGATGCCCTTCTAGCTGCAACCCAGTACTGGGAAATATGCCACTCATTCACACACATACACTACGGACAATTTAATTCACCTATAGCCCATGTCTTTGGACTATGGCGGAAACTCGAGCACCCGGAGGAAACCCACAGGGACACGGGAACTACAAGCAAATTCCACACAGAAATGCCAACTGACCCAGCCGGGACTTGAGCCAGCATCCTTCTAGCTGTGAGGTGACAGTGCTAACCACTGAGCCACCATGTTGCCCTGTTATCTTATTAGTTTTTACAAATTAATGTGGATTGAACATAAAACAATTAAGTTGTCCCCCCCAATAAACTGAAGAATTGTGTTGTTTCAGCTAATTTTAAATAAGCAGTTTGAACAAACACCTAACATCATGTTTGGGTGTATAACAAAATATTTCAAATAACTACTGCCTTATTTGAAAGGTAGAAACATAGGTGAAGTTTTGCAAAATCTTGATTTACTGTATAAACAAATTCTTTATGCATGCACCAGGTAAACAGGTAGTGTACACAAATTCAGTAAAAGCATGGTTTTGCAAAAGTGTTAGGCTATGGAGACACTGAGTGAGTGATGAATTATGCATAAAGTTTTCCTCTTAGGACCCTACTAACAAAATAATGGTGGGATGGTTATGGCACACTGGTGAAGAGAGGCAGGCCTCTGGGAAATTTGCACTCTCCAGCTGAAAAGAACACCAGTCAATTATTTACATACAGGGATCAGTGAAAGGAAAAACTGAACCAATAAAAATGAAGTAGATCAAACATACAAATTGCTTTTAAATGTAAAATCCAGTGGTGGAACATCAGGGCCAGCAAAGCCTTATCTGCCGGCCCAAACACAGATCAAACATCAGAATCACTTATTTACTTTTAATATACAGTCATAATTATGAGACCCCCCCCCCCCCTTTTTTTTTCTGTTTTTAAATATTTCCCAAATGATGTTTAACAGAGCAAGGAAATTTTCACAGTATGTCTGATAATATTTTTTCTTCCGATTTGTTTTATTTCAGCTAAAATAAACGCCGTTTTTAATTTTTTTCAAATATCGTGACAAATATAAAATAATTCTTGACAAATATATAGTCAAATATTATTTACTTTCATCATGGCAAAGATAAAATAAATCAGTTATCAGAGATGAGTTATTAAAACTGTTATGTTTAGAATATGTTGAAAAAATCTTCTCACCGTTAAACAGAAATTGGGGAAAAAATAAACAAGAGCTAATAATTCAGGGCGTCTAATGATTCTGATGTTAACTGTATATATATTTTCATGGATGTTTATTAAAATATTTTGTTCTTTTCATTTCATATCTTTCTTTTGATTGCTGCTTCCATTAGTACATTGTTTCAGAGCTTTTAACCAAACACATTTTAGCAATCGATGCCAACAGGCCTTCAGAGTCAGCAAGTGCAGGCATCTGTAATAAATGGCAATGGCATTGTTCCTTTAACCAAGTAAATGTCTTTTTTTTTATTGGTGCTTCAATAACAAACATAAAAACAAAACTAGAAAAATCAAACCTACAAATGAAAATGATTGTGACAATAGTGACTGAAATGTAACATAGAAAGTTGGATAATAATTAACATAATAAATAACAAAAATAAAAGTGGAAAGACTTGTAACCAATCACATGTTTTTTTCCTGATCATCTTTAGTCGTATTTTTATTTATTTTTTTTGCACAAACCATCAGGAACACACATACAACAGCACAGTTGTTTTTAAGAATTAACTGGGGAATCAAAAAAAACTATTATAATAATTGATACATACTTTTGAAGTCAGAATTATTAGCCCCCCTTTGACATTTTTTTTTCTTTTTTTAATATTTCCCAAATGATGTTTAACAGAGCAAGGAAATTTTCACAGTATGTCTGATAATATTTTTTCTTCTGGAGAAAGTCTTATTTGTTTTGTTTCGACTAGAATAAAAGCAGTTTTTAATTTTTTTAAAAACATTTTAAGGTCAATATTATTAGCCCCTTTAAGCTACAGTATATATTTGTTCGATAGTCTACAGAACAAACCATCATTATACAATTGCCTAATTACTCTAACCTGTCTAATTAACCTAGTTAAGCCTTTAAATGTCACTTTAAGCTGTATAGAAGTGTCTTAAAAATATGTAGTCAAATATTATTTACTGTCATCATGGCAAAGATAAAATAAATCAGTTATTAGAAATTAGTTATTAAAACTATTATGTTTAGAAATGTGTTGAAAAAAAATCTTCTTTCCGTTAAACAGAAATTGGGGAGAAAAATAAACAAGGGGGCTAATAATTCAGGGGGGCTATTAATTATGACTTCAACTATATCTCAGATTTTTTGCTTTACAACAATTTCACAATAAAAATAACTCAAAATCAATACCAAAAATTGGTAATATGGGAGATGACTTGGCAAACTTCAATTTGTGTATGTGAAATTTTGCCAATAAAATAAAGAGATTAAAAATAATGTATTTTAATGTAAAGTAGTAGCTAAGATTTATGTAAATATATTTTGCTAGATCAGTGGTTCATTCCGCCGTGCCGGCCCCAGATTATTTAAGGGACTAAGCCGGAAAGAAAATGAATGATTTTGCTAGATCCTTCCACAAACTCATTTTAAAATACTACATACAAAACTTTCAAGGGAGCGTTTAAAAACATCGTCAGTCAGTTGATGCATCAGCGGATCAATCGCTAATCTGCAATATTAAAGTGGATAGATGGATAGATGGCTTTAACACTAGAACTACCGAGGCAGTCAGAGAGTTTTAATTTTGTCATTTAATAACTCTTTGAAATAAAACTGTCATATCTATAACACCCTGATGTTTCTTAAATATCTGTATATTTCTTTCTAACCTTGTTATTTTTTTCTAAATTACAAAACAGTAAAGAACTGAGCATTTCTACCTTTAATTACCATATTGGTCCAAATGACTGCATGCATGTCTGATACTTTTTGCTGTGACTTTAAATATGCGCGCATTTTTTTGCCTAGCAACTTCCTGCTAACATAAACATAACATTATGATAGCAAAAACAATAATGTAATTCAGATATATCTTTCAAAACACTATTTTCTGTGCCGTGGAATAGCTCCTGTTTGAAAGTGAAAATGAAAGTGAGGCCCAAACCTTTGTGGGTGTTTTACTGTCTTGACTACATATTTATAGGTTGTATTACCAAAAAGATAATATTTTTACGGTAATGGTGTCATAAAATATGATGACAGATATTCAAAGCTTGATTTTAATATATCAAAAGAAGCTTTGAATGTAAATATGACGTCTTATATGAAAACAGTCAGAATGACTAGTATGGTAATTCTAATAGCTACAGAATTCTAGTTCCTATATAGCCCACTCTTGTGTCCGTGTTAACACAGAGTAAAGCGAGTGCATCGATGCCCATTCTGGCCAATCACAGACGTTTCTGTTGAGCTTCTGAGCCATTCAGCTTATGCTGATATGCTCTCTCATTGGCTGCAGTTCATCACTACATCTGACCGCATGTGCGGTCGAATCGGCCGACTCCTCTGGAATTTTCAGCATGCTAGATATTGGATTTTCGTCTACGAGGTGTCAGCGACTTGTCAGCGAGTCTCTTTGATGCGTTGTTCAGTAGTTCACACATAAAGACTGCAGAGCGCCGAGCACCCCCAGATTTTTCCCTGATCACAGCCCGATCTGTCAGCGAGCTCGTTAACTTCCAAATCAGGCTCAAATCAGGCTTAAAATCTTGTAGTGTAAACTAGGCTTAAGTTTACGTACGAATATATCAGTGTCCCCGAGTGAAACTGTAACTTAACCAGGCTTTTCCTGGCAGATGCGTTTGTTGCAGATGTTTTGGCCCCAACGGTCGTCCATAGAGGATGAGACTCATGATGTAACGTTATTAAACTATGTACACAGTCAGTAAGTAATACAAATTTCTTCGTCGTGTACGAATTATTTTAATGTTGCTTGCTTACCTTTCTGGCAGAGCAGTGTTTACAAGAAGTTTGGCTCTATTAGCACACTGACAAACCGGCGGAAAGACAAAAGTTTTTTGCAGGAAGATGCTTTTTACATTTTATGATGTGTCTTTCTCCCAAGGATGATTATATTTGGGTTTTGGTGGCACCTGTAAGATTGAAAATCCTTGGTTTAGGTGATTTCTACATTCAGAAGATTTCTCTTTCTATCTATTAAGGTTGTAAAAGCCCAAACATGTTCTTCATCTTGAGCAAAAGCTTTCATCTTGAACAAAGCCATTACTGTATATAATGTATTATTACGTTAAAAGCTGAGCTTAAAATGTCAAAAACTAAAAAAACAAAAATAGTCTCTGTTTGGAACACAACAGGAGCATATGGGTTACATGCAGCCTGAAAGCATTCACTAGCATGCCTTACTCAATGAATTTGCCTTAAAGTAAAACAAAACTGCACAATTTGCTTTACTGTTTACATAACAGATTAGCTGAATGGTTAGCAAATAAGCGTAGGAACATAACTGAGAATGTTAAAAGGATAACAGACTCTGATACCTTCATGTGAGAAAATGAGTACATGTGATTGTAATGAGGTTTATATAGTCATTGACAATCTAAGTACTTCAATAGCATTTTACTAGAAATTCAATGTGGGGAAATGTGCCAGACATTCACAGTGCAAGTGTTTAAAATCAATAAAATGAAATAAATAATGTCGCTTATTGCTTTTCAAGTCTGCAGATCCCTTAGGATGTTTTGTGGGATAATAGTGAGCAATCTCACACAGACTTTAATCCATGATAGCTGTTGATAATAGAAGGAGCAGCTTTAGTAAGTACTATTGAAGAGTTCCTGTAATTAGTTGTATTCATGGTATATTTCTTTATTTTAGCAGTTCAATATACAGTCTAATTTAGGTTTTAGATCCTTTGTCTGTAAAAATGCAAATTCATATGCGGTTTTATTGTTAAATATTTATTAATTATTATTTTAAAGGTTAAGATGGTTTACACTAGAGAGCAAATAGCACACAGTATTGTATATTACCTGCTAACAGGAACTACATGTGAAAAATGTCATTTGAAAGCCAATGCTGTATTGTTTACAATAACAAATGAACACACAAGGAAAACCTTGCAAATTTAATGCAATATTCAATGAACCAAACAGAACCAAAGGGAGGCATCATTATTGCTGGTGTAACTAGTTTCTATGGAACAGATAGCACAAATCAGCCAAAGTTTCTTGATAGCCTGCTGTCTGCCAGCAAAAAAGGGGCACCTTGGAGAGAAATTCAACCCCTTCATTTATAATGACCTCAAGCGCATCATTTTAACGAGTTGTCCGTGTTTGAAGAACAAAAACATCAATGTCCTTGATTTTTCCTTTCAGTGCACTGACCCGAGCGCAAGTTATTCTTTAATAATTGAAAAATTGCTGTCAATCATGAAAGGGTGTAAGGCTTGTCAAATTGGTTGTGAACCTGGAAATTTCACAGAAAAATTGGGTCTTTTTGTTCTGTCACACACAGAAACAATACAAAGACAATTTATACTTCAGGCTTGCATTTTTACTATGTAATCTATCTACAGTGGATAAGCCAACTAATATTAAAAGCTGTGTTTCAATGGTAAGTTTAGCAAACACTAACATAAATTCAAACATTTTATGCGGGTGTTGTTTGATTTATTTAAAACTGATTGATTGTTTAAAGGTGTAAATTATTTTCGGGGAAATGTACAGCTAAAGCAGTTTAAAGGAATAGCACATCCAAAGCTGGAAAGTCTGTCATCGTTTACTCACCATTCACTTGCTCTAAAGCTGTTTGATTTTTTTTTTACTTCTGTTGAACACAAAGGAATATATTTTGAAGAAAACTGAAAACCTTTAGCCATTGACTTCCATAGTATTTATTCCTAGAAGTCAATGGTTACAGGTTTTGAGTTTTTTTTTTTTTTAATGTCTTCTTTTGTGTTCAACAGACTAAAGAAACACTAACGTTTTGGAACCTCTTGAGGGTGAGTTAATAGCGCTTTTTTGGGGTGGGGGGGTGGGAGGGACTAACTCTTTAAGGTTGGCCTGACAACATTAAAGTTCCATATCAGTGCACCAACGATTTGAGTCATTTCTAAGTTTATACAGCCTGCAGACAGCAAAAGAACCAAAACACAAATAGCCTAACCTCTTAAAAATAAAGCTTCCAGAAAGATGTTTTGCCACTCTATATAATGTAGAATGTGAGTTGCAAAGTTGTTTTACAGGGATGAACAGGAAAATCCTCAGAAAACAAAATTTCATTTTAGTGGGATATATATATATATCAAGCAGGTGGTAAAAACAGATTTTTCATTGTGGTTACTTTTTAAAGCGACCTAAAAACAACAAAATATCAACGTCTAATAATGTTACAGCTTGACATTGTGTGGAAGTTACCAATATGACGTCTATCAGACTAATTTTGGTTGCCATACCTGATGAATAAATGTCAGTATTTAACGTCAATATGACGTTGGTTTAAGATGTTGGCTTGATGCTGGATTTTGGTAAATTTCCAATATAACTAGGGATGGATATAGTTACGGTTTTAACGGTATTATATTGGTACTTTTTGTAGTCTTTTTTTAACGAAAAAAAGCAAAAAAAAAAAAAAAAAAACCTAATTGCACAGAATTAAAAACTATTTATTTATTTATTTATTTTTAATGATTCAAAAAAAAATTCTTCAGTAATTAAACAGTACTGTCAGTTTACAAGTTTTTACCTGCTTTTAACATATCCTCTTCCCTTCCCTTCACAACAGCGGCAGTGGCTGTAATTAGATGTTGCCGTCATAAATCCAGTAAATACAGATAAAAAGTATAAACCCAATAAATAATAATAAAAAAACATGCATACAGAACATAATAATAGTAATGAATAAATAAATAAATAAATGCAATACCAATGCAATAATAATAATGCATAAATAAATCAAATAAGATAATTACACTTTTACCGTGGGTCTCACCACAGTGACCTTATCCATTCTCCAAAAATGCCAAATAATTTCCATATCTTCTCTGATAAAAGTATAATTTATCTAGTAATCTATATGTTATTTTTTTCATATGCTGGTACCTTCCCCAGTTTTGTAACCTATTCTTGAATTAATGGCAGACCTGCTGAACACCACCTCCTTATAATGATTTGTCTTCCAATTATAATACTTACTTGAATCCACTCAGACATCTTCACACCAGATCCCAACACGAACGGGTCTCCCTGTACTTGTATGTTAGGACAAAACGAAAAGCAGCATCCAGAAACATCCTAACTGCACTTTAACCCAGAATTCCTGTGTTTTAGAACAGGACCACGGGGCATGCATCAAGTCTCCTTCACTTTCACACCTCCAGCATTCAGCAGAGTCCTTCAACCAAAGCCTGAAAAGCCTACTCGGAGTCCAATAAAAACTATTAAAAATACTTTATTGTATTAAGCGTACCTCTAAACTCCTTGACATTACTTCACAGTTTTGCCAATTTTTTTCCAATGTTCATCACTAAATGTACAATTTAGTTCTTTTCTCCAAACAGTTTTAAGATCAGAATAGAAACTACCCCCCCCCATCTTTTCCACTAACCATTTATAATACACTGAAACTACACCCTCTGCCATATGCTCTAAGAATTTCTGATCAATTGCAATCCTTCTCTGCAGCTTGACTACCCATCTTAAAAGTAATAGATGCCTAATCTGTAAATATCTCCAAAACTGATTTTTGTTGAGGCCAAAATGTTGGGTTAACTGGTTAAAAGATTTTAAATTGTCATTTTCAAAAAGATCCCCTAACTTAAAAATACCATTCTCTATCCATTCCTTCCAAAAAAAATTAGATTTTCCGATACACAGTTTGGGATTCATCCGGGATCTATAGAGCTACGCATCATTGGATTTGCTCTTCAGTATTTGGACTCTCAGTAGTGATTATTAACCACACTCAACTGAGCTAAACTGAACTGAATTTAAACACTAAAAACTGAACTACACTGTTCCTATTTACTATGACCCTTTATGTGAAGCTGCTTTGACACAATCTACATTGTATAAGCGCTATACAAATAAAGGTCAATTGAATTGAATTGATTCAGCCAAATTCTTGAGATTGTGCTCAGAAATGGGTTAAACTTTGTTTTCACTTTTCCTTTCCATACTGGTTGAAGATGTGATATTACAGGATGAGATTACCTTTTGAGGCAGTTTAATGGATAAGCATTGTAGTGGTGAAAGGGAAGTAGAATGGCTTGTTCCACTATAAACCAAGGTGGAGCCTTGTGGTTTTGTGGTTAGTAGGGAGGTAAGTGAATGTTATTGTATTTGTTTTATTTCATGTGCAGGTAAAGGGTTAAAAACTTAGTTAGTTGTTGAGTTGTGTTTGTTATTTTGGCCTTTACCTCCGCAAGCTTTTTTTTATGTCTCCTTTGAAGTTAAATGAGAAATAAATTTGACTTTACATTATTTCTTTGGTCATTCGTCTTTGTTGTTGTTTTTCCTTTTGAACGGGAGATGAGACTCCAGGCTCCTCATTAATTTAGAGGAGTTCTAATTATTTGAATATTATTTATTGTCACGGGTCTGGCTTGCTGTGTGGAGCCATGCAAGATTAGAATACGTAACACTGACAAACAGGATATAGACTTCTGAGGATCTGAAACAAACAGCAATATGTCGTCTGCATACAGCATGAACTTATGGACTATTCCTCCTACAAATAGCCCCAGGAAATTCGGAACTTGCTCTTATAGCTGATGCCAGAGGCTCTAAAGCTAAGCAAAACAACAGGGGAGATAATGGTGATCCTTGACATGTCCCTCTAGTCAGGGTAAAATAAAAAGAGACTTGTCCATTAGTCTGTACTGCAGCTTGGGGTTATGTGTACAAAAGTCTTAACCATTTAAGAAAAACATCCCCAAACCCAAACGTTTTTAAAGTCTCAAATAAACACTCCCATTCTACACAGTCAAATGCATCCAGTGAAATTGCTGCCACTGGAGTATTGGAGTCAGCCATTGACCAAATAATAGTAATAAATCTTCTAATATTATCTGCCCCGTTTTTCCCACATATGATACCCACCTGATCCGCATGTACTAAAGTGGTAATAACCTTTTCCAACCTGTTTGACAGAATTTTAGAAAGTATCTTAACATCTACAGGAATTAATGAGATTGGATGGTAATTCTTACACTCTGATGGGTTCTTATCCTTTTTAAGGATAAGTGTAATTAATGCTTGTGTCCGTGTATGTGGTAACTCTTCTTTCTCCATTGCCTCATTAAACATATTCATCAACATTGAAGATACCACAGCTACATAACTTTTGAAAAACTCTGCAGTGAAGCCATCTAGCCCCGGAGATTTAGAAGAGGGTAGTGACCCAATCAACTTAGGTAAAGCCAATGCCCTCAAAAATGCTTTTGTATCGTTATTTCCTACGTCACACACCGATGTGTACAGATCCTTATAAAATCTCCTATACACTTAATTTATAGCATCTAACTTTGTTTTAATTATCCCTTCATCAGACTTAATTGAAGGAATCATTTCTCTTTGCTTGATATAATTTGCCAAAACATTGCTTGCTTTGTTGCATGATTCAAAAAATGTATATCTTGCCCTAAATAACCCAAACTCTACTTTCTTATAATATAATATTATACTTATATTTTAACCGAGTGAATTGTCTCAAGCCTTCTTGTGTTATATTTTTCATCATCTTTAGTTCACGTTCTTTAATTTCCCTTTCTAAGTTAGTCAAATCTCTTTTATTGTGTTTTTTAATAAAGGATGCATATTGAATAACATAACCCATTAACACCGCCTTCATTGCTTCCCAAGCAATTCCTGTGGAGGGTGCCGCTGCCAAATTGGTCTCTTTGTAAATTGAAATCTGCTTCTTTAAATTCTGGTATTTGTAAAAGTGAAGAGTTAAATCTCCATCTGTAACAATGTTGTCTAACCTGATGTGGAATGATTTCCATACTGCCCCAAGCATGATCTGATATAATAATTGTACCAATAGAGCAAGTAGAGCAAGAAACGAAAGACTTTGATATAAAAAATAATCAATTCTGGAAAATAGTTTATGGGGAGCATAATATCCCCTAAAGTCGAGATTTTTGACTGCTTCGTCATTTTTTTGCTTTCTTTATCAATAAGTATGCGAATCACTGTTGAAGTTGACCGTGTTATAATGATATAACAGGATAATTATATTCACGTGGCGCGGAGCTCCACGTTAAGCAGCCATCTAGCCTCCAAGCATCACGTGACTCCCTCTTTATTTTATTTTGAAGTTTTTAATGTAAAATAAAACGAAACCAATAATTGTAAAACAAATAAATAATTTTTTTTCCTGTAAAAGAATCTACAATGGTTTGAAGAAAAATGACTGTTTTTAACCATTCTTCTGGAGAAAAATCAACTTGTTTGCCATTTCCGGCAGAAGTTGGGAAGAATGTTGGAGAACAGCCATTGACTTCAGTTTTTTTTTTTTTTTTTCAGTATTTTTGTTTCTTTTATGAATGTCAATTATGAAGATTCTTCAGATTGTCTTGTTTTGTGTTCAACAGAAGAAAGAAATTTATAAAAGTAACTTCACAAAATATTCCTTATTTGTAATTTAAATACATAGAATTAAACAACAGGATAATAATGATAAACCATTTGCCACTAACTGACATTCTGGCTGTTGAAAGCACTCTCTTTCTCCACCGCCTCTCCCACGCTCATAAGCTGTAATCAAGCCGGACTGTCGGAACTCGCCCTCTAGTGGCAGCCGCACAAAATACACGCACGCGCACACACACACACGGAAACATGCACTGAAAGACAATTCCCTCAATTAAATAGTTAAGGTGTTTCTAACAAAGCAGTAAATGGTGCTTTCTTGAAGCAAATCAACTTTCACTTAAATTTTGATGATTCACTATTACTCTCGCTACATGACGATTTGGAGTTAGTAATGGAAGCTAGCATGCTAAAAAACATTAATCCTACAAACTAAAGGATATTTCAAGAACAAACTTTTTTGTTCTTTTTTGTTCTGACATTTTTATGATGTTGTATATCTGAACAATGTCTTTAAAGAGAAAGATCACCTAAAACTGAAAATTCTGTCACTCTTTACTTGTTTCAAATCTGTTTGAGTTCTGAAACCTTAACATATTTTGAAGAAAGCTGGAAAAGTGTAAGCATTGACTCCCATAGTATTTGTCAGTGGTTATAGGTTTTCAGAATTCTGCAAAATATCAACATCTTTAGTGAGTTTGTGGTAATCAGTAAAAAAACATGGGTTGGGGGTTGTATTGAAACCTTTAACTTAGTAAAGAGATGTGTAGTGGGTGGATGCTTGGACGCTTAGGGGGCGATCTGTAAGTGAAAGGGGGGGGGGGGGGGTAACATGTGGGCGCCTACGCAACTTGTGTAGTCCTTGTATAGGGCAGATCGTTATTATTTCTTCTATGACATCATTTTACTTGACATTTATTGCGATACTGAAAGCAGCAGGAGATAATTTACCTCAGATCTTGAAAATAAAATAAACATAGGCTATAGATTAAACTGTGACTCAGTCAGCATTTACTTTTAATAATGTTAAAAGAGGTTTAATATGTATTAATATGATTATAAGCCCTACCATTTCGTTGGAGTGCAGTGCACTATTGTGTGCTTCTCAATATATCTGGTATTTAAATCTTTCTGAAGTATCTGCAAACATAATATATTATTTCCATGAATAGAAGTCAAAAATGTACATACAACACCTTTAAAATATATTCTTGCGTAAGAGTTATTTCCAACTATCATGTAATTAAATATTGCACACTATTTGTTGTTTTTCAAATAACTGCAGCCCTTATGAGCAGTAGAGACTTGAAAAAAAAACATTGATCAGTTAATATTTCTTTATATTATTTTTTTCCTTTTCCTTTGTAGCTCCTTTGAGAAAAGACCAAATGTGCTTTCATATGTTTCTATCGGAATACTTCTAATAGAAAAAAAGTTTTAAATAAAAAGGCTACTATCAATGTCAGAAATGTCAATATTGACTACAAGTCGTACTGTATGTTTTACGAGAAATATCTGTGACAAAGTTTCTCCATAAAACAACTGAATGAATTCTGCAATAGCTTCTAAGTTACAGACGTTTCCTTTTAATATGTACAAAAAAATCTGTCTTTTTCTGCCTGGCTGTTTTACAGTTCAGTGGACTCTTTATCTGTCTGGCTCAAAGTGAGCTTTCTTGATTTTCTTCTATTTTTTTTTTTATTCTTAGCTGTTGATTCTTCTTTTATCACTGAATCAAACTGACAAGATTTTAGCAAAGACGAACCATTTACTTCTCCATATCAAAGACTTGTATACATTTGTGATTTCTCAAAGCTGATAGCTTCACAGATGAGGCCTCTTGAATATTATGTAGACAAGTTGGGCCCACGCAGTCTTGCGTGTTACCTTGAAACTACTGAAATAATCAATGAGATGTTTTCAAAGCAACTGACATACTAATACAGAAACAGATCTAAGAAAGATTGATAAAAATTAAATAAATTAAACATTTTTTAAATGAGATGTAATTCACTTATCTTGATTCGTTAATGTTTCTGCATGCATCAGGTCTATCTTCTAGCCTGCTAGAACTCTTTTGTTTTGCACACTGTGATTTGAAATCTAGCGTGCGTCGTCTGTGTGTATTTGTCAAAATAGTCGAGAGTCAGAGAGAAGAAACGCAAGGGAGGCGCAGAGAAATCGCAGGAAATACACCGGCGTTTCATTTAGCGATTCTGAAAAGTTCTCTGTTCATTCTAGTACATGGCTAAAAACGCAAATCTCGTGACCACACACTCTCTGCCCAGAGCTGCAGCCACTAGTTCAGCGGGTAAGCATAAACCCCAGGTCAGAGTATAGTGCATGTCAGACAGTTCATCTGCTGGAGGATCTCATCTCACTATAGCTGTTAAACGTGATATTGAATTCATCTTGTTGTCTCTATCTAACAATTCTTATGACTTTTGAATCACTTGTTCTCAGTTAACTGTTTTGGCTGAGTGCAAAGATAAGCTAATATATTAATTTATGTAACCACATACACTGATTCTGCACATTGACTGATTGCTAACCTTTATCGTTTAAATTTAATGTACGTTATACTATTATAATGGCCATTATTGGTTATTAAAACTGATATTCTGCAAAAGAGACAGGGTAAAGTTCATTCTTTTCAATGGAAATGAAAGGAGACAGTTATATTTAAGCCCTGTTTTGTTATAAATATGCAGTGTGAAGATGATGCTCATAAAAATATGCAGCTACACGAGGCTGTTTGGTGTCTGTAATCATAATATCAAAATGAAACAAATTTGACTTATATTATGTTTTCATTGTTTAGATAGTGAAACAGCAAGCAGGATGAGGTGAAAGAGGTTAAAATGTAACACTGTTCCCTTTGAAGATTTACACATGGATTATCAGGCAGTTTTTGTTATGTTTATTATTGAATATAGGCTGAGTCAATAGTGTATTGAATAAGCTAAATTGGCTGTAGTGTATGAGTGTGTGTGAATGAGTGTGTATGGGTGGTTTCCAATATTGGGTTGTGGCTGGAAAGGCATCTGCTGCATAAAACATGCTGGAATAGTTGGCAGTTCATTCCACTGTGGTGACCCCTGATAAACAAGGGACTTATGCGAAGAAAAATAAATGAATGAATAGTGTATTTTTTTAGAACTCAACAAATATCTTTATGGACAGCATACAGAAATTAAATTGAGATTAAAGTTTGTATTTATTTATTTATTTCATATATATGGCTTTTGTGTTTTATAGAATATGAGTTGATAAGGAGGAACGCTGCCGACAATTTATCCCCCTTTAAAAAGGTTAAAGTCAGAAGTTTGGAAATATTTTGGGTTCCAAAAAAATGCAGAGGGATTACGAAGACGGTTTCCCTTTTGCACATTCACTTTGATATAATTGCTCAAGTTTACTTTTATTTTGTGTATTGTTTTATTTATATTTATTTGTATTTAAATGTTTGAAGTACTTTTAGTTAATTAAAAAGTTATTAAAGTTTTGTTATTGAAGTTTTTTGTGTTTTTTTTACCTGTTTCTCTAGTAAAATTACAATATCGTGATAATACCGTATACCGTGATAAAAGCTCAATCAATTAATCGCAGCATGAAAATGTGATACCGGCACATGCCTAGTTGTGCGTTCAGAGATGCTCTTCTGCATACTTCGGTTGTAACGAGTGGTTATTTGAGTTACTGTTGCCTTTCTATCGACTTGAACCAGTCTGGCTATTTTCCTCTGGCATCAACAAGGCATTTGCGCCCACAAAACTGCCACTCACAGGATTTTTTTTTTTTTGGACAATTTATTATTGGGATCGAACTCCGCATGGGAGTCGGTTGCTTTAACAAGGAGGCTAACGATCATGGCCTTTAGTGTCTGTTGCTAGAGCACCTTTTTAGGGCTCAGAGGAGCAAGGTTTACCCTTGCAGCACTTCACTAGCTGGTCTCTGTTACACCAACCTTCTACCATAAAACAAAAGCTGGTAACACTACAGCGCACAAAATTTCTCTGGCCCAGCTCTGTCCCACACAATCAAATTTTGCTTGGCCCACATGCTACAGTGAATTATGGTACACGACTGGACCAAGTCTGACATGGACCATATCTGGGTCAAATCTCAGCCAATTTAATAACCCAAAACTGGGCCAGATATGTTGTTGTGTCACAACTGCAATGAAATTGATAATCCCATGAAGCATTGCGCGTTAGGCACACTATGGGCATGCTTTTTCTCGAAGCAACCTGATTGGTAGATTTTTTTTCTTTACTCAAAAACTATTTTTATTTATTTTAAATGTGGGTCAAGATAGGTCAAACTTACGTGGCCCACATATCAATTATTAACATCTGCGCCAAATACTACATTTTACATTTGGCCCAAATCTTGTCTCCCGCGTTAAAAACAGTGGCACCTCTGCCAAACCCGGTCCATGTTTGGACCACATGCTGTATGCCAGTGCCCGATGAATGCCTGCTGTGCCAGCTTTATGCCAAATCTGGGCCGAAATTCTTTGCTACCTGGATAGTGAGCCTACATGTTTATTATTTTAGTCTCCTAATTATAAAGTTTTATTTTTTCAATATTGTGATTTGCATCTCAAGATGCTCTTCAGTTCTGTAGCTGATTGTGATAAATCACTTCTGCCTGTTCAAAATAAACAGAAAAGTCAAGCACTGGAGATTTGTTGCTTACTCCTGTTGTACCCCATATCGAATGGTGATCCCAAAACCGAACTACTGAATGACGCATCAAAGAGGCCCACTCACACATCAACACAGACGAAAATCTAATATCTAGCATGCTAAATTCTGGACCAGTCAGCCGACACGACCCCACATAGGAACAGATATAGTGATGAACTACTGCCATTGACAGAGCAAATTATTGCTTGACAGGGTTGATTATATCTTCTTTTGTGGTTAACAGAAGATAGAAATTCATAATGGTTTAGAATCACACCAGTGAATTTTGAGGAAATGTTTTGTTTTTGGCTGAACTTTAAATTCCCACTGAAGTGTTTAGATTCTCCACATTATTCCATCATATTATGCATTTGTCTTTTATCAATGACCAGTCTTTTGGGGGATTAAATGTGTTTGAGACATTGTAAAGATTCAATATTTTAGAAATTTCCACATATTTTGTGTACTCTATAAAAAAAATTATATGATTAATTTGTCCTGACAGCATATGTTTTAGGTCATTGTAACTTATTAAAAAAGTTATTCATGTTCTAACTTAATTTTATAAGTTATGCAAGCTGTTTTAAGTCAGTTTAACAAAATATAAGTTCAACGGACTCATAAGGTTAATTTGATTCAGCTCAAAAATGTAAGACTTGAAGTTCAAAACAGACCACTCTACACATGTGAAATTATTAGCTATTGTGCTGTTGAATCTCTGTAATATACATCTTTGTAGTCTGGCAGAATATATACTATGACAACATCACATTCAGGCATACACAGTATATTGCTGAACACAAACTAAACAGATGGTTAATATAATATTTTTTCAATACATTTTTTTTTTCTCATCGCACATAAGCTTACTCTGTGAAGGAGTGTTTCTCAAACATGCTGCTGGAGGGATGAATGTGTCTTATCTAACGCAATTGATTCAAACTATTGCCTCAAATGAGACCTCAGTTTAAAAAGTTGGCTCCCAAAATGCAGTTTCGGGAACCCCCAGGTATCAATCAATGAAGAATAGAGTACACTGATTAATCAATACACAAACACAAATGGAAAGAGAGTGAGACGTCTTGCCATGTGGGTTATGTGGACGTGAAAGGGCACAAACCATGCACATTAGTTCACATGGTAACAGAGCCCAGCTGGAATTGTGTGTCAGTGGTTGTGTTGGCAGTAAAAATGTGTTCCAAACACTCTGAACTGATTTCTTTTTTATGAGACACTTCATTTCAGAGATGCACTGATATTCATTTTATTTGCTTTAAAAAAATAAGCAAAAAATGGAAAGTTGGACCAATATACAGTGCATCCAGAAAGTATTAATAGCGCTTTACTTTTTCCACATTTTTTTATGTTACAGCTTTATTCCAAAATGGATTAAATTCATTTGTTTCCCCAATTCTACACAAAATACCCCATAATGACAATGTGCAAAAAGATTTTTTGAAATTGTTGCAAATTTATTAAAAATAAAAAACCTGAAAAATCACATGTACAGTAGTATTCACAGCCTTTGCTCAGTACTTTGTTGATGCACCTTTGGCAGCAATTACAGCCTCAAGTCTATTCGAATATGATGCCACAAGCTCAGCCCACCTGTCTTTGGGAGTTTTTGCTCATTCCTCTTCGCAGTACCTCTTAAGCTCTATTAGGTTGGATGGGAAGCAATGGTGTAGAGCCATTTTCAGATCTTTCCAGAGATGTTCAATAGGATTTAGATCTGGGCTCTGGCTGGGCCACTCAAGGACATTCACCGAGTTGTGACACCACTTGATTGACATTTTTGCGGTGTGCTTTGGGTCATTGTCCTGCTGGAAGATGAACCGTCGCCCCAGTCTGAGGTCAAGAGCACTCTGAAGCAGGTTTTTATTCAGGATGTCTTTGTACATTGCTGTGATGATGCTGCCACCACTATGCTTCACTGTAGGGATGGTATTAGCCTGGTGATGAGTGGTGCCTGGTTTTCTCCAAATGTAACGCCTGGCATTCACTTCAAAGAGTTCAATTTTAGTCTCATCAGACTAGAGAATTTAGTTTCTTATGGTCTGAGAGGCCTTCAGATGCCTTTTGGCAAATTCCAGGCAGGCTTCCGTCTGGCCACTCTACCATACATGCCTGATTGGTGGACTGCTGCACAGATGGTTGTCCTTCTGTAATGTTCTCCTCTCTCCACAGATTGCTGGAGCTCAGACAGAGTGACCATCAGGTTAATGATCACCTCCCTGACTAAGGCCCTTCTCCCCCAATCACTCAGCTTAGATAGCCGGCCAGCTCTAGGAAGAGTCCTGGTGGTTTTAGGCATCTTTCACTTATGGATGATGAAGGCCACTGTGCTCATTGGAACTTTAAAAGCAGCAGAAATTTTTCTGTAACCTTCCCCAGCCTTGTGCCTCGAGAAAAATCTGTCTCAGTTGTCTACAGACAATTTCTTTGTCTTCATACTTGGTTTGTGCTTTGACATGTACTGTCAACCCTGGTACCTTATATGGACAGGTGTACGCCTTTTCAAATCATGTCCAATCACAGGTGAACTCCAATTAAGCTTCTGAGACATCTCAGGAATGATCAGTGGAAACTGAATGTACCTGAGCTCAATTTAGAGCTTCACAGCAAAGGCTGTGAATACTTCTGTACATGTGATTTTTCAGCTTTTTTATTTTTAATCAATTTGCAACAATTTCAATAAATCTTTTTCACATTGTCATTGAGTATTGTGTGTAGAGTTTTGAGGAAATAAATGAATTTAATCCATTTTGTAGTAAGGCTGTAACACAAAACAATGTGGAAAAAGTGAAGCGCTATGAATACTTTCCAGGTGCACTGTAAACAGTGAAGCGATACAAAAGTACCCATACAAATTTATTCACTTTTTTTTTTTTTTTTTTTTAGCATGTTGGTGTTTAGAATATCCTGAGTTATTTACAACCTCATACAAGTCTTCATCATATTTTTGTTTACCTTAGATATCACTCTGGGCTCCTTTTGAAGCAGAAACCTTCTCACACCTTTCTCAAAAAGCTGCATCAAGAAGCATCATTCGTACCTGAGAGAAAGCGTATGCGCAGTACGTGAGATATAATACCATGTAAGTGCCACTGATAATGGAGGGGGGTGGTTGAGCCTTTTTATTATAGTATCTTCAAAAGGCCTTCTTAGTAAATCTGACTGCTGTGATATATTGAACAGAAAAATATTGAAGAAAAAAAATCCATAGGGACTTAATCAGACCAATTTGAGCAGAGGCAATTTTATCCATCTATTTGAAATGAATTACACAACATCATACACTGAAAAGCCTTTCAAAGTACAAACATTTCTAAATAGCCAATTAAATGTGTTTTGCATTACACCCATCTTTTTAAGATTAGAAGTCCTTTGCTAAATTCTCAGTCTGGAGAAGCTGAATTCTGCTCTAAATTCAAAAGGCATGGTTGGTGAAAAAAAGGCAAATAGCCTCTTTTCCTTTGGGCTTTTATTTCTGGTACTGGTCGTCAAACCATTTTTTTTAAAGCACTCACTCTCCTGTCAGTAATTTTCAGTGTAAACAACCAATAATTGCTGTCTGAAAAAGACAGGTTTTCTGTGCAAGAGTGCTGAATTATTTGCAACCACAGAAGAAGATGGACAGAATCAGATCCTCCACTGTATTTTATTATGTCTCTATTACAAATACTGTACTAACGTCTGCAGTTGAATGCCAGAAAGTTCTACATAAATTATGTGACTACTATTTCAACTATATGATTGTACAACCCCAAATCAGAAAAAGTTGGGACCGTATGGAAAACGCAAATAAAAAAAAGAAAGTAGTGATTTCTAAATTTACTTTGACTTGGATTTCATTGCAAACATTATTTAATGTGTTCCTCATGATTTTTTTTTCCATATAAACAAATTCCAATTTTGGTTCTTGCAACACAAGAACAAAAAAAAAGTTGAAACAGTGAAGCATTTACCACTTTGTAATGTTACCATTTCTTTTCACAACACTTAAAAGACGTTTGAGGACTGAAGACACAAAGTGTTTCAGGTCTATTTTTGTCCCATTCCTCCTGCAAACAAGCCTTAAGGTGGGCAACAGTACGGTGTCTTCATTGCCACATTTTTTGCAAATGCACCACACACTCTCTATTGGAGACTGGTCGGGACTACGGGCAGGCCAGTCAATTACCTGTATCCTCTTCCTTTGCATCCAGGACTTTGTAATGTGTGCAGAAATTGGTTTTGCATTGTCTTGTTGAAATATGAATGGGCATCCCTGGAAAAGATGTCTTCTTGAAGGCAGCATATTGTGCTCCAAAAAATCTCTATGTACTTTTCAGCACAACTTGCAGAAGTGCAAGTTACCACACAAGTTGACACAACCTCATACCGTAACAGACTCTGCCTATTGGACTTGTTGCTGGTAACAGTCTGGATGATCCTTTTCTTCTTTGGTCCAGAGCACACAGCGTCCATTTCTCTCAAAAAAATACCTGAAATACTGATTCATCTGGCCACAGTACACCTTTCCACTGTGTGATGGTCCATCCCAGATGCCTCTTAGCCCAGAGAAGTCGATGGCACTTCTGGACACTGTTAACATATGGCTTCTTTTTGGCACAGTACAGTTTTAACTGGCATTTGTAGATGAAACTATGTATTGTGGTACTTGACAAAGGTTTGCCAAAGTAGTCCTGAGCCCATGTGGTGATATCGCTTACAGGTGAATGACAATTCTTGATGCTGTGCCGCTTGAGGGATTGGAGATCACGATTGTTCATCTTTGGCTTGCTCCCTTATCTTTTACCCACTAAAATTCCTCCAGATTCCTTGAATCTTTTAATTATGTTATGCACAATTAAAGGTGAAATATCCAATGTCTTCCTGTCTTTCTTTGAGGAACATATCTATCTCAGCCTATCTTTGCTCTTAAAGGACTAGACCTTTCTCTTATGCTGCTTTTGACATTTAAATCACATCATTATTTAACCATTTACCTGATTAATAGCCCTAAATTGCTTCTGTCCCAACTTTCTTTGGAGTGTGTTGCAGGTCTGGATGACAGGAAATGATGTATATTCACAAATGAAATGAAGTTGACCAGACAAAACATTAAACATTTCGTGTTTATATTGTCTGCAATGAAATACAAGTCAAAGTAAATTTGGAAATCGCTACATTCTTTTTTGTTTTCCACACTGTTCCAACTATTTTATGATTTGGGCTTACATATCCAATCCCATACAGCTTGTTTTATTGGACAAATCTTTAGAGAACTGAACTAAAAGATATATATGTAATGTTTTAAAAGGATATTTCACCCACAAATAAAAAAAATAGGTCATTTTGTTGTCCCTTATGCTGTATTTAAACCTTTATGAGTTTCTTTCTTCTGTTTAATACAAAATAAGATATTTGGAGGAATGATTGTTGCTGGGACCCATCAACTTCGATAGTAGGAAAATATACTATAGTAGTCAATGGGTCCCAGCTGCTAGCATTTTTCAAAAGATCTTTTATGTTCAACAAAAGAGACAACTGGAGGGTGAGTAAATCATGGCAGAATTTTCATTTCTGGGTGAACTTTCCCTTTAAGAGCAGACATGGAAAGATAGCTAAATTCAAAAAGAACGCCATTCATTACACAGATGAGTGAAGCTCCTACGTGGTTGTGTATATTACATTTTGTCCCCTTCACATTACATGGTATGAAAGGGCCATGACTAACAGATAAATAAACTGGATGAATGGTGATTTTTCACAAATTAGGATATTAGTATGCATATTTGCACCTGTTAGCATCATTTGCATGCACATGCAATCTGCTTTGCTTTTCTAAGCACAAAAGTCAAAGCGCTAAATGTTCCTGTCTTCGCTAAAGTAGAGTACTAATATACAATTGGTGGATGAAACACGGAATCAGAATTTGCAAAATCTCCCTGATAAAACAATCTTGCCTAAGTCAAGACGCTATTAGCTAGCGAATGACATAACTCATGTAAAATACCAGTTCTTGCAAAACATATATATAAAGTGAAAAAAGGCAGATTTATATTTATGGGTTGAGTGCATTGTATTAATACTGGACTTAAGTCAATGGTGTCAATGACATGTTCAATTTAGTCTTAAATGTATTAAGCTCATTTCTAAATGAAAGCTATTCTGTGACTCTGCCAACTCCCTGAAATGGATATAAACTCCTCTGACCTTCCATTTCCCTCACTTTCTTTGACTAGTAATGCACAAATTTACATGGTTTTTGAGCTATATGAGTTCTGAATGTTGTGTGGGTCAATATATAGTAATGCACAATTCATAATGTGCTATGTGACATTTTGTTCTTTCAACAGCATCTGTCACCTTTTGTTGAACGACATTATATCATGTTTTGCTACTTGCAGCTTTAAACAGTTTCATCATGTTTGAGTTTGACTTGTGGGATTTGATGTGATCTTGGAAAGGATCACCAGGGAACACATGGCCTTAGATTTACCTCCACATATTACATTCCCCTTTTTATTTTTGCCAATAAGTAAAAAAAAAATTTTTGTTAAAGTTGATTTCATCTGTTAACTCTTTCCCTGCCAGCATCTTTGACGATTTGACAGCCCTCAGAAAATGATCTAATTCGTACAAATAAGTACAACTTGCTCATCACTTAATGACAGCTAGGTTTAGGGGTAGGGTTGGGTGCCACGCCTGCTTTTTAAATTCGTACATTTTTGTACGGCTAAACTAGGATTAGCTACTAAACTGAAAAAACGAAAAATACTTACGTTTTCTCATGAGATCAGGCTGGTTTCACCACATCCCAAAGGAGCTCTATTGTATTGAGATATGGTGACTGTGGAGGCCACTTGAGTACAGTGAACTCATTGTCATGTTCAAGAAACCAGTCTGAGATGATTCACACTTTATGACATGGCGCGTTATCCTGCTGGAAGTAGCCATCAGAAGACACTGTGGTCATAAAGGGGATGGACATGGTAAGCAACAATACTCAGGTAGGCTGTGGTGTTTAAATTATGCTTAATTGATACTAATGGGCTCAAAGTGTGCCAAGAAAATATCCCCCACACCATTACACCACCAGCAGCAGCCTGAACCATTGATAAAAGGCAGGATGGATCCATGCTTTCATGTTGTTGCGCTAAATTCTGACCTTTCTCCCATGCGAATGTTGCAGCAGAAATCGAGAACCATCAGACCACATTTTTCCAATCTTCTATTGTCCAATTTTGGTGACCCGGTGCAAATTGTAGCCTCAGTTTCCTGTTCTTAGTTGACAGGAGTGGCACCCGGTGGGGTCTTCTGCTGCTGTAGCCCATCTGCCTCAAGGTTGGATATGTTGTGTGTTCAGAGATGCTCTTCTGCATACTTCGGTTGTAACAAGTGGTTATTTGAGTTACTGTTACCTTTCTATCAGTTGGAACCAGTCTGGCCATTCTCTTCTGACCTCTGGGATCAACAAGGCATTTGCGCGCATAGAACTGCTGCCCATAGCAAACCCTAGAGATGGTTGTGCGTGAAAATCCCAGTAGATCAGCAGTTTCTGAAATACTCAGCAGCCCATCTGGCACCAACAAAAGTCACTTAAATCAACTTTCTTCCCCATTCTGATGTAGCAGATCGTCTTGAACATGTCTACATGCCTAAATGCATTGAGTTGCTGCCATGTGATTGGCTGATTAGAATTTTGTGTTAACGAGCAGTTAGACAAGAGGCCGGTGAGTGTATATCAAGTTAAAGAACCAACTTTTGCTTTCAAACCAACAAAAAACATTTTATTCTATCTTCATTTGTTTATTGTTTATACCCACTTAAATGCAGGAAGGTTTCATGAGAAATGTGGAAAAAAATCAAGGTAAAATGAAAACATTCATTCTCTCATTTCAGCTTATTAAAGTTCCCATGCAAGAATATGATTTAGTAAGTCTACTCGCAATTTTGGCTTTGAACACGGGGAAAAAAGCACTGCAAAAGCATACAGGAGAGGTTGTCCGCCGCTATACTATCACTATATAGATTAATATATTAGTGCATAGGTCTCAAACTCAATTCCTGGAGGGCCGCAGCTCACAGCTATTTAGTTTTGCTCCAACTCTAATTAAACACAGCTGATCCAACTAATCAAGGTGTTCAAGACTACTAAAGGCTATTAAGCAGGTGTGAGTTGGAGGTTGGAGCTAAACTATGTAGACCTGCGGCCCTCCAGGAATTGAGTTTGAGACCACTGTATTAGTGCGTAGCTGGGGGGTATTCCAGAAAGCTGGGATAATATCTTACCCTGTGCTAAACCCTGAACTCTCAGCTGAAATAACCCAAAATGTTTACCGTATGTGGTTTCCAAAACCCCTGAGAAGTGTTAGTTTAGTCAACCTCCTAAAGGTAAGAGTTAACTCGGCACATATCTAAAGGCGTTTTCAACAGAGCGCCAAATTCATGAGTCACCGTGAAAAGTCGAGGTGAGGAAAAAAGGGCAGCGTACTTTACAGAGGTCGAGTTGGAGGGTTTTAATGCTTATTTATAAGGAATTCAAGACGATTATAGTGGAAAAAAGCAATACAGCTGCATCAGCGAAGGAAATAAATATAAGTTAAGAAATAATAAGAAAAAAAGAGTAATTGCGTGACTTAATAATAATAAAAATAATAATAATAATAATAATAATAATAATAATACCTTTTATTTATAGGTGCCTTTCAAAGCACTCAAGGACACCTTACAGCATATCGCAAGCATATGATTAAAATACAAGCAGTTTCAAGAGTTCACACTTAGCTGATGATTGATTATAAAGCTTGTTTGGCATGCTGTCCCAGGAGAGAGCCCTGAGCTTATAAGATCCTGGAGCCTGGGCTCCCTCCCGTTTGCAAGGCGAGAGGGGAGTTTGAGCTCAGGTAGATCTCGAGAACTCCCCTGCTGTTGTAGCTAATGAACAGATAGTGATTGCTCTTAAGAGATAACTACTTACTAGGAGCATGTCTATAGTGCCAATTTGGATTAGTCAATTAACTTAAGTTGCATGTTTTTGGACAGTGGGAGGAAACCGGGGAACCCGGTGGAAACCCACATGAGCACGGGGAGAAAGTGCAAACTCCGCACAGAAATGTTGGCTGGCTTGGTACGGACTAGAACCAGTGACGTTCTTGCTGTAAGGCAACAAAGCTAACCACTGGGCCATCGGGCCATCGACATAATATTAAACCAGCAAATCATTAAAAGCTATCCTAAACAAAAAAGCTTTTTTATCTGAAATTTAAAGTTGGAAATATGGTGACGCTGTGGCGCAGTGGGTAGCACGATCGCCTCAAAGCAAGAAGGTCGCTGGTTCAAGCCTTGGCAGGGTCAGTTAGCATTTCTGTGTGGAGTTTGTTCTCCCCGTGTTCTCCATGTGTCTGCGTGGGTTTCCTCCAGGTGCTCAGGTTTCCCCCACAAGTCATGTGTCGCAAAGTCATGTGGTATAGGTGAATTGGGGAGGCTAAATTGTCAGTAGTGTATGTGTGTAAATGAGTGTTTGGATGTTTCCCAGTGATGGGTTTCGGCTGGAAAGGCATCCGCAGCGTAAAACATGTGCTGGATAAGTTGGCGGTTCATTCTGCTGTGGAAACCCCGGATTAATAAAGGAATGAATGAAAAACAATTGGATATAGTGTCCACCTGGCGAATGTGCCTTGGTGCTGTACAACTAAAAGCCCTGCCACCAAACTTCATCTTAAAGTTTGGGACAGATAACAATTCAGCAGAAGATGATCTCGGTGAGCATAAAGGACTGTACAAATGAAGAAGATCAGAAAGATAGTGAGGTGCCAAGTTATGAAGAGCTTTGTATGTTAAGAGGAGGATGTTGTATTGTATACAGTAGTGAACAGGGAGCAGGTGAAAGAGAATTGGAGTTATGTGATCAGAAGCACACGAGCAGGTAATTATCCTAGCTGCTGAATTCTGAATTAACTGTAGTCTATGAAGTTGCCTATCAGGGATGTCAGATTGGAGAGAGTTACAGTAATCAATCCATGATGTAACCAAGGCATGAACAAGTCCTTCAGTACTTTGTTGACATAGTAATGAGCGAAGTCTTGCAATGTTAGGCAAATGAAAACAGGCAGAACGTGAGATATTACTAATATAGATCCAAACGAGAGCATGGCTCCACTATAACCACAAGACTTTCACATGGGTGACTGGGGAGTTATCAATGAAAGGGTTGAGCTTTGGATAAAACAGACTTAGAGCTAACTAGGAGTAGTCAGTTTTACTGGCATTTAACTTATTAAATTATTAGTCATCTATATATTAATTTCATGTAGACATTTAGTAAGGTCAGAAGGGGGGTGAGATGTTGTAGATTTTGTAGAGATATAAACTTGTGTATCGTCTGCATAAAAATGAAAATGTATGCCATAACAATGAAATATATGACCTAGAGGTAAAATATAAATAACAAATAAAAGTTTATTAAATCACACATGCTCCCCTCCCCTCTTTCATGCTAAATTAAACTTAAATGAAGCCATTATTGTTTGTTGAAATTCCCTGCCATTGATTTCTTAAGGTTACAATAATAATGTATATTGACTACTATATATGGCTTAATACATTGTAATTCTTCTAAAGCTAGAAGAACTCTAGAATTAAACGCAGAAACATTCTCCTAAAAGATGATATTTGATTATTGAAGCTATGTATTGAACACTAAAGAATACTCTTTCTGTCGTGTAGCTCAGTGGTTCCCAAAGTGGGGGTCGTGGGACAATGACAGGGGGTCACTTGGTGATTTCCAAAAATCAAGTAAATTTTATTAAACTATTAGAATGACCATATTTTATTCATAACCCACAGAAGATACAAATAGTTACATAAAAAACAACATGCAAATGAAAAGCCATCAGCCTTTCAGTTTTTTTTTTCACAGGATTGGTGTGTTTATGTTAGATTAACAACACAGCAATAGCACCAGCTGCAGCAGATTGATTTTATAGCACCAGGGTAAACTTTCTGACACCTTTATGGCACTCTAATACATTTAAAATAAATACAGGCCACAACTGAACATTAAGAATAATCTCTGATTGGTGGTCTTCAAAATTAAACCAAGAATAGACTGAAAACATTCAAGAGAACATTCAAGAACAGTGCTGAAAACATTGTGCCCACCAGTGTCTTAAGGTGCGGGTAATATTAAATTAAATAAATCTTAAATGACTATATAAATTAAATGATTGTTAGACTTTGGCCTCTATTTTGACGATCCATGCGCAAAGCCCAAAGCGCAGGGCGCAAATGCGTGTCAGAATCCACTTTTGTTATTTTAAGGATGGAAAAATCCACTTTGCGCCCATGGCGCATGGTCTTACACGGTTGAGCTTATTCTCTTAATGAGTTATAGGTGTGTTCTGAGAATAAACCAATCAGAGTCTCATCTGCCATTCCCTTTAAAAGCCAGTTGCGCCGCGTCATAGCGCATTTGCCATTTACATGACGGACTTTGTTAGTGTAAAAACTGAACCCTTAACTAGAGAGAAAACAGTTAAACAGAGCATCTACAGCGCAAGAATGAGAGATGAGCCTCCTCATTAATTACTTTCACTTTCACTCTAGTGGATAAGGAAACGTGTTGTATTCACAGACATCCATTAACCTATACATAATTAATTTAGTTTGTTAAGCGCAAAGATTTGTTTCAAAACTATTTCTAAATTCAGTTCTAATTTCCAGCAAACAAATAATAACGAAGTGTGGTAAAACTAATGTGTCCTAATACACATGCTGTGCCCCATATGGTCTAAAACCTGACAGATGGGCAAATCTAAGCTTGTTTTTAATAAAACAAATATAAATATGCATATAATAAATAATACGGCTAATAATGATAACATTATATAAAAGCAAATTGTCATGAATAAACTGAATAAGCCCCCCGAGATGAAGAAGGCATGAAAGTATGGTTTTTATATTTATGTAGGCTAGAAAATATGTTTTGTAATATTTTAATCCTTTAATTCCTTTTCATATGTAAAGATATTTGCGTATTGTTGTACATCCTGTCTGTATTAAGCAATGTGTAAGCGAGTCGCATAACTAACGCACTCTGCGCTGGACTATAGACTAGCTTTGATCTGGTCTATGGAGCCATCTATTTAAGTTCCTCAAAATAGCAGCGCGCCAGCAATGCGCCTCAACACGCCTCCTTTTTTAGATCAGAACGCCTATGGGCGCATGTATGAGCACAAATGCATTTGCTATTTAAACAGCGTGGCGCAAAACATGAAAACGACTCTTGTGTCAAGCTGAAACTAGCAAACAACGATTGCGTCCCACCTTGCGCCGGGTGTATGATAGAGCCCTTTGTGTTGTCAATATGCTCATGTTTATATACAGTAGGCCTATTGTTGTATGCGCAATGTTTGTACATTTATAACCACCTTAGAGGAATTTGAGGGTCACGAGCCACTGGCATTGGTATTTTGGGAGTCGCGGGCTGAAAAGTTTGGGAACCCCTGATGTAGCTAATGGAAAGAAGGCTGAGACCTGTCTAACTGGTAACCAAATACCTCTGCAGACCTAGTGAGCCCACTCTGGGTGACCAGTGGTTGAGTGACCTTCCAGAAACCACACAATTCGTGAGAGTTGTAAATGATAGTTGTTGGATATTTTATTAGCTTTTTATCTATTTTGCTATCTATTTTATCGATTTTGCTATTGTATTACAGAACAATCTTTTATTTATTTGTTTTAATTCTTCCTTTCTAGTTGCCAACAAAAGAGCTGTATAAGTTCCATCTTCATAGACAAATAAAGTCACATAGAGATGGACCTTATACTGCTTTAAATGTAGGAGAAAACACTAGCCTTAAAAAAAAACTATTGAGAGTCATATTGTGTGATAGAAATACTGGCGCATCACCTTAAGGTGAGAACTGTATAGGAAGAAAATGTTACATGGCAAAAGGTGTGTGTACCCAGCAGGCACACAATGTCATATAACATTAATATTAGGTTAGATTTAGGTCATGACGTCAGATGATCAAAATTCAATAGGTGCATCCGACTTCATGCAGAGCTGCGCAGATCGATTGAAGTCTGTCTTAAAGCGGTGTATGCTGGTTAGAAGTTTTGTCCGGATTGATGCTGCGCTGACGCCACGTGACTGTCACATGTGGCATCAATGTACCGTGACATTTCTCTGAGATCAGACGACTGATTCAGACCGTGCAGCATCTGAAGAGCGACTGCATGAGCTCGGATGACGACACTGATATTAAACAATTGGCCGAGTTCATCGCATGACAACAAGCACGTGTGTTTTGGCTTTATTATTGAACAACTTCCGATTCAAAAGTTTTAAAACAAACAATTGACTTTTCATACCCTCTCTATCTTGTACATATCATGCTTATTAAAATACTATGAGTATTTTACTGCAGTAATCATCTTTTGTTAAATAATCTGGTTGTAAAGGCTAGCTTGTTTGCATATGTTTATTTTCAACCTTTTTTTATACAGACTATTTACTGCATTCAGCTCCATGAACGATTTAAATGATACATTTTAGTAAATAGCCTAAATATCAACTCAAATAAGTCTTACAGACTCATAAAATAATTATCATCGTTGATCCTGCCACCCTAAAGGTTTCTTAACAAATGATGTTTAAGAACTATTTTATGAAATAATTATAAAATGATTTTTAGAATTATGAAATATATATTTTTTTATTTCCTGTCTAGCCGTTTATACCTGGTCTTTCTGGGAAACTTCTACTTAAAGTGTAGCTCACTTATTTTAGGAATGTCCTTTCGATCAATCTTTTTGGATTAAAGTGCTTTTAATAAATGCTTTCATTATCCAAAATCATCTTAATCATTGTTTAAGACTTAAAACAGCTTGTTTTGGGTTTTACACTAATATATATTGGAAAGTTTTATATTTATAAATGTAAATAAATGTAAACCCTTTTTAGCATATTCAAACAAGAATTATTAGCCTAAAGAGTGATGTTTAAACTCCCAGAATTTGTGCTTTTTGCTTTGTATTTAATAGGCCTGTTTGTTTTTATGTTTATATTGCCCTCTCACTTCCCCTTATTTCCCTCATGCGTTTGTAATATATTTAATTCATAATTCCCTTGTTTAAAAATGAACTATAGTAGAGACTGTATTCTGTTTTATTTGTAAATCTTTTGTTGTTATAAATAAAAAAAATGATGATGACGCCATGTGATCGGTCATCATGACTGCAGCAACTTTGAGCCCCGAGGTGTCCGGCTTGACGGCTCCGTTTTCAACTCTGCCCCCGCTCGGCTAATCTCGTTGATCACCGGCTGCAGCTGTGCTGCATGTCGAACGCAGCTAATGTCTAGCCAGTGTCTAAGTACGACATTATTTTGATGTCCAATAACAACGTCAAATGATGTTGATTTTAGGTTGTGTTGGAAAGTGACCAAAATCCAAGGTCGAGCCAACATCTTAAACCATCGTCCTATTGACATTAAAACTGACGTTTATTCGTCAGGAATGGCAACCAAAATCCAATGTCTGATAGACGTCATAGTGGTAACGTCCACACAACTTCAAGCTGTAACATCATTAGACGTTGGTATTTGGTTGATTTTAGGTTGGATGTTGGACATTGACGTCAGCCTGACATTGAGTTCTGATGTCAACAAGATTTTCATTTCCAAACAAAATGTAACGTCCCACAACTTTGGGGTACAACGTCAATCTGATGTAATGTTGACATCCTGTGCCTGCTGGGTATAACTCAAGGAAAAAAAATAAATAAAAAAGGCCATTTATTGTATTTCATGTAATAAAGAAATGAACTACCTCAGTGCAAACAGTTGAATTAAAGATATTTGTGACAAATCAAGCCTCTTAGCACTCTCCCATCTCTTTGGTCTGCTTGGTTCATTGAGGATTTCTATTGGGCCAGGTTGAATCCTATCAGTACTGTAGTTCAGGTTAGGGTATCTGAAAGCTGAGGTTATGCACTAATTTACTCTTGAACTTAGCTATGTATGTCGCATAACCTGCTTTCTGGAATACCCCCTGGAACAACTTAAATGAACTAGCTGTTGTTTGGCGAGTGATGTCATAATTATTCCAAAAACACAAAGAAAAACTGAAATCCCAGGAAATAAAAAGGTCACTTGATAACATTTGACAAGATTTAAATACACTTAAAAAATATATTTTGTTGCTTGTTCAAACTACTTATTTAAAATGAGTTGAAACAACACAATTCTTAAGATTGTATTAGGGACAACTTGATTGTTTTATGTTCAAGTAAATTTTTAAAAACATAATCAAGTTAACTTAATCGATTTGTGTTGGGACAACAGGAAGAAATTGTGTTGAACCCAGCATTTTTACAGTGTGCAATGAAGTGTTTTTAGACGCTTCTCTCTGCTTTCAGTTTGTTCTTTACTGGTTTTTAATTTACAGATGAAAGTTTAAGCAAACGTTAACGTGACGAGTTTATTAGCTTAAACTTTGTAATCGCTGTAGGTACAGATTTAGGTGGTAGAAATCTATAATGCGGAGGTAAGGGTCACATTAATCTGTACTAAAAACAATTAAGCATTTAAGAGTAAATGGCAAAAAAAATGTAAATCAATACAAATCAATAGTTATGTTTCCATCTAAAGATGTGATTAAATTTAAGCACAAACTGGAATATCGCATAAAAGATGTGCGAGGAAAGCAGTGGTTCCATCCAATGAGTCAAAGAGAACTAAATCGTCACTTCCTGATAAACTGGTGATACATTTCCTGATAAATGTAATAAATGACTTGTATCTCAGAAGACGATGCCGACATGCATAGTGGCGTTTGAAGGCGTGAGACGCGGAGCACAGACGCTCTTGAGGTAATTATTAATATATTAACACTAATGCTGAAATGGTCACAGCTTTTTAGAATGACCAAAACAACATTATAGATGTTTTACAGTGTGCTCAGCCTGCAGGTTTGTCCATTCACACACATTTTTATCATCACTCTTATAACAAAATCACATGACTATTTTATAGCGCCTACTGGAATTTGTTCAGTAAAAGTGTTTCCATCACAGTTTATGTGCATCAAGAATAGTTGGATGAAAACATAGCAATGAGGAATGTAGAAAAACATACTAGAGAATTGCTTTGAGTATAAGGCCATAGAGCAGTAATGATTGTTTTTCCATGGGATTGAATATAATTCTTTAACAACTGTTGCTGATTAGTGTGTCATTTGTTATGACCACGCACTAACTGCTTCTTTTAGTGGTAATGATTACCGATCAACAATTTAATGGATGGGGGTTTAGGTACATTCCACTCAAACACACATCTGTGCACTACTAATCCTGATTGCGCGGAGCTTTGTTGCCATCGTGTGGACTTGGAGCAAAGTACAGCTCAGAGAAGGCTACTTCAGAATATCCTGTTCACACAGATAAGACTTTTTAAAATCTTAAATCAGGGGTCACCAAACTTGTTCCTGGAGGGCCGATGTCCTGCAGATTTTAGCTTCAACCCTAATCAAATTACTAGTTATATTTGAAACACCCAGGCAGGTGTTTTGAGGCAAGTTGGAGCTAAACCCTGGAGGAACAGCGGCCCTGCAGGACCGAGTTTGGTGACCCCTGTCTTAAATGATCAAAGTTTAGCCGTGAATAGAGTGTGAATTCCCTGTCAGAAAGGTGTGTGTTATCCCCGCTTTTACACAAACATGTGTCAGAGCACCTTTGAAAATCAGTTCATTCTGAAATATGCATACAACACTGATTGTAAGCCTCATCCACAGAGATGAAAATAATCATGGTCCCATAGTGGATCACTTTGTTCTGTGGTGTGAGGAGTCGAACTAAAGACATGGTTATTGACTTTAGAAGGAATAATATAGCAGCTGAGGCGACTCGTATCACGGGTCAAACAGTAGAACTACAAATATTTGGGTACCATTGACCTTTTTTAAACTTTGAGGTGAACTGTGTGTAAGAAGGGCATCAGCGCCTTTATTATCTCAGGAAACTATCACGTTTTTACATTGGCCCCAATATGCTTACTCTTTTCTATTGTGCTTTTATTGAGTCTATTCTATTCTTTCTCTGGTGGCATGGTTTGGAAGTCTGTCCTTTAGAAACAGCAATAGACTAAGCCAGGCTATTAGGTGGTCTAGCAGGTTGATTGGTGAATCACAGTTGAGTATTGAATCCCTGTATACTGGGCAGCTTTTATGGATTGGCCAGAACATCAGTAGCTGTAGCTCTCATCCTCTGTTTGAGGAGTTTAACCTACTCCCTTTGGGTCGAAGGTTTTTAGATGCTTTTTAGTAGGTCAAAATGTTACAAGAATAGCTTTGTCCCATCATCAGTTGTCACTCTGAATAAATTGTAATATCTTATACAAGTACTTTTTATGTTTACTTTATATGTACATTATATAGAAATAGTTACAGTATATATAAATATATAAAACAGTTCTGTCTGGTTCTTGAATCTGATTAGCTGCTAGTCGTACAAACTCACGTGTTTTGTCATCACTTTAGACATTAGCTAGAGAATCATTTAAATACTGAATGGTGGAAGAAAGTAGTTCCTCATACAAAGGGATTTTTGGATTCTCTCTGTTTGTTTTTCTTTTTTATATACATGATTATGCCATCAAACTGTTGTGTAAATGCAATATCACATGAGCAGCAGTGCGATATTGCTGTATATCATCACTGGTGGGACACTAAGGCACTAGGCCTGTGACCTCATGCTAATGCACACCTCCTACCAGTGCCGATATACCACACTGCTACTTGTGTGATATTGCTCATATATATATATATATATATATATGTATATATATGTGTGTGTGTGTGTGTGTGTGTGTGTGTGTGTGATTAGATTATTTGGATCAAATGTCAAACTTTTCTGCAAAAAATCTACCTGGGTACCAATAAAGTCAACTGAACTGAATTGAATTCCATATTCAAAGCCAACTAAACCTACCAAGTGTTTGTAGTGCTGAAGATGTCTTTAATGATTAGAATTCACTGTTCACAGTGTAACAATGCTCAATGTTGGTCCCTTTGTACAAACTGAACTGAAAGACTATAACCTCTGTATGTTCAGCTATAGCACATTTAATTGATATTTATGTATTCATTTGACTGCATTTAAATTCGATTTGTAATGTATTTAGTGTGTTAGTGCACATGTAGCGATGTCTGTCTTAGTATGTATTTGCATTTTACACACGGTACATTTTTAGATGCTTCATTGAAAGTTGAAAAATAGTTCATTTATTAATTTTCCTTCGGCTTAATCCCTGCATCAATCAGGGGTCACTACAGTGGAATGAACCGCCAACTTATCCAGCATATGTTTTACACAGCGGATACCCTTCCAGCTGCAACCCAGTATTGGGAAACATCCACTCATTCACACACATACACCACGGCCAACTTAGTTTATTCAATTCACCTATAGCGCATGTCTTTGGACTGTGGGGGAAACCCGAGCACCTGGAGGAAACACACGAACATTGGAAGAACATGCAAAAACTGGATGTGATGCGATGGTGCTAACCACTGAGCCACCATGTCGTCCTGAAAATAATTAGTTTAATTAATCATCAATTTAGTTTATGCTGACTGATACTTCACTTACGTCTGAAAGTCTGAAAATATATTGTACAAAGCAGATTTGACAATGTGTAAAGTCTTCTGTGATCATCAAATCAGTGAGGTGACTAAATTAATAAACGCTGCTTCACAATTTCTTAATTGTTTTTTTTATTTTTTCTTAGTTTAGAACATAAAACAGTATTGTGGATCTTTCCACATACACTATGTATTCACATAATACACCATACACTACAAGGAGAGAGACCAAACAAAAGATAACACTTTTTACATACTGCATACTCAACGTGTAAAATAGAACCAAGAACAATCTTCAACTCAAAGGAATGTAGCTGCCAGTTTTTTTTTCTTTCTTTTTCCTCTTTAGACATTTTGATGTAGAAAACTGGGCATGACTGATACTCTTAAAGGTGAGTGCTGATAAATGGGGCAGATTAGTGTGTGTATGTGAGAAAGTGTTGTGTTTGTGTGTGTGTGTGTGTGTGTGTTTGTATGTGACAGTGTTGCCGAAAGGCAGATGTGAGTAAATAAAAAGAACGAGTATATTCAAAAAAACTCAATTCAGAATGAGTGAAAACGCATCTCTGGGCAGTTCAGCTAGCACCAGAATATTAAAATAACAGTCTATTCACATCAAAAGCATGAGAGTACCTATTTCTCTACCTGCCATCATGATCTTCAAGTACCATCATATAAGGTGATAGCTAAAAAGAGAAACTGGATCAGTTGGAGTGCTTTTTGTTATTGTGATCATCTGAAATGACTAAGTAAATCTTTTATTTTAAATGATCAGCACCATATGTAAGTTTCCTCTCAAAACAAGTTCACATGTCAATTTAAGAGCTCAAAGAACTGCAACAGTGTTTGCCAAGAGTCATTTCCACAGTGAACTCTAGGGGGTAGCACCATGGTTCAAAAGCCATTTAGGTTGAATAAAACTCCGCTGGGCTTCAAGAGTACTCTTAAAACACCACTATTTAAACTTCAGGGGAAAGTCTTGTATCTCCAAGAACAAGTGACAGTGGAGGATAACAACGTCAGTGCAGACTCAGAGTTCTTTCAGACTCACCCCTTGCTATATTTCATGAAATAAAAAGAAGCATTACATTAGTAATGCCACCTAGACTTCTGAACTGAAAGCAGCCACGATTCAAACTGCAAGGTATTCTTTCACGTCTATGGCCAATTTCATGTTAAAATAAAAGATCTTCCAATCCCTTTGAAAACTAATGTTAGTCCTGAATCCTTATGATCTGTATTGGTCAACATGGTCACATTCTTTGTTCTCCATTTGTTAATGGTTTATAAATGTGGATCAGATGCAGGAAAAGGAAGCCGGTGACAATGGTAGCACAGAGGTATTGGTGTAAGTACAGTACTCACAATAGGAAGGACAGCAGTATCTTGAGTTGCCACAAAGCATCCTGCTTTGCGGTCTGTTGTTGACGGCTGGACATACAGACAACTAAAAATTCAGGAATCATTCATGATTAGGCCATCATCCCTCACCAGTTAAATTATCTTACCTAAATATTTAACTATTTACATTTCTATCTCTCCCAATAAAATTCCATTAAAACAAAAACTAGGCTTCAAGTTGTCAATAATCCGTTCTTATTTTTTTTTCCATCATCCTCATTAAAATCAAGATTAAAAGTGCTTTTATAAAATCCTCTCTTCAATATTTACAATTTTTCTAAAATGAACAAACCAAAAAAGAAAGAAAGACAGCAATCACAATAACAATAATCATCATCATTATCATATAATAAATAATAATTACGAGTGTGGATGTAGGCAGCAAGCCTGCAGTATGTAGCGCCCGTGTGTTTGTAGCATGTTGTGACTGGGACCAGTGTCTGTACAACATGAGGTAAAGAGCTTTAGGACCACTTAATGAGCACCAGAATCTGTCCTCTGTGAGTGTCAAGCATCTTACAGCCCTGTGTAAACCAGTGGCAGCCCTGCATTGCTCCCTGTACATTGCTCACAGACAGCCATCACATACATTCTGACCAGGATGCGTGCTAGTTTTGGAATCAAAACACACGCACACGCACACACACACACACACAGCTGAAACTATACAATGCCATTCAGCACCATGAATTCCAGGTGTGGGTGATCTCTGAGGGCAAGAGGGGAGAAAGAGGGCTGCTTACAACAATGAGGGGGTCAACTTTACAGGAGTATAGACTCATAGTAGCACCAACTCCAAAAAAATGTGCTCTGTCCATTAGGCTGGCGAGTTTAACCAGCAGTGGGTGAGAATAGATCCCCAAAATAATAACTTTATCAGTCATACGGGTATATCAGGACATGGAAGACATGTTCAGTTTACACAGGGCCAGTTATTTTGAGAATCCCATTCAAGCACCCTGTGTACACACAAGTCATATTTAAATATCTCTGCAGCTCAACGTCCAACAGTGACCTGAACATATCTAGGGTGATTTAAGCAGAGACTGCAGAATTCCAAGCCAATACAAACTGGTTGATTTTAGAACTCCCTATTTGAGCTTTGAGTCTGGACTGTCTACATGAAAATCACAAGCTTAAGACCCATGGTGGGTTGTCTTGCAGCTTTTTAGGGCAGCTGTATTAAGGTGAATTTTTGATAGCACGATCAGCACCTTAAAGAAGTTTGTTTACATGGTGTCACATGGGTAAAGAAGAATGGCTGCAAATGAGTCAGCACCAATCAGATGACACGATGAAAGGCTAAGCCAATCACAGGGACGTTGAGGTCCCCATCGCTGAACATGACTGACATCTGCTGCTAAAGAGCACCCAAGTCCAGCACCTGCCTCGATATTGTGAAGGCAAAATCAGAGACACTTGAGACTGAAAAAAGCACCATTTGAAGGGATGAGAGACTTTACAGAGTTTTCATTAGAGTGGCACCAAACAGAAAGGCCTAAGTTGGTGTCAGGTCCTTTCTTTCTTGGTCACATGTTCCGTGACTAGCACAATGAGCAAATACTCTATATAGAGTTGCTTTAATGCAGTCACATAAATGTGACTCGCAATGATGTGAAGGTGCATCATTAATTGAAAGGCTGGAGAGGCGAAAAGCGCAACAAAAATGCTGATTAGCTTGTTTTCATTTTCATAATGAACAAGCGAGAATGAAGAAAGGAAGTCCCTCTTAGTAAGAGGAAAAAAATCATAACGTTAAAAACAATGATAAAAAAACAATAACATTCAAATAAAAATAGTCATCTTCATAATATAATAACAATACCTGTAATATCAACATTAACAGTAACAATAGCAATTGTAATAATATTGATAATAGAGCAATAATAATTAGAATCATCAAATTCACTTAAGGAGGGGTAGCTATGGAAATCCCTCCCGCGTTGGAGAGAGAAAGAGCACCATAGACAGCGTGTCCGTTTGGGGAACTCCCAAACTGCTGCCAAAATTTGAGGTAAAAGAAATAAAAGTGAAAAAAGTGCCCCTTCCTCTATTCTCCCTCCCTTGTGGTGGCCAGACAAAGGTCTTGGAGCTAGAAGAAGGTAAGCAAATGGTAAAGGAGTAAGATTCATGATCCTTATCATTTCTATTCCCACCTCTGGCTCCAGGGGGCAACAGTCTACAAGAGTTCACACGAATCGACTGTAAGGACCAGTAAGGTGTGTGGACGGGTAAGGTGAAACTGTGACTATGGTGGTGCTATGCTGTGTTGGGGCCATCCGTGTCACTACACCCTCCCGTTTGTCCTTAGTTTGTCCAGGGGACGGGCTTGCTGACCCAGCCGCCCATTTGCGCTTTTTCCCGTAGGCCTTAATTTCTTCCTGTGAGAGACCCAAAAGAGCAGCTTCTTGTTGCCGTTGTCGCGCTCGCTCTGCCAGGATTTTCATCTTGGATTCCCACAAAGCCAGACCATGGCAGGGCTGGTTCAGGTTCTTGTGCTGGTAGAAGACCAGGGATATGCGGCTTGGGTGAGTGCGGTCAGGCTTTTTAAGCGGTGTGGTGGCATGGAGCTCTCGACGGGCACACTCAATCAAGACACAACCATGAGCAGGTGCAACTGCTACTCCTCCGATGTTGGGATCCAAGAAGTTGTGTTCACTGTCAGACCACACCTCGTCCTCTTCAGGATCTCGTTCACTCTGTGTCTCTGCTCCACTGTCCCAACATGCCTGGCTGTCTGACCTTTGCAGTGCATCGGGAAACAATCGCCCCTCAGGAGCTGGAGATGGCGTGCTACCTGCTGCTGACCCACCACCAGACTTCCAGGCTTTCTCCTGGAGTCCAAGAGGTGCAGAGCCACAATTTACACCTGCCTGGGAAAGCATTTTATCAGGGAAAGCACCAGCAGGGTTGCCTTGCCTGATAACACCAGCACCATAACCCATGGGACCGTATGGACCCCATGCTTTAGGTTGTGGACTAGGGGCAGGGCTTCCCCACTGTCTTGGGGTGGACGGGTGTGGAGAGGGTGCAGGTGATAGGCCTGCTTTTAGGGATGGGGACGGAGATGGGGCAGGAGATGCCATTGGAGTGTTTGGGCAGGAATAGGAATTCCACTGTTGCTGCTGTGGATACTGAGGATGTTCGTGTTGGTGTGGGTGTTGCTGGTGGAGCCTCTGCTTATCTGGTGTGAAGGGTGAATTATTTGAGGCTGCTCTGATGTTTCCATCCCAGCCTTTAGAGACTAGACCGCCGTTTGGTTTGTGCCCAGGCCATCCTTCAGGTTTTGGTGTTGTACTGGGAGTGGTAGGGCAGCTCGGCGCTTGACCATCTGATCTGGCTTTGTACAATGGCACATCCATGGGCTCCTGTTTGACTATGGGTGTTGAGCGGTGTGTCTGCTCAAGAGACATAGATGAAGTACGAGACTGCGAAACATCAGAAGGTTGTGGGTAGCCTTGAATAGATGCATCAGCCATTTGTGCCTGAGACTGCCCATGATGGGGGGGATACGCCTGTGCCAGATTGGCTTGGAGACACTGAACATCCGGCTTCTGTTCAAATGCTGTGGCAGAGGGTTCTCCGTTTTTGGGCCAGGCTCCTTTATCATATCTCAAGAGCTCAGGAGAGAAAAGTGCACTGGAAGGGTAGTTGTAATAACCATACCGTATATCTTGGAGGTTAGGGTGAAAGCCATTGATAGGGCTCTGTGCAGGAGGATGACTGTTGCTAGGGATGCGACCTCTTGCATAGTTACCAGGGTAGGAAAACGAACTGTTCATGTTATGGGGATCAGGGTTTGTCTTGCCATTCCCTAGTGCATGGTAACCATGTATGGCTCCATTGAAGGGCTGGAAGTGGTCGACAGGCTCTTTTTTAATGGTTGGTTTCACCTCCTGTTTTGGAATAGCTACATGACAAAAAACAAAACAGTATTTTAAAACAATTAGTTCATAGTTAATAACTTTTGAATATAGTTCATTCCTACATTTTCATTTCAGCTTAGTCCCTTTATTAATCTGTGGTGGCCACAGCAGAATGATGCAGCAATTTTATGCAGCGGATGCCCTTCCAGCTGCAACCCAACACTGGGAAACATCCACACACACTCATTCACACACATACACTATGGACAATTTTAGCTTACCCAATTCACCTATACCTATATCTTTGGACTTGTGGGGGAAACCGGAGCACCCGGAGGAAACCCACACAAACACGGGGAGAAAATGCAAACTCCACACAGAAATGCCAACTGACCCAGCCTAGGCTTGAACCAGCAACCTTCTTGCTGTGAGGCGATCATGTTACCCACTACCCCACCATGACGCCCCATTGGAACATAGTTCAAAACTTTTTTGTAAAAGCAAATTCCATTTTTAATGTTACCCCAATGTCCAAAGACCACATCTCTAAAATGCCCCTACTCATGGTAGATTAATGATTTGTTGTTTATCGACCAGTAGTTTAAAGAACTCCCTTTGTTCAGAATTGTATATCTGCTGCTTATCATATGAGTAAAATGATTTAACCAATAACCTTTATTGCCTTGCTGAATGTGGGGTGACTCTGCATGGCGTATCTCCATCTTGACAGTCTTCTCTGGAGTTTCTACAAGCTGCAATTTCCTGTTCTTTTTCTCTGATGCAGCCTTTTTGGCCTCCAATCGACGCTGGCGGCATGATTTTGCAGGTTCTGGAAGTTTTCTAACCTCTCGACGGAAGTTAGCGAGCACCTGGATGGCTCCTGTCTGCATTTTGAGACGCTGGTTCTCCTCACTACCAAACTCATCAGTTGTAGCGATCTTGTAGAGCGGAAGCACATGCAGCTGCTCATCTTCTGGGATTGTGCCCACTGTGCGATTGTCCTCTTTCGTGAGAGTGCACACCTATTAGAAAAGAAAAAAAATGAGTGGTGTTGGGCAAGCAACTTGAAAAATGTAGTGAGCTAAGCTATTAGCTACACTAATTAAAATGTAGCTTAACTAAACTAAAAGCTACACCCTGGGAAATGTAGCAAGCTAAGCTAAAAGCTACTTTGCAGAAGTAGCTTAGCTACATTTAAGCTATTTTTGCCATTTTCATTTTTAAATCGAAGCAACTTAAATTATTCATTTCTTAGTGATCACTAAACCTGTCAGTGAATCATGTGAGGCAGAATTGTTCAGTTCAGTAATTTACTGTAAATAATATTGTACCAAACAGAAACAAATGATAGTAAAATCCAATAAAATCATTATAATAAAGAGAAATATTTACGAATAAGCATTAAATTACACTAACTTGCGAGAGGTGGTAGTAACGCACTAAAAAGTTTGTTGTCAACCATCGTAAAACAGGTAGAAGAAGAAATTGTTATTCTCGCCATCATATGGATTTACCTTCATCGGCTAGCTCTGTGAATGTTGGTGCTGTCACTTATTGAACTGCGATCGGTAATTGTAACTTGTGTGGACGCTACTGCGCTACTTGACTAAAAAAATAACTTTGCTACTGAAAAGCTATTGGTTTTATAAAGTAGCAACGTCACCACCATGCTACTGAGAAATGTAGTTAAGCTAGCAAGTAGCGACGTCACTGCCCAACACTGAAAATGAGGAAGTTGAAGGCTAAAGTAACTACTTCAACCATTCTGATCTCTAACATCTACTGCACACAGAAACGTTCACAAAAAATTTTAATCTAAACTCGACAAATGAATCATTTAGTGAATGACATTTATTTGTACAGGAACAATTCACAATGCATGTATTACAGCTGACATTGTCATGCAGTGATCACAGCACATTCTTGCATAATTGTTTGTATGACAAGAAAAACACCTGCTCTTCATTACATAAGATTTTTACAATTGGCTTAACAGAGAAAATATATAACTCTTTATAGCCACATTTTTATGCACATGCATGTACACAAAGTAACTTACCACAGTGCAGCCATTGTGGAGGTTATGCTGGTCTTTGTGAGCATGAGCACAGAAATCCATGCATGCAGTGATTCCTGAAAATGGACGTCCTTCCTTCAATCCCAACCGACAGTCTGAAGCAATATCCTCATGTAAACACTAAATAAAACAGAAAAAAAATTACAAATTCAGTATTTGTTAACACTTTCAGAATGCATTATCCTCTGTATATTTATAACATACTCAAACAGGATAATTCTAAGCATCCTAATTACATAAAACTCCAACAAACCTTCAAGTCAACATTCCAGTTAGAGGTTTAAATCTGAAAGTAGTGTTTAAAACTATTGATTCTTTAACGAAATAGTCGACTCAGAGTCAAATAAATGAATCGTGTTGGGTTTGGATCTTTTGCTTGAATGCATCAAGGTTGATACGGTACATCAACAAATATGAAGTGTCGGTTCCGGTAAAAACGTGAACGCGCCTTTCCCCTTAGACACTAGCCAAGCGCAAGGGGTCACAGGACTGATCATGACAAGAAAATGACAATCACTGACAGATAGAGACTCGGTTGTGGGGTATAAAGGGTTAAAGTTCATTTTCACATCAATACCACAGTATAGCCAACCGCGGACTGTGTTTGTTCCTGTCATTTTCAGGTTTTTAATACATTGCACCTATGCTGCAATGCAGGATTTGCCGGCCGTTTGCTTTTAAAGGAAGGAGCAGCAGAGACTATTATGTATGGGACTTTGTCAGAGTTTGACAGGGACTTTGTCAGTAACTGTTACAGTTCATATGCACCTGTTTCTTCTTCCTCGGGATCATAACATGTAAGTGTAATTAAAATTGTTGCCTCATTTTGTGTAGTTTGCAAAATATGTGTTTAATTGTGTGTTATAGGTTGTATTCGCCCTGCGCGGTTTGTAATCATTTATCTATTACATTCCTGGATTGGGCTCTCACATACTCTGTGTGATGCTACATAGCTGTGGTGGGCGTTTCTCTCTGTCTCGCGCTGAACCAATCACACCAGACTGGGTCATTAGACCAATCGACGCAGATTAGCTTTGCGATAAGGAGTGGTTTAGGATCAAATGAATCGCTGAACAAATCATATGGCAGTTGCTGGGATAATTAGGTAAAAATAATCGCATATTATGAGACATTGAAAGTGTTGTTTTTTTTTTTACCATGCATGCATATCAGCCTGTTGTTAAAGACCCCCAAAACCAAAATAGGACCATTTATAATGCTAAATAGGGGCTCTTAAATGTGCCTGAATGGTCTAAAATCAGTTTAGTGACTATACTGACCACTTTTAATAATAAAACAAACCTGGTTGCTGTAGGCCTGGGGAGCTAGTTTCTTATAGAGAGGGGCCACATGTGTGGCCAAGTTTTGGAAGTTATCCCTGAGATTGTCCTCCTATACAAAAAAAAAGGAATTGTAAATAGCATGCACAGTAAATGGCTGTTTACACAGTAAATGGTTGTGACTGACACATTTATCTACTAACATTTGTGACAAAATTGTCCTGTTCAAGCAACAGCTTAGTTCACACTGCACAATTTTCCACCTAATTATTCTCTCGCAGACAGGTTTTTGTGAAATTTCTGACAAACGCCTGAAATCCGAACCAAATTGGTGCTTGTTAATATGAGTGAGAGTCACAGAGAGTGAATTATCAAAGATGTGATCAGAAAGACTTGCTTACGTGCCACTGACACATGTGAAAAATTTGGCATGCTAAACATCTGAACCTGTCTGTGATTCACAGTCCTGCTGTGTGAAAAGAGTTCTGATGAAAAAACACATTGCAGCTGACCTACAGCCAATAAGAGAGTAAGATACAGGGGAGCAGGGAGTTCAGAGAGGAGTATAAGACCACGAGTTCAGGAAACATGGCTTCAGTTATATTCTGGACCAGATAAATGGAGGACAGTTTGGGAAAAGGATTAAGGCTAAGCTTATTAGCTGCATTTTGTTTTTAAATCATTTAGCAGTGTGAACTCCGCATAACATGGATGAAACAGATAACTAAAGTCAGAAACTCAAACAGGTTTGAAACAAGTGAAGGGTGCATATATAGTATCCATTTAAACAGCACAATGTTATTTATCTGTCAATTAATAATAACAGAAACTCATATCTCATTCAGTAACCAAATTGCAACACAATATGTTTAATTATATATCATTAATTCATCAATGTAGTTTGGAATGGTTTCCTTCACATTTCAATATTTATTTTTTTTGCTAGTTAGGGTAATGTAAAAATATATTTGAGTATTTGATTTAGTTTATTAAAAAAACACAAGTAAAATTAAAGTATGCCTTTATTTATATGTAACTAACCTCTTTGGGGTGGTCTCCCTGCAGTCTGAACTTACGAGGGATCTTGCTTCGAGCATACTTGCATCCATTGAAATACATGCTCCAGGAACAGCCAAAAGAGAATGAAGCTCCACAGGTCTCTGGGTCCTTCCCTTGACATGCACAGGTTCGACTGCAAAATGCATCCAACATGGATTTAATTAGAGGTCACAATAAATGCAGACAACGAGTTGATCTGACAAACTAAGAATTGAAAGTGTAACGAAACATGATTTAAGAGATTGAACATGGCATGGTTGTTGGTGGCAATGGCTAGAGGGTTTATTTAAAATACTTTAAGATCACTGGAATATTGACATGCATAGATCAATAGGGTTTACAGAAAACCTGAAAATGGGGAATTATCTAATGAAGATCAGTTCTGTGGGCAAAAAAATGTCTTGTTGATCCCAGAGGGGAAAGGAGAGTGTACAAACTGGTTTGAGGTTATAGACAAGGCAAAAGTAACTGAAATATCTGCAGAACAGCATTTTTAATGGACACAATTCAATTCATCTTTATTTCTATAGCGCTTTTACAATGTAGATTGTGTCAAAGCAGCTTAACATAGAAGTTAAGTAAAGCTAGTAAATTGAAACTGTCAGTCCAGTTTTCAGAGTTGAAGTTCAGTTTAGTTCAGTTCAGAGTGGTTTTAAATGTCACTGCTGAGAGTCCAAACACAAGAGCAAATCCATCAATGCGCAGCTCCACAAGTCCCAAACCAAGCAAGCCAGTGGTGACAGTGGCGAGGAACAAACTTCACCAATTGACGAAAGTTAAGGAAACACGACATATCAAACTTTGAAGTAGATGAGCTTTAGCAGCAGAGCTGGGTGCCACTCCTATCAGTAACATCCTGTGATGGCTATTTCCAGCAGACTTAATTGAATTACATCTTTTGGATGTGGATTCTTGAATATGACACTGAGTTCATCAAACTCAAATGGTCTCACTGTTACCAGATCCCAGTCCAACAGAGCACTTTTGCAATGTGGTGAAACATGATATTTGTATCACAGATGTGCAAACAACTCATTTGCATGCTTTATGGTCAGCACTGATGTAAATCTCTGAAGAATATTTACAGCATCTTGTTGAATCTAGGCCACGAAGATTAAAGGAGTTCTGTGGATAAAACTGTGTCTAACCTGGTACTAGGAAGGTGTTCCTCAAAGTTGTTGGCTAGTGTCATTTCATGTCAGCTTTTTATTATTTAACCTTCAAGGACAACTATCTGTTGTGTTCAAAACTTACTCCTCATTGAGTCCACAGCGACGGCTGGTGGGATTGCCATATTTGGTGATGGTTTCTGTGACTTCTCTGTACAGTTTATCGCCAAGACCACGGGGCACACCTTCCCAGGCCAGGATGACAATGATGATGACAGTGTTGGCACAGTGGTGCCCAGGCCGTTGCTTGACAACACACAACACTTTCTCCTTTTCACTGCTGCGACGTAACACCTATGAAGAGAACATTACAGTCTGTAATGATGAAGGCATACGAGTGATCTTAAAGGTGCAGTATGTACGTTTGATACCCAGTGGTTGAACTAGGTATTGCACTCCTGGGTCAAAATAAACCCAAGCACAGGTTGCCAGATTGAGGACAGGAGCGAGTGATTTAAACCGTGTTCTAAATAAAAGCAACAGCACGCTATAGAAGGAATATTTTCCATATTAAAAGGAGTTTTTGTCCTAACCAACACCTTGAATTGATTTCTTAGAAACAGCTTCTATTTCTTACAGGTGAACAACAGAAAACTGACAATGATCACCTCAGGTACACATCATGTCTTTTATTCAGTGTTAAATGCTAAAAATGTGAGTTTGAATGGCATTTTACATGACATATATTGCCATATACTGAAAGCAGCAGCAGATAGTTCACCTCTGATCTTGAAAATAAACCATTTGAAATTGAACTTTAGAACTAAAGACATATCAGTGATTCTGCATGTACATTTAATAATGTTAAAGAGGTTTAATATGTATTAAAATTTCTGTCGTGTTTCATCTGGCGCAAACAGCCAAATTCCTTATCACTGTGTATCTCGCCATGAAGCATGTTGTTAGGACACACTGTTACAATGCAATCTGCTCACCTAATGTTTACGCTCATAATATTTATATCGTTTGCTAATTAATAACCTAATGTGGAAAAGTGTGGAGTCTGCTACTGTCCACTGGAGGTCGCATTTCGGTCACGGATGCATGCTTTCAGAGCCTTTCTGAATGAATGGATGGAATATGCAGTTTTCCACCAAGGCAACACGGGGTGCTGAAACATAGTTGACCAAACTGGCATTGGGCAGGTGAAACTGACCAGAACAAAGACAGCGTTCCGGCACAGAAAACACATTTTCAAAGCAGAATATCTGACTTCAGCATTGTTTTCCAGATAAACAAGTATGTTTACTTGGCATGTTTCTTAAATATCTACAAACATATTATGGCATTTTTATGATTTAGAAGAGTCAAAAACGTACATACAGCACATTTAAGTTGTAGGTGTGTTTAAGTTCCAAAATATCCTACAGTCTAATCCAACTAGCTCTTAGGAAACATGTTTGGGTAAACTGAACTCTACATCTGCCTAATTATGAAGAACTTGAGCTTGATTATTCATCTGATCATTCAGGTAAGCATGCGACTAACTGATTTTAGATATGTGTAGATTGCAAACTTACCCACTTAGCAATAGGACATCCCTGAGAGCTCTTTCCTTCTCGCCCTGTGTAAACCACCTTTTCAATGCGAACGGCTTCCCCCTTTTCCCCATACCTATAAAAATGAGGGACAAAACTTGAGCAACACACTTAAATTGCAAAGTTTACATGAATATGACAGCCCACCTCAATTCTAAAGAAGACACAGAGCGCAAGTCTTTTTAACAATTACATATATATGCAATGCGATGTATAGCATGTATTAAAGTAGCTTATTATATACTCAGTTTGGAGTTTACACATATTCGTGTGTGATGACATGTACTCTGTCAACAATTGCTTGTCTCCTCAAATGAAACTAACATGACAACATGTGGTAAGTAGAAGTACCTGTTCAGTTATAACTGCACAGTCAGGCGGAGAAGCCTGAAAAATCCACAGGGGTGGGCTATGAGGTCAAAGGCCACAAAAGGGTCAGCTTTAGGCTTAAGAAGGCTATAGTCAGTGTCTGACAGACAAACAAAGGGGAGGTTCTTCCTCTACCCACCAGCTCCCCCTTTATCTCTCAGGAGATGACACAGGCTATAGAAATACAAGCACTTTACCCCCAAATCACTCTCTAATAAAGCAATGAGAGTGGACAAGTGTAACAGAGGTCCGCAAAGGTGGAGATACCCTATCCAAACTGTGTGCTTACAGGGTAAAGGTGGGGGCAAAAGCCTGTGGAGCTGTTCATATTCTTTCTTACATCGAACAAATCACAGGATCAAGAAATACCCAGTAAATACGGTTTCCAACCTTGATTTACTTCAAATTAGATTGGAGATTTTGGAGATACAGACCCTACATGACATCACTGCTGTAAAGCAATGCTTGTACCTTTAAAAAAAAGCTATAGTATACTCATTGCTTAAATCTTTAATATGTTTCTTTTATATATGCCCCAACCTTCTCCTCACTTTAGCTCGTGCTTCAATTCTACTTTAATTTCCTTTAAATTCTTTCTCTCATCCCTTAAGTTTCATTGTCTTGGTCTCCTTGTCTTTCCCTTATGTGGATCTGCTGATGCCAATATTTCCTGTTACTCCTGTTGGATTCTGGGTCAGGATTACCCTGGGGACAAGATCATAGAGAAGGAAGGTGGGAGGAAGGGGTGAAGGGAGAGCAAACTGCAGAAAAAAAGAGATGCTTATCCTCAGCTGGTTGAGAATCTGTTGCCAGGATCCAACCGCCAGAGCTTTTTCTTGCAGAACAATGACAGGGTCACTATGAAACTCTTAAAGCAAATGACATGGGGTCAGCAGTATTCTTCTGTGGTCTCTTAAGTAACCTTCCATTTTAAACAAGAAAAACGTAATTCAATCTATAAATGGAAATTAATTTAGATTAACTGATATTTATTAAATGTGTATGAGAAAACACTACTCCATCTACTATTTTTGGTAATGTTAGAGGACACTAGAGAAAAGGCAGATGCTAAATAAAATGCAAGCATACTGACCTTTCAGTTCAACCTTAAAAATGTTCTCCAGGTAATGATATTGTTTTAAGAAAGCAAGAAGCATGGAGTTATTTTTTGACTTCCCAAAATTAAACGCTTTCAGGGTAGTATTTTAATGTATGATCCCACATTAACCTTTTATTTGTTGTCGGTTGACATGCTCACAAAATAAATTGTGGCATGTTCACAAAAAAATTGTCAAATGAAGTCATTATGGATTGCATTCATTCATTTTCCTTCAGCTTAGTCTCTTTTTCCATCAGGGGTCGCCACAGCAGAATAAACCACCAACTTATCCAGCTGCAACCCAGTACTGGGAAACACACATATACACTCATACACTATGGCCATTTTCATTTATTCAATTCACTTTTAGCGCATTTCTTCGGACTGTGGGGGAAACCAGAGCACCCAGATGAAACCCACGCCAACACGGGGAAAACATGCTAACTCCACACACAAATGGCAACTGACCCAGTCGGGACACAAACCAGCAACCTTCTTGCTGTGAGGTGACAGTGCTTACAACTGAGCCATGTCGCCATTATGGATTACAATTTGAGTCAATTATTATTTTGAAATCTGCCTGGCATCTCACCTCTCTTCCATCAGTTGTCTGACTGAAGGTATGTCTCGTCCAGATCCCAAATGATTGTAATATGGACCTTCATCCTTTTCAAGAACTTGGTCTAAGGGAGTCAGAGAGAAAAAAAGAATGCAGGTTAAAGCATTGACACACTCTTATACAATAATGGCTAATTTAGACTGTTGATGCGTAATAAATGATAGTATGAATCAGTCGTGTGTGGGCTAGCAAAAAAAAAAGGAAATGGACGGAGAGCTTTTCTGTAGAAGAGGCAATCTAAGGTCACTTTCTGCTCAGGGTGTACTCAGGGATATGGGCATGACTAAAGTCAGGAAATTGTTTGTGGGAACTTCCTACACAAGTCTTGTGTGAGAAAAAATAATAATCTACTAGCTGCTTTCCACCTATCCTAACATTATGACCGTAGATCTGCTAAATTTACCTCATAGAGACTATCAAATGACAATGGGTGTTCTCTGTGGCATTGACAGAATGATATACTATGGATTCACTATGGAAATCTTCCTTCTATTGTCCACTTCTATTGTAGCAGTCAAGCTCCAACAAGTGTTTGGCAGTTTACTACACTTCAATTAACACTTTATTTATTTTATTTCATATTTGCCAAACAAATACTGACTTTTCCAGATCAGTATCCATAGGACAAATAGAGGACACCTTATTAGAATACCTTCTAACAAGGTTAAAATGCAATCATACAATGTAACTGTTTCTCACACTTCACAACCTCTAAAATGACAAAATAAGAGCTATGAGGGCTGAGCTGAAAGGTTGCAGTCCATCCCTTCTCACCCTGTCCTCCCTATTCCCTCCCTTCTTTGATGTCTGGCCACAGTATAGCTTATGATATATGAGCAGCCTCTATTCATTGTGACTGCCTCCTTTGCAGAAACTATCTGTACTCACTGTGCCAAGAATCTGAACATAGACAGAAGTTGTTGCACTGCACTAGCCCAAAGAGCTACAATGGGCTCCTTTCTTCAAAACAATTGTTCCTCCGCAACAGACACAGAGAACGGCTACAGAGCAATGCACAGGCCCCTGGTAGAACATGCATTCTCAGACATGGCCCAACACTACCCTGTGAAATGTGCTGATGCAGAAATTATGTGATGAAAGAGAAACACAGGAGCCTTGAATTCAGTCTATACTATAATGGTTGGTTAATAAACAAAGAAGTTCCGTTGTCTAATTAGTAGAATGTTAGGGGATGCTGGGTGGTGTGCTGTGTGATATTGTTACAAAATCCCAATGTCAGTTTATCTTCTTTTTATTCTGTATTGCTATTGTGAATGATATTGTATTTTGCTATTTTGTATTATCTCACTTACCTACGCAATCACAGATTGGAAAATCAGGCTGAGCATCTTTCCCAGGTGTATCAAGCAGGTTCTTGGTGGGAGTGTCCAGGTAGAGCAATGGGGACTCAAGAAAACCTTTAAGTGAAGGTGAAGAGGGAAAGACATCCTTGGTGGGAGTATTGAAATCATCACCCTCCCTGTCTGCAGAGAAACATGCAGTTGTGGAGAGCACGGTCACACCATTAGATGATTCAATCTTTATACGCTTATTTGGAGGAGAAAAAGGTGCAACGAAGGGGTTCTGTTGCTTCAGAAATCCAGACAGGAGCTCCCCTGAAGGTTTCACATCCAATGCACATTCCTCACTTTCCTGTTTGACAGTACAGAGATCCTCAGGTGGCAATGGTGTTTTTTCCTTCTGTCTTTCAGCTATGTCCTTTTGACCTTCGTTCATGGGCTCAGACTCATTTGTGGGAACAGGAGGGCAGTTGTTTGGCTGCTTTAGGGATGGCGACTCGAGTCTCGTTTGTCCTGAGTTTGGGTGCGACTCAGTCACCACTGGTTGAACAGGGCCATTCTCTGGGGTCTCTGCTGCAGAAGCTGCAGTGTCCCCAAACTCCTCCTCAAACTGCCGAATCAGCTCTTCAAATTTTGGATCTAGGTTACTGAGGCCAGCCAGTGAAGGAGATGGCTGTGTTGTAGATGTTTGAGGTGTGATACTGGTTGTTGGGATGCTGTCATTTGACCCAGCTGGGCCTGGGCATGCTATTACCTTCTGGGTTGATGGTGCTAGGACTGACACAGGGTTAGTAGAAGAATGACTATTTTCAGAGATGGGTGCACTACTGCAATTAATAATGGATTCCTGAGATTGAGCTGGAGCTGGGTGGCTCTCAGCCACCTGAGTGGAGGGAAGCCCAGCATCCATGCCTGGCAGAGATGGAACAAGCTGAGCTAGGGATGGTGCATAACCTGGAGAAATGAGAGGTGGTTTTGATATTGTAATCTGGATCTGTGGTAGAAAAGTTGGCTGGGAAGCTTTTTGTTTATGCTTCTTGATAACAATCGGTTTGGGTTTTGGAAGAGGTGTACCCAGTGGACCAAACGGCCGACCAGCTGGCTGCTTTAGAAGAGGAGAACTTTGAGCACCCTTTTTCTTTTTAGGTTCCTTGTGCTCCTGTTTGATGTTAACGAGATTCTCTGGAATAGTCTGAGGCCACCATTTACGAAGGTTCTGACAAGCCATGTGGGCTAATGGACCATATGTTGGGGAATTAGAGAAGAGATTACGTTTATGATGAAGGTGCTGCTGTAGTGCTGCCTGAGTTGAGTGCCTAATGGTGGTGGATAACTGCTGACCATTTAGCATCCCTTCCTGGCCCATGACTGAGCATTCTGATTCCAGGTATTCTTTTGTTTCGACCTCCTGCTTTATGTGAGGCACCCCAGTAAAGCTGCCCTTATGAACATCCTGTAAGCTGGGGTGAGGGAATGAGAACTTGAATGGGTGTTTTTCACCAGTGTCTCCAAGAAGTTGCTTCAGCTCAGACACTGGGTCACTGCTCTCATGGGATGGCTTTGCAAAATGTTGTTTAGAGTCTGTGTTTGCCATCATCCATGCATTGCGAGGGGAGTTTTTCTCACAGCTACCAGCTGTGCCCTGGTTCCACTGCTGAGGTCGAAGATTGGGGATTGATGCGTGCATATTTGTAAATGGGGGCTTGGAAGATGGGTATGAGGAAGCATAATGAGAAGAGCCAGGCAAAATGTTCGGTGTAGGGGCCTCACCCTGAGAATGAGGTCTCTGTTGCTCCCAAGATGTAAGCTCTTGTTGAGGGTAATGGTTTGACTGTGGAATAGCAGAGGTGGCAGAGGAGGACAACAGAGGACCAGGTGATGAAGAAACAACTTGTGGCATGCTCTGGTGGTAGGAGGTTGGCAGATGCTGATGGTGATTTGCAGGTGAAGACTCACCTGGAGGTACAACAGTTTGTGGGACAGTGGCAGACAACTGGGTCAGAGCCTCAATTGCAATGGCTGTTTGCAAACTAACATTTCTTTCCTTGGCTATGGACAGAACACTAGGGGAGCAGGGAATAGGTGCTGGTGGGCCAAAGGGTCGAGGAGTAGAAGGCTGGTTAACAAGGGGCTGTGAATTTGTGTCTTGCACACACAATGGTTTACCTCCACATTGTTGAGGTTGGGATTGGGAATAATGATGCTGTTCAAGTGGCTGTTGAGCAGTAGCCGAAAGCTTACAGGAAGTTTTATTCTGACAGTTAGTCACCAATTTTATTTGCTTCTCCAGCCACTCCAGATAATCAGGGCAGTCTGGGCCATCACAATCACAATTAGGTGGCTTGTGGCCATGACGGGCCTTGCTCAGTGCTGCCTGAAGAGTGTTTAGATCTTCAGGGGGGCAAAACACGCCATCAACAGCTTTCTTTCTGGCCTGCTCACCTCCATTAGACATTTCCTGATTGAATCTTTCATACAGCTGAGCTGTAGGGGTCGGTGAAGGTTGGTGGTTGGTGTAAGGTGGCAGTGAGCCAACAGAAAAGGCCACCAGAGTTTGTGCATCCTCCATATCCACATCATTTACTGTTGTGCTGGCATTTTGACCACTCCAAACACCTTGTTGAGATTCAGGATTTGACAACTTCCCGGTATGCTCAAGGACCCAGCCTGGTGTCTGGGAAATACTTCCAGCCCCCTCATGATAGTTATGCTGGTGTTGCTCCTTGGTTGCATCTCTGTCTTCGTTATCACAAACATTTTCTTCATTAGATGCATGTTTGCTAAGCCCATTAGAGAGTTCCTGGTTTAACACGCCTTCTTCCAGGCATTCATGGGACCCAATTTCCATCTGGCCTTTTCCTCTGGGGCCATCCACTGAACCCACCACAGAAACAGTCTGTAGAAGAGCAGAAGAAAACATACGAATTACTTCACAATGGTTTGGCAAAGTTACAGTTTAAATGCATGATTTCAGTCATTATATTTGTAGCTGTGATTTGATGCATTTATTACACCATACAAAAATAATGGGCAAATACTATAATACTGCATTAATTACAGGCTAATTCAAACAAACATTGTTATAAAATTTTCTCCAGAAACAAAGAGATACTGTTGACCTCTACTAACTAACATCAATGGCAGTTTTGGAAAACTTAACACATTAGCTGATGGATAAATCTTAAGTCATCTTATATTCTGCTTGATTTCAGTCTGTCCACTCAAGCAAAAACATTCCATGATGACAGCATAATAGGGCTACTGGTTATCATGTTGTCACGTGTCTAATTTATATGATAATGGAGAGATACTAACTCTGAATATAATCAAACTAAAATAATCTTAACCTCTACCTGTACATTTTTAAGAGTACAATGGAGAACCAATTGGAACCAGTTCAACTGTCCCATGCCAGTACAAACCCATATTTACAATTATAATACAACTCGCAATGCCCAAGCAAACATACTAAAAATCACTTCCTGGTTCCCAGTTTTCAAAAATCATCTTGGCTGTTCTTTGCAATCAAGTGCTTAGCCAAGGGCTTTTTTAGGCAAAAGACTTAGACTTCAGGAAACTGTGAACTGGTACCAGATTAATGTGAAAGGTCAATAGCTACATGAGTCTTTCTGGCATATACAATGATGCATCTTTAACATAAAAAAATATATAACCATATGCTGATGTAAGTGAAGACTTTATTCGTCTTCTCTGCAAAGAATGGATAAAAACCTCTTTGCTCTTCACAAGACAAATACAAGGCCATGTCCATGATGAGGACATTTTACAAAAGAGGACCTTGTGGTTTCATCATGTTCACCTTATAGGAGGAAACCACTCCTTTAAAAGTAGTATGCATAACTCTTATCTACTCAGATATTTAAGCAGTAACAAAGTGTCTTCAATATTATAACATACACTATGTGACAAAAGTCTTATCGCCTATCCAAGTTTTAGGAACAACAAATAATAACTTTACTTCTAGTTGATCATTTGGTATCAGAAGTGGCTTATATGAAAGGCAAAGGCCTCCAGATTACGCTTATTTTACCAAAATAAAATATGATCATGCCTTGATTTTTAATTATTTAATTAGGACAGTAAGGTCTGACTTTGCTTAGACAAAAGTCTTGTCCCTTAACAGAATTAATGTACAGTATAGAATATAAAGTCATGCTGCAGTGGGAAAAGAATGAATATTGTGTATAACTCCCATGAGCTTAGAGGACTGCATCCTTACATCTCTGCAATGACTCAAATAACTTATTAATAAAGTCATCTGGGATGGCAAAGAAAGCGTTCTTGCAGGAGACTTCATCAAGATTCTTTGGATTCATCTTCAATGCCTCATTCTTCATCTTACCCCACACATGCTCAATAATGTTAATTTCTGGTGACTGGGCTGGCCAATCTTGGAGCACCTTGACCTTCTTTGCTTTCAGGAATTTGATGTGGAGGCTGATGTGCTTTCAGCAACTTTGATGTGGAGACTTTAGTCAGGTAGTGTAGTATAAGAACTCTTCTGCGTAAACCCAAAGTTGTTAAGACACCCAAGACAATATGCACATGTTGAAGAGTACCTAACTAACCCAAAAGCATTGCAACTGAATGACTGTTATTGTGCCTTCATTGGGATGGGTTATTGAGCTTATTCTTCACGAACAAGTGGATTGGACAGCCATTGGAATCTTTTTGGCACAAGACTGCCGGTCTCACTTCCATTGATTTCTAGATGTTGAAAACAGCTTGAATGTTGCTTGATGTTGCAAACGGATATTTTCTTATAGTATTATTCTACTGTATAGTCATTAGCACACTTGTTTGTAGAGTTAGTAGTTTGACCGTTTTCAGCCATTTATTATTCCTAGTCATTTCTCTTATAGGCAAGTGAATTGAAAGTTCTAAAACAATCGCAAAAAAACGAGCGCCCTTTTGCATCGCAGAATAAGAACAATACTAATGGGCAAATTGTCCAGACACTTTGAATTCATCTTCTGTGTTGGTGTCTGGTTAGACCCCCAATGGGGGTGTGTGCCAGCCACAGAGCAGACTAATTGTGTGTGTATGTATGTTTCAAAACATGCGTCAGACAATGAATGTGAGCTTACACTCTACTTGCCAACACAGGTCACACTTCAACTCTTCAAAAAAGCTGAACCACACAGTTGTTAGAACAGGAGCCTTTTTCCTCTTTTCAGTGATGCAATAAAAACTCACGTGCACCCCGTCACGCAGAAAACTTTCACAATACAGTCTCAGTGTCACCACTGGGATCAGAAAAATTCCAAACACATGCAAAAAAAAACACTTGACAGTTTGTATTCCAAACCTTTGAAAGCGTTCATGTGCCATGCAAGACAGCTATCAGATCAGTGACACACACACACATATATATATATCCTCTACACCTGCAAATAAATACCTGTCTGACAGCAGAAACACGTGCTTGGGCAATTATCTGAGGCGTGCCAGAGCTTTCATTGCTGCCAAAACTCTCCCCCTCTTTATACATACACACAGCTACTACTACTACTACAGCACATTAACACACCCAACCAGAATAGACTGTAAAACCGGTTTAACTCTGTATTATAAGGTGCCCTTTAAACTCAGGCTATAATATGCCTCAGAAATAATAGACAATTAACAGTCTTCTCAGAGGTTGACAGCACAAAGCAATAGATAAAAGAAACTGCAGATTGGGTTAAAAGCTTAGTAGTAGACAGCTGAACATGGTGAGACCCCCCCCCCCCCCCAGTACTCCTGTATCTACCACCATCAAAATACAAAGCATACAGAGAGAAATTAACAGAACGGTGTCTACTCACAGTGGTCTAGCTGTCCCAATAACGTTGCTGAAGAGACAAAGGTGGGAAATGTGGGCAGGAAAGTGCATGGAATACAGCGTTTACAAAAAGTGCCTAATAATAAAAAAAGAAGCCAGCAGGTGAAAAAATCCACTATGGGTTCCTTTCTCGTCTCTTTCTTTCTCTCTCTCTCTCTTTCTCCCTCTCTTCTAAGGCAGCCAGGCAGTGCGGCACACGGACGGACGCACACACACTCACGCACGCACGCACACACTCTGTCATACACACCTCCCCCACGCACTCACTGTTTCTCTTCCTATCGCCACTGTCGTTTCTCTCTTTCTCCCTCTTTCATTATGTCTCTCTGCTCCTCCCTTCCCTTTTTCTAAATTCTTCTTTTTCTTTCTGCTTTTCGCATTCGCCGTCTGCTTACAGACCCCCCCTCTCTTTCTCTCGTTCGTTCGCTTACTCCCTCCCCCTCCCTATTTTTCTCCCTCCCTTCATTTTCCTCCTCCCCCTCCTTTTTTCTGTGTGTGCAGAGTGAGAGAGGCCATTATCTGAGCCACACTGGGCACGTACGATGGAATGGTGGAGCGCACAGGAAATACAGCCGCTGCAAAGCATCGAGAGAGAGAGAGAGAGCAATTGGCAGACTGGCTGGCTACTGCGCTAAATAAAGGACTGTATAAACAAAGATCTATGGCTCATATCGCAGCATAGATCCATACAAAACAAAAACGCTCAGCTGTTTGTTTTTTTAAAAGGGTTTGGTGTCATGTTTTGATGTTCAGTCTGGGCTGTGAATTCTGAGACACTCCATAAGATGGAGGCTGCAGCAGTAAATGCAGTCATCTATTGAAACACTAAATGGCAGCTGCAAGAATAACACAAACAAAAAAACAAGGAAATGGAAATGACTGGCTCCGATGTATGCTCATGTCATTGATGTGTTTCTTGGACAGTTGGAATCTTTATTGCTGTGCATTTAACATTGTAAACATCATAACATTCTGATTTTGAACAGATGATAGCTAGGACAAGATTCTTACAGGCACAACATGCGCATGTGCTAATACCTAACCGAATCTAGACACTTTGAAAGGAATGGCAGTCGTCTACAATATATATGAAGAATATACATGGGTGTGCTTATAGAGATGTGTGCTTTTGTCTAGCAGCAGAAAAGAGTCTCGAATCCGAGGAACACAGGATGTGAGGGGGAAAGCACAGCAACTCTAAGAAGCAACCACAAGGTACAGCGAGGTTAAGAGGAACCGCAGAGAGAAAGGAAGCACTACGTTTTGAGGGAAAATACAGCAAATAAAACAACACATGTGCATTTATGCTAGTCTGACTTGTCGATGACGTTTGTTCTGTTCGCAAGCGAAGCAGGGCAACAAGGTGGTTGTGCATTGGTACAGAAGAGCCGATGTTTGAGTGAGGGACTCCAGGGTAGGGAATAGCAGAAGACAGAGACCACGATGGTAAGCAACTGTTCAATCTGAAGGAGAAATTCGTGATCGTTCTCGTAGTCCTAATCATTTTCTGCTTTGGCATTTCTCCGCTTTCTTTCCTGCTTAAAGACTTTATTTAATGCCAACCCATCTCTTCGAAGCTTCTCAGCTGGGTCTCGCATACTCGCTCTTTTGTTGCCATCTTTTCTATCTCTAGCTCTCCCTTTTCTCAATGAGCTTATTTTTGTACTTGCCCTGTTCAGTAAGTGCGATGGCAATCTTCTTTGATAGTTGCTGGAAAGCCCCTCTGTAGAATCATTTTAGCATTATGAGGATGTGATCGCAGACTGCATAATGCGCAATTTGTATAAACCCACATAACCTCTTGTCATCTTCGCGACTCTTGTCGTCTTTCCGTCTGATCAGTGTTTTTCTCTCCCGCTCGCTCTCTCTGTTGAGTCCTGCCAGTTGGATCACCACCGTCAACACAGGGAAGGCAAGGCAACCCCACGGACTAAGCACACAGAACCAAAGCCTGAGCAGCGAGGTAAAGTGCACTGTCACTGGCGGAGAAACGAGTGAATGAGAGCGAGGGAGAATGGAGAGTGGGAACCGTTATGACGTTGCAGTTACGTCACCACAGTCATTTAATGCTCTCGGTTGGCGATAGACGGCCAGGCAGATGTGTCATAACACATATTGTGGATGTGCCTCCCCTTACACACATTCGCACTGGCACTGAAGTGTGGTCCCTCACTCATTAGAGCATGATGCAGCAGTTCTTGTGCCCTGTAGTTACCTCACCCGTCTGTTGCAAGTTACGGCACATAAAAGCTAAGACGAGTGAAACCAGGGTGCTAACAAAATATGCAGCAATGCGAAGCTGACATAACGCCAGTTACAATAAAGGAATACCACGAGACGTCTTTTGTTCAGAAGGTGACTTATGGACATTACATTTGACAATATTAACGAACAATACACCTTAAATACCACAGCTCAGAAGCAATAGACCTCACTACTTCCCAGTGAATTAACAACAATAACAACAACAAAAGACAGAATTGAATATATTAGGTATGCTGTACCTTAAAAAAACTCTCTAGCAAAACGACACTAGGTAGTTGCTAATACTAGAAGACAAAATGTATACATACCTGGTCTATATAATCAGTCCTAGCAAGCCATACAAGAAACTCTTGATTCACGTATATGAACAGGAGATCTGAGATGTCTTGTGTCTTTTTTCTTAATTCTCAGACATTTTAACCAAAGGAGTCACAAGCATCCTCAATGTCACACAACACTAAAGAAAGTGGGGATGTGAAACTGAACAGGTCTCAGAAAGACCTCTGTAATGGAAAGATTTGGCATTTGAAAACCACCCCAAAGGTCAACACCAAATGCTCTTCTAATCATGTTATAACTCATCAGATTTGTTGCACTTTGAACTACTCTTAAAAGACATGCAAGGTCATGCTTGAGATTTCAAAGCTGTTGACCAACTACTACTAGACAGGAAAGAAATTGAAATTTGATGCGAGGCAGATATAACTAGCTGAGACACTTCCCCTGTAAAAACCATGGACAGCCACTGTGTGACTGTAACACAACTGGGACTAGTGACATGAGTGGTATATATTGATTTACTGACCAGGTTTTGGAGAATATTGACCGGTAATAGTTACAAGTTTGCATTCCATTTAAAATTCCAGTCTTAAATGTGCAATAGGTGATTGTCATCAGAAACTTTTTGTTATGCTGGTTGTAAGTCACTTCTTGATAGCATTGATTACATTAAGTGGTCCAAATGATTTTTTATGTATTTTAAAATTCTGTGGAAGGTGTAGGATTAAGAAAAGTTTGTCCAAACAAAATGTTCAGTCTGAACATTATGATGGGCGATGCGGTGGCACAGTAGGTAGTGCTGTCGCCTCACAGCAAGAAGGTCGCTGGTTTGAGCCTCGGCTGGGTCAGCTGGCATTTCTGTGTGGAGTTTGCATGTTCTCCCCGTGTTTACGTGGATTTCCTCCGGGTGCTCCGGTTTACCCCACAAGCCAAAAGAAATGTGGTAGAAAGGTGTATTAGGTAAGCTAAATTGTCTTTATTGTATATGTGTGAATGAGAGTGCATGGGTGTTTCCCATTGATGAGTTGCAGCTGAAAGGGCATCCGCTGCATAAAACATGTGCTGGATGAGTTGGCGGTTCTTTCCGCTGTGGCGACCCCAGATAAACAGGGACTAAAAAGGGACTAAGCCGAAAAGAAAATGAATGAACATTACAATAGGTTGTCCTACCTGCCAGTCAAAATATATAATTGCATACCTCTGCGCACCCTGTTTGCACGGAAAGTATTATATCATTGGTGCATTTACAGACAGAAAATGGCAGGCAAACAACCAACAACCAACCTTCTAACATTAGTATTGTAATTACTAACTATACCAGGGGTTCTCAAACTCGGTCCTGGAGGTCTGGTGTTCTGCAGATTTTAGCTCCTACTTGCCTCAACACACCTGCAAGGAGGTTTCTAGAAAGCCTAGTACAGGGGTGCCCAAACTCGGTCCTGGAGGGCCGATGTCCTGTGGATTTTAATACCAACTTGCCTCAAAACACCTGCAAGGAGGTTTCTAGAAAGCCTAGTAAGAGCTTGATTAGCTAACCAGGGTGTGTCTGATTGGGGTTGAAACTAAACTTTGCACCGGCCCTCCAGGACTGAGTTTGGGCACCCCTGGCCTAGTAAGAGCTTGATTCGCTTGCCCAGGTATGTCTGATTGAGGTTGGAGCTAAAATCTGCTAGACACCAGACTTTTGGGAGATTGAGAACCCCTGAAGTATACTATACATTTTTCCTACTGATGAATGTTATGTGACTTATTGTAGTGATGTTGTCTAGTCCGCGGTCATGCATGGCTTTGGATGCTGATTTGCAGTATGGGACATAAGCTTCCAATGCATTCAAGCTGAAGTTAGTGTTTTCCAAAGATATCCTATATTCAACTTTTAATACAAAAATTATTAATAGTTTTAAGATGCCATGTAAATTACTTAATCTGACTGAAATGGTACTGGGCGTCACGGTGGCTCAGTGATTAGCACTGTTGCCATACAGCAAGATGATCGCTGGTTCGAGTCCCCGTTGGCATTTCTGTGTGGAGTTTGCATGTTCTCTTCGTGTTGGCATGGGTTTCCTCCGGGTGCTGTGGTTTCCCCCATAGTCCAAAGACATGCGCTATAGGTGAATTGAATAAACTAAATTGGCAGTAGTGTATGTGTGTGTGTGTGTGTGTGTGTGTGTGTGTGTGTGTGTGTGTGTGTGTGTGTGTGTGAATGAGTGTGTATGGATGGTTCATTCCACTGTTGCGGGACTAAGGGACTAAGCCAAAAGAAAATGAATGAATTAAATGATAATTAGTTAATGAATAAAATGATACAGTATGTTTCAAATGTATAATCTGACTACATTTCATAGATGACACACAACCTTAATAGGGTTGTCAAAATTAATTGTTTCTTCGGTGCACCACGATGCAGACGTGGACAATTCAGTACTGGTTCAGTAATAATCCTAACCGGTTATTATGTACTGGCATCGTTTATCTCACATGCGCTATGTCTCCATAGCTTACTATGGCGAGGGAGGCAAGCGCAAGTATTTACAACACTACAACGCAGAAACTGTGCATAATTTCACTGAGTGTGTGTTTGCTGGACAGTCTTTCACTGACACAGCAGAAGCCCCTTTTTCACTGCGTTTGAGAGAATGAAAGTAAACTCTATTTCTCTCTCTCACTATAGCCCATTTGACAGTGTTACAGACACAAGTGCGTGTCTACAGAGCGAGTTATGGATCAGCTGTGATCGCTGCTGCCATTTATCAGTGTCACTCCTTGATGAACAGCGCCAGAGCATTAGAGCCACTCGCAGCCCTTTCTGTTGAGCGCGTGACCAATCAAAGGGGTGACAGAAAGCGCATGGGATATTTATATTTGTTTATTTGCTATAAATGCTCATGTTGCTCTGTACTTGAGTTTTTAAAGGTACAATTAATATATCTGACTGTTTGTATTAAATGACAAAATTGTATTGCAAATAGTTTATAAAAATATTTATACATTTTAATACAAGAATTGCTAGGCTGTGAAGAAAATATAAAACTGTGTATGGAAAGCATCGTCAATGCACCGTGATGCACCAAGATATCGAATTGAACCAAATTGATGGCATGATAATCGGAACCGAACCGTGAAACCAGTATAGGTTTACACCTCTACACCTTAATATATTGTGCATTTGTCGTGATCACTCTACACTGTTTGATTAAGAACTCTCATTATTAGAATTTTACTTCTCAGGTTCACAAATTCAGAGAAAAACTGTGTCAGTCACGGATTTGATTTTTCTTCTTCTTCTGGTTAATCACTGTTGTGCGATTCATTGGTTGCTCATCTCAATTCTCAAACACCCACAAAAAAGCCCCCACCCACACAAAAACAGAAAGCTAAACAGAAAAAAAGCCATTGGAATCATGTGAATGCATAAACACTAAAGAAATAACTCATCAGAGGTAAAACATATGATAAGATGAACAATTCTAGTGGAATGCATAGATTTTAAACACAGAGTTTTATATAACCCATATAGTGTGCATTTTAAACAGCTTTAATGTTTTTCCTACATGAAACTACAATCTACACCCCATAATTATGAAGCAAAAAAAAAACTGATTTGTTAGAAAGGAAAAACTTAATTTCATTACACAATTAGACCTACAGCCTGATAATTTTTAGGTTTGCCATGACAAGCTTTGCAAATGTTCTCAAGTTTCTCGCAATCAGGGACTTTTGTTTTGTTCAAACGGGTTTTTAAAATTCCAAATTGGTTTTATGTGTCTTCACTCATAACAAATATGATCATGGACCTTGACCAGAGTGACCAATAATTACTTAATTTCACTTACTAAGGCTTTTTCTCAGTTTGGCTTGGAGGCCAGCTCTAGTTTTGCTTGTTTGAAAAGTCTTCAATTCAGGATTTGGAGTTCACATGCTCTTGTGTTCCTTCAATGCAGCAGCAATGTTTGTGGTGCACCCCAAAAACTATTAAGACTGGGGTCTATGAAATGTACATTTATGTGTGGGAGGAAGTAATTTGAAGCAGTTTAACAATGTGAAGAAAATAATGGTATAAATATAAATAATAAATATACAATAAATTAATATAAATATTAATAAATAATGTGCAAAGCTTAATATATAGTGAACAAACAGCAGGAGAACATAAAGAAAATATGAATCCTGACAGTTTAGATTGTGATTAATTTAAATGCAATGTTTAAAAAAAATGAAGAACATTTCACTAATCCTAATAAGTTATTTACTTCGAATAATGTATTTTAGCTTTGAAAAATGAAGATGCAGGCAGTGGAATGGGAATAAAAGTTATATGAGATTAATTAAAATTCTTTGAACTCTAAAATGTGTAATACTGAGAAACTGAAAATCCTGAGAAACATGAACGCAACGAACAAACATATCTGTCAATTGCATGTTTACATATAAACAGACCTACTTTATACTAAATATTTAATGTTTGCATGATGACAGCATGCTGAATGGTGTCATTTTTTGTTTAGTTTTAACAAACACTACCTGACAAAAGTCTTGTCGTGGACCCCAGTTGTAAGAGCAAAAAAATAATAATAATAAAATAGTTGATTATTTGGAAAAGTGGCAGAAGGTAGATTTTTCAGATGAATCATCACAAATACTGCAGAAGACCTACTGGAACCCACATGGACCCAAGATTCTCACAGGATCAGTCAAGTTTGCTGAAGAAAAAAATCATGGTTTGGGGTTACATTCAGTATGGGGGCGCGCGAGAGATCTGCAGAGTGGATGGGAACATCAATACCCTGAGGTATCAAGACATTTGTGCTGCCCATTACATTACAAACCACAGGAGAGGGCAAATTCTCCAGCAGGATAGCACGCCTTCTCATACTTCAGCCTCCACATCAAAGTTCCTGAAAGCAAAAAAGGTCAAGGTGCTCCAGGATTGGCCAGCCCAGTGACCAGACATGAACATTATTGAGCATGTCTGGGGTAAGACGGAGGAGGAGGCATTGAAGATGAATCCAAAGAGTCTTGATGAACTCTGGGAGTCCTGCTAGAACAGTTTCTTTGCCATTCTAGATGACTTTATTAATAAGTCATTGCAGAGATGTATGGATGCAGTCCTCCAAGCTCATGGGAGTCATACACAATATTCATTCTGTTTCCACTGCACCATGACTTTATATTCTCTACTGTACATTATTTCTGTTGTTTACTGACAAGACTTTTATCTAAGCAAGGTCAGACCTTACTGTCCTAATTAAATAATTAATAATCAAGGCATGATCATATTTTATTTTGGTAAAATAAGCGTAATCTAGAGGTCTTTGCCTTTCATATACTCCACTTCTGATACCAAATGATCAACTAGAAGTTATTATTTGTTGTCCCCAAAAATTGGATTCACAAGTCATTTGTTTTACATTCATGACCACATTTTATGACCACAGCACTTGGAATAGTACTAACCAGAACTTAGACACAGCTGTCTTTCTTCCTATTACAAGTCAGTCCACACTACATTTTTATCTCTCTCCCACCCTCCCTTTCATTCTCTATATCTGTTTACCGAACCTCTCCCTTCAGTCCAGAGCCGAAACACTTTCACATGTACAGATAAAACAACCGTCCTCTGAACTAGGGACCCAACAACAGGCTAAACCCCAAACTTGCTTTCTAAGAAGTGTATACGGCTGCGTGTATGGGCACACGCACACACTGATGCAAATAAGCCTGGGTCACTGAGTGCATTAGGTCTGGGGCACATCATGAATGGTGCAGACAGTCATTGAGACTATCAAGACATCCAGTTTCACCCATTTTCTCTGTAATCCTCATATCTCTAGTTGAACAATTACCCTTTATTTTGCCACATTTTACTTACAACCTCTCTCCTTCCAAACCTGGTCCTCTTTCTTTTTGCTTGCAGCTTATTTTTGGCATCTCCTAAACTAATGCTTCTTACTTTATGGCAATGTGTGTAGGTCTGTGTGTGTGGTGTAGGATTTCGAGTGTAAATGTCTGTGTGTGCGTGTCATAATTCGTCCTTGCCTGACACATGGCACATGCAAGTCACCACGCACAACTCAGCTGAGAGCCCCCTCCTCATTTTAACCCAGCAACACTCACAAAGAGAAAGGGAGAGACAGACCAAGGGAAAGAGACAGAGAGAAAGTGAGGGGAAGCAAAGCAGAAAAGACATAAGGAAAGAGGGGGAAGGGAAGGGAAGGGAAGGGAGGAGCGACCCTCATCACTCAATAAGATGGTGGGAAAGGAGGAGGTATGAGACGGAGGAATAACACAACTAAAAGAGTGGTCTTTGTGCAAGAAGTTTTGGAGAAGGAGAAAAAAGAACTGGTGAAATTTGACAAGGGGGATACGAGAGAGGTTAGCAAAAAATAGCCTACTGATAAAGAGATGAAGGCTTGAAAGAGAAGAAGGACAGAGAATTGAAAGACAATCGTGTTAAAAGAGTAAATGGATGACACCATACAGATCCTTTTCAAAACTGGAAGAAACCTGATACACATTGGCCACTTTTGGTTGGTTATATACTATAATATGGCTGGCAAATAATCCTTTAGGTAATGATGTACACATCTCAAAACTGGGGGAAAAACTGCCACTGATAACCCAAAAACCTTATTCTGTATAACTTCTAAGACAAAAGAAGCCATCAGAGAGAGCGAGAGAGGATACCATCTCTCTAGTTCTGCACAGTGGCTGGTTGCCAGCCTTGTTTCTCTCAGGAGTAAGGCTAAGATTAGCTCCCCATATGTTCAAGTCAGGCGTAGCTGCTCTTAAAGGGCCATGGTCTCTTTAAAAATGGTACAAAGTACACTGCAGCAGTGTATGCATGGTTGTCTTTCTTTTACAAACAGTTGCAATTCAATGAGCAAACACATCTTTATGTAATAGCCAATCGTCTTTCATGCATTTACACTAAAATTTAGATGAAATTGTTGATTAAATGTTAAGTGCAGGGGTGGCCAAATAACAAATGTGTGTTTACACTCACCAGCCACTTTATTTGGTACACCTGTCCAGCTGCTAGTTAACTCGAATTTTTAATCAGCTAATCACATAGCAGCAACTCAATGTATTAGGCATGTAGACATGGTTAAGACAATCTGCTGCAGTTCAAACCAAGCATCAGAATGGAGAAGAAAGGTGATATATGTGACTTTGAATGTAGCATGGTTGTTGGTGCCAGACGGGCTGGTCTGAGTATTTCAGAAACTGCAGATCTACAGGGATTTTCAGGCACAACCATCTCTAAGGTTTATAGAGAATGGTCTGAAAAAGATAAGATATCCAGTTAGTGGCAGTTCTGTGGAAGCAGGTCAGAGGAGAACGGCCGGACTGGTTTGAGCTGATAGAAAGGCAACCGTAACTCAAATAACCAAATAACCACTCATTACAACCGAGGTGTGTAGAAGAGCATCTCTGATCACATCCAACCTTGAGGCAGATGGGTTACACTCCTGTCAGCTAAGAACAGGAAACTGAGGCTACAATTCGCACAGGCTCACCACAATTGGACAATAGAAGATTAGAAAAACGTTGCATGGTCTGATGAGTCTTGATTTCTTCTGACATTCGGATGGTAGGGTCAGAATTTGGCATTTACCACATGAAAGCATGGATCCATCCTGCCTTGTATCAATGGTTCAGGCTGATGGTGGTGATTTAATGGTGTGGGGGATATTTTCTTGGCACACTTTAGGTCCATTAGTACCAATTGAGCATCATGTCAACGCCACAGCCTACCTGAGTATTGTTGCTGACCATGTCCATCCCTTTATGACCACAGTGTACCCATCTTCTGATGGCTACTTCCTAAAGCGCTTTGACTGTCATAAAGCACAAATCATCTCAGATTGGTTTCTTGAACATGACAATGAGTTCACTGTACTCAAACGGCCTCCACAGTCACCATATCTCAATCCAATAGGGCACCTTTGGGATGTGGTGGAATAGGAGATTAGCATCATGGATGTGCAGCTGATGCGTGATGCTATTATGTCAATATGGACCAAATGCTCTGGGGAATATTTCCAGTACCTTGTTGAATCTATGCCATGAAGGATCTGAAGGCAAAAGGGGGTCCAACCTGGTACTAGTATGGTGTACCTAATAAATTTTAGTTGAAGCCAAACTAAAAGAAATTAGTCTCTCTAGAAACAAGTTCATAGGAACTGCTGTGAAAATTTCCTTGCTCTTTTAAACATCACTAAAAATGTTTGAAAACGTAAACAAATTTCACAGGAGGGCTAATGATTTTTGCATACATGCAAGAATATAGCAATTTCCTTGCTTTACTATACACAATCACTTGTGAAAATGTAAGTAGAGGACACCAAACACTGATATGCTTTTGGTCTCTATATTCATTTATATATAAGTGAAAATACAACTCATTGGGGCTAAGAGGTAAGATGAACAGAGAGAGATAATACACCATTATTGAGCTAGTTCTCAGCTGACGTGCCACGGTACATCCTGTCCATTCATTTTTCATTAACTGCAGTAGTGCAGTCATCTATTTCACAGGGGAGGTAGCGCCACAAGCCAAAGTCAAGAGCAAAACATGTGAATGCATCTCAAATTGGCTTTACCAGGCAACAGACTGAGACACACTGGGTGCAAGGACTCTGAAAGAGCTTATTTATTTCAGCTAACGAATGTATTAGATCACCAAGCAATTTTCTAGCCCAGGGCTTTATTGTGTTTTTATCCTCGACAGTTTTTATTTCAAAATGTATGGGATACTAGTACAGCTTGTCTAAAATCTGTCAAATTAAATTAAATTCAATCTCATATCATGCACTATTTCCTAACCCTGTAGAACAACTAACATTTTAGTAGAGACGTTATTTCTTTGCCACAAGTGTGACCAAAAGAAATGACTGTTTTCAAGCAGGTTTTCTTGAACACTCCATCAATCTTTCATTATCTTTCAGAAATGGATTTTCTCTCTGCAGGTTTGCCTCTGGATAAATCAAAACAAGTGATGAAACCAGCATATATATATATATATATATATATATATATATATATATATTTTTTTTTTTTTTTTTTTTTTTTTTTTTTTTTTGACAAATCAACCTGTGAATTGTTTCCGAAAGATTTCTCTGCATATTAACCTGGGAGATTATTTTATCATAAATTAAAATTCGCCATTTCAGTCTTTTACTATACAGGTTACATTGGTTAGTGAATGATCTTAAATGCATCTGCACACACCTGCAAGTTTAGGTAACACTTTAGTTTAGATCATAATTCATGCTATTAACTACTGGCTTTTTACCTTTCTATTATTAAGACACTAACTGTTCATTAGTAGTTATAAAGTATGATCTTATTCTGCATCCCTAATCCTAAACAAAACCTAAACCCAACTTCTACCTAACTAACTATTAATAAACAGCTAAATAGTAGTTTATTAAGCTAGTAGTGTTAGTTAATGGTTTGTTAATACTGTGAATTGGGACCTAAAGTGTTACCCAAGTTTTCAGTGGCTTCATAATGGTTCAACACAGAGAAGTCTCTTTACAAAAACAGACAAAGATCTGCAAGTGTTTATTTTTGCTGTCTGACATTGAACAAGCTAGTTGAAAGTGTATTAAGGATCATCTAAACTAGGACTGCACAATATATAATTTCAGCATCGATATCTCAATGTGCGCATAAAATGATTTCACTTCACAAAAATCTCTTTTGTTTTCAACTAAACAATATTTTTAATTGATCTAAGAATTTTATATATATATATATATGGACTAGAAACCAGACAAAACAAAGTAAGAAAAGCAGTTTCATGGCATTGTGATTATTCAATTTCTGTACCCGAATATGGTTAGACTCCCCAGAAAACCGATCTTCTGTAACTATATTCATACCACAGAAGAAAAAAAAAACATCGCAAAATATGATTTTTCCAATATCGTGCAGCCCATATTAAACATGTTTAACCTCCTGGATGAAGAATCCTGCATACGTTACGTTCAAAGTAAATATAATTCTCACACAACCAATCTTCCTGAGTCTAATACAAACACAAACCACACAAATACACATCCACAAACCAGCTCTACTTGACATTTAAAAATGCAAAACAGGATGCATGGTCTGTTGAAGTGTGCCATTTTGTTTAAGTTAAAACACTTTGCTATGCCAGGTTAATATGTTAAAACAACTATATAAGCCATTTGTAGGCTGACTTCCTCAAAAGGTACAGTATACTTGCATCAAAACACTACTTAGTTTTTATTGTGTTTGTTTGTATTGCTTTGGCACTAGGGCTGCACAATGTATCATTTCAGCATTGATATTGCAATGTGCGCATCTGCAGTAGTCACATCGCAGGATGTGAGTTGGGTTTATGGTTGACCAGGAGCCTTAGTTTTTTAAGTCTGCCTCTATCTGCCTGTGTTTTTAAGGTCTGTGACTGTATGAACATTTCAAGTTTAAAGCATTCAGGCACAAGAAATTGTACCATTTGTAACTTTAATAAAGACACATTTGATTTTTTATTTAGAAAACAAAGACGATGCAGTGTTATTTTACATTCGACTTTGCCCATTTCTGTAGCTGAATACTGTTTGACGAAACCATATAGCAACTTTTGCTTGCTTGTAGTTTGTTTATTATATTTATGCATGATTCAATCCCCTATAGCAATCAATCTGAGTTAATGAACACTTTCCAAATAGACTTATTGAAGGCATCTGATAAAACTATTCATATCGCAATATTCATCGCAGAAAAATGTAATATTGCAATGTCAGATTTATCCAATATCGCTCATCCCTATTTAGCAGATACAGAGCTTAATTATGTGATAATTAGCTGGTGGACCAATCAGCAATCTCCATTATGCTTGCCTTGTTTACTGTTGGTTACTAGGTTACAACACTACAGTCAGCCACTCTATAAACTTGATGGAAATGCAACTAATTTACATTTAGGTTATTTATATGTATTTGCAAACTTTAATTTTCAAATGTTTGATGAGGTTAAGGGATCTTGTGTTGCATGGCTATATTTTTGCAATATTCTAATGATTTTTGGCATAAAAATATATCATTTTAAGCAAAGATCATATGGTTTTGTGATCCAGTGTAGGGCTGCGCGATATTGGAAAAATCTGACACTGTTATATTTATTTGTCTGCGTTATATATAGCGATATGATTATGATTTAAGCAGATGGCTTGAAACTATCGTTAATTTAGATTGATTGGGATAATTTTGAAGTAAAGTGAATCAAACAAATTGCAAGCATAAGTAAACAAAATTCAATTGAAATAAGTAGTGCTTTATGGTTTCTAAAGAGTCCAACAGTACTAGTCAGATATTCATGTACAGTAATTGAATAATCAAATGTGATATAAAATGTCAAATAATACCGTACAGTCTTCATTGCTGATCAACTATAATCCCACCGATAAACGATATATCGAATCACAATAAAATGTATGTCAATAACAATGATAAGCTCTGGACTTTTTACTCTATATTACTCTATAATTTATCAACCGAAAATATGTTATGTCATTTAATAGACGCTTTAAGTTTTGTGGCTTCAGTCATTGTTGGGGTACTCTTTTAAATCTGGAAGCAACAACTTGTATTGTAATATATATCGTTATCATTTAACATGGAAAATAATTATCAATATTGCATTTTTGCCATATCGCCCAGCCCTAATCCCACCTCAACATTGCGGACACTGTGATGTGACTATTGCGAATGCACACATCGCGATATTGATGCTGAAACAATATATTGTGAAGCCCTAATCCAGCCACATATTATTTTTTGACCTTGAATGGATGTAAAGCTGTTGCAGTTGACCTCTGAAAACAAAGTTAGAAAATAGCATTAAAAAGAGCATGCATGAACATGCATAATCATTTGGTAAATGTTACAGACTTCAAAAGGTACAGCAGATCACAAATGACCCAGTTACTGCTGAAAAACACCAAAACAATGAAAAAGGTCACAATCACTGTGAAAAATGGTTAATGCGAATAATTGGAAATGGAAACACATTTCCAAATAAACTCTAGCCGACATTAAACCCACTAGCCAACATTAAACCTATACTGACCTAGGAGCAACTCACACTGCAGAAATGTGCAACAATGGGAATCTAAAAGTGTGTTGATATAAGAGATGTACCGAATTTTAGGCCACCAAAAATGTATCACCGAAAATATGTTATGTCATTTCATGAACCCTCAAATTTATGTGGCTTCAGTCATTGTTGGGGTACTCTTTTAAATCTGGAAGCAACAACTTAAATTAAAATATATATCGTTATCGCTCAATATGAAAAATAATTATCGAGATTGCATTTTTGCCATATCGCCCGGCCCTAATCCCACCTCAACATTGCGGATATGACTATTGCGAATGCACACATTGCGATATCATTGCTGAAACAATATATTGTGCAGGCCTAATCAAGTCACTTCTTTTTTTTTTACCTTGAATGGATTTAAAGCTTTTGCGGGAGAACTCTGAAATAAAGTTAGAAAATAGCATTAAAAAGAGCATGCATGAACATACAGCAGATCACAAATGACCCAGTTACTGCTGAAAAACACTAAAACAATGAAAAAGTTGAGAACTATAAATAGTTTAACTCAACAAACTGGTTTTGTAAATACCAGTTTAGTGAAATGAATCATGTTTTTCTAGTCCTAGCATGTACTACTGAAGAGAGTCTTTTCAAGTTCACCCACTGGACTTTGGAATATTTGTTTAGGACGGTCGGCAGACAACGAAAACACAGACCTAACGATGTTACATAAACTGTGCTTTGAATACAGTTCAATCATTTATTTTATTCAAGAAACTAGTCATGTGGTGAGAGATGATAGCATACAGTATCAGCTAACTAAAAAAACTTTACAGCAATTTTACCATCCTGTTTTCTCAAAAGTCAACTTCGGTCTCAGTTATAACAATCACAACCCGTCTGTTTTGGAAGTAATATTTTTGTAACAGTAATTCAGTAGCAGGATGAAATAAAAACAAGGCTTCCTGTCTTTTGCTTCACCTTTAAAGCTCAAGCTCACCAACCATTTCCCCACAGAGGCACAGTTCACATATACATACACACACACACAAACACCACATCACGTGAGAAGCCGCATGGGCGGGTCTGAACTATAATTACAGCCGTGATGTCATCTGCCACTCACTGTTGCCGCAAAAATCTAGGTCACTATTAACCCTTTCCTGTCAAGTCAGGGGATTCCGCACACTTCGAAACAAACCATTACTACAGACTTTCCATGAGCGCTTTAATGTGGTACAGACTCCCATGCAAATTTTGGAGCCTGTTAAAGGACTACACTAGGGTGATGACATGCATTTACCCAACCAATCAAACATCGGAGCTTTTACAGGCAGAGTTTCTCATGTTATGATTGTTCTCATGTTATGACAGTACATTACGTCAAATGGAAGCCAAGCCAAAGGAAAGACACACTACAGAGAAATGACACCTCTTCAAGTCTGCTTCGAAGTACTACTCACAAATTTCTGGGTAGAGCTGAGTAATTATACACCAACAGAACTTAACGTCACCACATGGTGAGTGTCGCATCACAGCAAAATGCTTGACAATGCTAATCCAGTCATCCGAATACAAAGTATTTTGAGAGCAAATGAGCACGTGAAGCAAGCCATCTTCTCACACAGCAAACTGGCAATTTGTGGCCGGACAACAGCTAAGCATGGCAGATGGGGGTTTGTTGGACGACTGGTAAGCCGCACAAGCTAAATTTACAGACAATACTTTCAGGCGAGCAAAATTTAGCCATTCTTTAACAGAACGCATCCGCGTGAGGTTATATAAGACTTGTGAGTGTGTGTGTGTGGAATTTAGTGACACAGAATTTGATCATACGAACCAAAATAGCCAGTTCCAAATGAACAGGCACAGATTATTCATTCTAGATCAATTTAAACAAGAACGAAGCTGAAGTTAGACCCGCCGTGGTGTGGTCTGAGCGCACAAAGGAGCGCTGACACCACCGGTGCTCTACTCCTACATCTAACTCAGCATATTCGCTGAGTATCATTCACCGCAAACTCTCACGCTCAAGACTCGTCAAGTCTCTCTACCTCTGACGCTACGATGTTACTCTAGTCCATAAACACTTGGCCACGTGCTCGCTCACATGGACACACACAAATACCAGCAACGTCAGTGCGCATGCGTTCGTGACCCACTAACTTTTACTCCCTTTACCTCAGATGACTGGAAACTTTTGGCAGTCCCGCCTGCCACTCTTTTCTCTGCTCCCTGGCTTGACACAGAGCGCAGAGAAAAAGGAAGACAGACAGACTGACAGACTAAACGAGAAAGAGAAAGTGTGAGAGAGAGTGAGGCCACCTCCTCCGCCTCCTCTCTTTGCCAGGCGAAGCTCACGCCTACGTCTCATCCAATGAGCGCAAAGCCCGCGTCTCTTTAAACCAGGGCCTAGTCCACGCAACCATCCTCTCGCTGCGTTCTGGCTTGAGAAGACACACTAAAAACACACTGCTGCCAAACGGACCATGGCGCAGCACTAGGATCAGAAACCGAGGCCACAAACACCAAAGTCACACCTGCAGCAGACAGGTGGATGCCTGAACGCAGCTGTCGCTTCAAGCCGAACTACATCTGGGCACGCATTGGGCCTGTTGAGTCATGCAAAAAGCACAAATCATCAAATGCAGCTCAGATTTTTACACCGTTTCTGATTCATACCCATCAAAACATCAGGAAGCAAGAGGGACATTAAAGACAGTTGACATTTGCAGTAACAAGACAGCTGGCCAATGGTTATTTAGCTCACCTCTTTAGCCAGGTTTGGGATTACAGACTGGGTTTTTATGTCTTCAAAATATTCCACCTTCCAGGGCAATCATGGAGGGAAAAAAGAAAGAAGGATAATAGATTAAGAAAAATCATCTATCCAAATCTTCATGATCCAAAATAATTCAAGACAACAAACCATAAATCAATCTTTTTCTACCTTGAGTCATAAATGTTTTAATTATTACAGAACAGAACAAGTTAAACACATGCTCAAATTTTGGCATTTATAATAATAGATTTCAGCAAATGTTGATGGAAAGCACACCTGCATAGAATAAACAGACATTCAACTGTGAGCTAGTTGTTTCAGACCCCTATATTTTCTATAAACCGGTGCCGTTCAGAGTCCCCCCACCACCTCCCCCTCCCATCTGCCATTACTGTCCGTCATTTTTTCCCTGTGCTAATAAATATTTACCTACTCAGCCTCGCTGCCTTCGTCTGTTACTCGTCGATGGCAAGAGGTATCCCCATCAGAAGACTCAGAAGAAGCATTTTCTCTGCGTCCCCCCCACCTCTTTCTTGCTCTCTTTCTGTCCGTCTTTCTTTATCTTTCTTTTCTTCTCCCTCTCTCTTCTGGTCTCTGTCCATTCAGGAAGCCATCTTGTGTTCTTAATCCTGTTTTACATTAGCTCTCGTACGCTCTTTCGTTCTCGCCCTCCCTGCCTCTCTCTCTTTCTCTCTCTCACTTCCTCCAATTCATAGCTCGACCACATGCACACGGGAGCTTTTTTTTTTTTAAAAGGCAGTGTGATCGCTATCACTGCTGCACTATAGCCTCCTCCTTCTCTTTCTTTTTCCTCTACCCCCCTTCCCCCCTCTCCAAACGAAAAAGCTAACAGAATACGTGATGTGAATACTCCCCCCCACCACCACCGCCTCCTTTCCGACCTACACACACTCATAAATGCACGCATGGCAACGTCACGCCACCGATAGCTCACAAAGAGCGGCCATCGGCCAATCAGAGCTGAGCACGGCCACTGCTGCTAGGGTGAAACAGACAAGAGGAGAGAGAGAGAATGAGCAAGAGACATAGAGAGAGTGCGGACGAGGGCGGGATGTGCTTGATAAAGAAAGAGAAGGGGGCGCGTGCTGTGAACAATGCGTGTGCATGTGCGTCTGTGCATTTCAGACTGGGGGGAAGGGTTTCTCTCTTGCGCGCTGTGGCTGTCAATTATCTAACCCGGCTTGCCTTCCCTAAACAATGGCTCTGGAATGTGCTATCACTGAAGACCATCTGTGTCTCGGCTGCCTGCAACAACTGGACTGGACTGCACACGTGCATTTGCACGCTGTATGTTTAGTACCACAACATGGGCGAACAATGTCACTGACAGAAACACAAATGTCTGAGCCTCTTTATGAAGCCGGTGACACCCGATCAGCTGTTGCTGGGAAAAGGACACAAGCTAATTTTTGCAGTTGTGTCAAGCAGAAATGTATCCCATTATGAAATCTATATCAGAAAGCGACATTTGTCTGATATTATATGCAACTGGCATTGCAGCTGTCATTCAGGATTGACTGGCTGTGCGAAGCATGTGTGCATACCTCAAATACCACTATAAATACTTGAATCATTTCAAGTCTAAAAAGTATGCAAGGTAGACTACAACCTCTGCTGGCCAGACGTACAAACGCCTGCTAGATGGAAATGTGAGCGAGTAGTTAGGTTATTTCAAGTGCAAGAAAACTGGCGTTGAAGTGTAAGCAGCATGCGCGCTTCCATTCATGAAAAAGACAACAACTCCAATTGACATGAAAATGTCAACAAAGACTGAAAATGTCAACAAACATATAACCATTCAACTTTAAAATCCTCAGGATTTGTCTGTATTTTCTGTAAGCACAATGTAACCGGGAGCATAGCTAACAGAAGAGACATGTGGAGGACAAAACTGGAGGAAAGCGCATGCTCAAGCTTTCGAAGAATGAGCGGACATTTGGTGACGCAGCAGTTGTGATGAGAGTGGATTACGCAGCGTGGGAGTTCCAGTAACACCATGTTCATACGCGTGCGTGTGCGTGTGTGCGTGTGTGTGTGATGGCTTGCAGTAACAAAAAGACTTGGGAAGGTTGCGCTGCGGCACCAAATTTCTGTTAAACTTTTCATGTTTCTAGCATCACAAGAAACGACGTCGACGCAATTGTTGTGGTTTTTGCACAATGGAATCAGCAAAGCATGGAGAGGGTTGCAGCGCACATGAATTCGGAATGACTGCTGCCTTCCTGATGTTATCTCATCTGTTTGCTTTGATAATGGTTGAATCACCTGGATCGTCACTAAAGTCAAAGTACCTAAGCGGTCATTAATCTCCCTTCGAGCACTCGTGTGACAGGCCAGGTTATTCAGGCTGAATCAAAGCAAATCCCCTTTAGGCTGTCTGAAAATTGTGGTAATCCTACCTGTGACCCTCAGACCTACTTTCACATGCACTCACGTGGCCTTCTCGTGGTAGGAGGAGTGAGGCTGCAGAAACATCGTTAGGGCTTCATTGTCAACAAATTGCAAAGGTCTATGTGTGTGCAATGATGGGTTAAGACATCGTTGCAATAACAGAAGGATTAACAATCCTAATTAACCCTCTCCTCCCCCTTTTCTCAAACAATGGCCAGCCTAAATTTAACTAATTCACATTGAGTTTCTAAGACCTTACTTCAATACACAACACACACACACACAAACACTTACAGTTCCATACAAGCTCTGGGCTGGTACTGCACACTACTTGCGAGTTTTAAACTGTGTTACATTGTCAGTTCAAATCCAAATCTCACGAAACTTGCAAGAATTTGTCTAGACCATATTTTAGCTCAATCTACAGAAAGACAAAAAATGTGATGCATAAAGAAGTGTATTATGCATGTATTAGGCATCATTTTTAGAAACATTTACCCACAGTGAATTACTGCAGTGCAGAATGAGCAGAAGGAAGATGATTATAGAATGACAATTATACTAAAACAAAGAAATCAATACAATATTCATTAATTCATTTTCCTTCGGCTTAGTCCCTTATTTATCAGGGGTCGCCGCAATGAAATGAATCACCAATAATAAATGCATACTGCTTAAGAATTATAATTAAGTAATAATTTATTTGTACATGTGTATGTATGTTTGTGTATTGAACTATCTAACACTGTCCCCACAATGTTAGTAAAACCTGATGTTTTTGACATTGTAAGGGCTGCCTTGGAGTCCTCACATGGGAGGAAAATAAAACTACTACATGATGCTTATCTGAAAATGCTTTCCATTAGGTGAAAAATATTGTTACATCAGTATATAAAAAATAAAGTCCATGTGTATGTATGTGTGTGTATATTACTTGCTTGCTTACTTTTTTCCAGGGCCGTTTATATCGAAGTTGATATTTAGCCGCACCAAGTTGGTGTTTAGTAACTTTCCTAATTTTTTAAGAGGTGGGTCATTAGCCCAAGGCTCAATTCTCAACCTGGAGGACCAGGACATACACACATACACTACAGACAATTTAGCTTACCTAATTCACCTATAGCGCATGTCTTTGAAATGTGGGGGAAACCAGAGCACATGGAGGAAACCCATGTGAACACGAGGAGAACAAACTCCACACAGAAATGCCAACTGACCCAGCTGGGGCTCGAACCAGCAACCTTCTTGCTGTGAGGCGACAGCGCTGCCCACTGAGTCACCGTGCCATCCATAAAAGACATATTCCAGTATATAAAATCCCAAATTAAATAAAAAGTGCTCAGGGGTAGCTTAATTAACATGTTGATGCACTTTGGGAAAGGGATTAATTGGTATAAATAGCAAAAGTAAGTCCAAGGCACTCGAAAAATGAGGAAAAAATATTAAAAAGCCTTTATTGACATGGCTATTCCTTAAAGCGGTGGTCTACTATGATATCATGTTTTAAACTTTAGTTGATGTGCAATGTAGCTGTGTGAGCACAAACATCTCTGAATGTAAAATGCTCAAAGTTCAATGCAAAGATAGACTTGGCTTTTACACAGTTAGCTTAGCAAAGCCTACAGCGAACGATTTCTTATTGAGATCACAAACGCTTCAGGGTATGCGCATTCACCACGTGCACGAGCAAAGGGGCGTGGCCAGAGGCACTGTAATGTTATAGCAGAGAAAGCTAAAATGCCGTCCAAAAGCTGCTATTTCCACAGAGCTTCTTCTGTTTCTGTATTTGGGCTTCCAAAGGAAGTGCTTACAATTAAATTTAATTAAATTTTAATTAAATTTTAATTATGTTCCAGAGAATTATAAAAAAAGATATAGGTAGCATTTGACAAAGGACAGCTTCCAGAATCACTCCCAGTTCAGTGCTAGATTCAGCTAAAACTCCTCAAACAAGGAGCATCTCCAACCATAAATGGCGAAATTATGGATTGTGAGCCACAACGTGTAAGTATTTTTATTTGTTAAAATCGATCAATTACATTCAAAGTTTCTAGCGTTAACCGTGTGTTGTAGCGAGGTCGTAAACAGGGATGTTAACAATAGGAAATGCTGTTTGGCATCACTAACAATTTAACTACAAATTCATATTCATCCTTCAAACCCCTGTAAACACCCAAAATCTTCACCTTCATCTTCAGTGTCTCTCTATGCTGCCATTATCTGTGTTCTACATCTCAAATAACAAACTATCAAAAGATATGTCAACGTTTAATATTACTTACACATGCTTGTTCGGAATATATGTGAAAGATACTTGTCAGATTTCATTTTAGAGCGCAGGCGTGAGGTTCAGCTGTCCTCTATGTCATTTTCTGTCTGATTCAGGCCCAAACTGATAGGGCTAACAGTTACACTGACTGACAGTGTTAATACAGCGCAAAAGAGCGTGCTTCTAGTGGTGTGTTTTTCTAGTGACGTGGAGCCGATCTGCGAATCACAGCACATCATGTTAGCTGACCAATCAGAGCCTCTTGAGGGCGGGCCTTTTAGAGGAACTAGGACATATGACAGCCATTTTCATCTTAGCCGAGTAGCAGTATATAATCAAAATAATAGATATGAATAAAATCACGTGATTTTCTACAAGTGAAGCATGAGCACACATTACTTTGCATCTTATAAACACAACCAAGCCTTATAAATACACTCTGGACCACCCCTTTAAAACTGCGCCAACGTGTTTCGGCAAACACTTGCCTTCATCAGGGTAACAGTTACAGTATGACAATCTTTTTGTATTTTTATTTTATTGCAATACAGCAATTAATAATGAATTATTAAGAATTATCATTGAGGATAGCATAAAAATATTTATTTAAGCTAAATATCATTTGTTAATGTCATTTTTAAATAATAATAAACTCATGCAAAGAGATAAATATATGACAGTGAGGAAAAAAAAGTGTATTTTTAAATATGGAATTATTTTTTATAACACACTCCAAAGTGTACTCAGATTCAAGCAGTAATGCATGACAGATGCAGCAGCTCTGTGTCGATCTCTATATGCTGTAGCCCTGACATACTGCAGTGAACCAATCAATAAATGGGCTGTGATGGTCATTCGTGAAAAGCATATTCAGATTGCATTCTTTAACTCAGCCATTCATTTTAAAAGCCATTGTACATCTACATCAAATATAATGTGGATTTAATTCTAAGATGCTTAATGCTGCTCTTCTCTGTAATCCACCGATAACCAAACAGCTTCGGTAATAATTCTCTTTTAGTTACTGGTTGGGGTTTATTAGCATTATTGAGTGCTGCTACCTGTCATGCACGCTGGGTCTGCATTCATTCTGACTCGGATCCCAACTCTGATTGGTGGAGAGGGCTATAATGTGATTTGGTTGCCAGGCAATAGTGAAGTCAGCTGGTGGTATAGTGCAGAGGTCAGCTCAATGAAATATGGTCAGTTTGGACACTGTAGCACTGCAAGGTTTGCTGTTCAAGCACTCTGCAGACAACCATCATTGCAATTTCAATCTCAAATGTGTATTCAAACAAACACACAGTCAACAAGGCAGCTTTTGTGCACACATGTGCAAATGTCAACATTCTGAATCCATGCTATTGTGCTTTTCATTCATTGATTTTATTAATGAATGTTATGCTGCACATGAGACTTTGATGGGCAGATTCTGAAGCCGTGCTCAGTGAAGTGATTAGGAGGGGAAAAGGGTGGGGGAGATGAAGGGGGATGGGTGACCCTGACAAACACACAGACAACATTTAAATCTAATCCACCTGATCCTTTGTCTAATCTTTGCTAGTAAACAAAAAGGCAAGCTGCACTAAAAATATATATTAGTAAAAAAAAACAGCATTATCAGAAACATGTTTAACTCTAGAACCGCCAGGGGTCATTGTAAACCTAAAACCGCCAGAGTGTGTCATTTTTTTAACCATGCACAAATTCTGTTTAGAATTGGCAACAAAAAAAATCACTGTTGTATACCCCTGTTTTAACAAAGAACTGTCTAGACTCATGAAATGATTATGTCTAGTCATCAACTATATTTTTGTCCTGATGTTTTAATCACTTTCAAAACGGTAGACTATAAGCTAAAAAAGTCTGCACTGACAATGAGAATTAGAAGTACATACATTCACTCACCGGCCACTTTATTAGGTACACTTCACAAGTACCAGGTTTACCCGCTTTTGCCTTCAAAACTGCCATAGAACTTCATGGCATAGATTCAACAAGGTACTGGAAATATTTCCCAGAGATTTTGGTCCATATTGACATGATAGCATCACACAGTTTCTGCAGATTTGTCAGCTGCACATCCATGATGTGAATTTCCCGTTCCACCACATCCCAAACTGATCAACACCTCTGATTGGCCACTGTGCTAATAAGCTCAAAAGAAACCTGATTGGTTAGTATTCTCTTCATTTACTACTGAGATGGAGGTTTGGATTGATCAAATAGATCTTTCAATGAATTATAATTGATGAATGAGTCTTGAATTGATATGGTAAAATCATCACCATCATTACGGTCTAATGTGTGCAGTTAATAAAGGGTTAGTTCACCCAAAGATAAAAATTCTGTTATTTCTTACTTGTCCTCATGTCATTACAGTCCCCTGAGACCTTCGTTCATCTTCAGAACACAAGTTAAAATATTTTAGATGAAATTTAAGAGCTCACTTATCCTCCATCAATGATCCCGAGATGTTCAAAGTCCATAAGAGGAATCAAAACATACAGTACCTTGTGATTCAGTTGTTCAACTGTAATCATACACAACTCCAAGAACACTTTTGTGCAGCAAAAAAAAAAAAAAAAAAACGACTTTGATTGGCAACGTCTTCTCCTCCTCATCGGGTTTTGCATTTATTAAAGGCAGCACAACATATTGCCATTAGAGTCAGCAGAGCAAAACACAAGTGTTATATTGCCCATAGAAAAACACTGATGAACTGAGGGAAGACATTGGTGAACAATTTTTTTAAGTGTTTTTGGAGCTTTGTATGATTACTGTAGTCACTGGAATATTTTGATAGTGTTTTTGGATCCTTTTCTGGACGTTGAATGTCCATTGCTCTAAAAATAATGTCACATTTCATCTAAAATATTTTCATTTATCTTCAGCTGAGGTCTCAGGGGTTTGGAACATCAAATAACAAATAGTTAATAAATAGCAGAAGTAAATTTTTTGGGTGAACTAACGCAAGTAAAACCTTCAGAGCTGAAACCCAAACATGGTAATTGGGTTTTATTTCTGGCAATTTGCTGTAAACGGTTGACCAGTCGCAATAAACTGAGCCATCAGACCAGAAGACGATGTTTTTACAAAGCAGAATAAGTAAGAACAAATCTTTCAAACAAACAGTTTGATGCTCTTTCAGAAAACAGATGATGTGAAAAGTGTATTGTACATAAAATATTCTATTCAAGTCATGTTTATTTCTATAGCGCTTTTACAATGTAGATTGTGACAAAGCAGCTTAACATAGAAGTTCTAGTAAAGTCCAGATTTCAGAGTTTAGTTCAGTGTGGTTTGAATTTAAATATTGCATACTATCAATAAATAACTGATTATAAATAAATAATAAATAAATGGGTGTTTTCCTGAACACCAAATCAGCATATTAGAATGATTTTTGAAGGATAGTGTGACACTGAAGTCTAGTGTATTGGCATGTGCTTTACACACACAAGGAATTTGAAATACACATAAACTGAAGTCTTGTTGTCAATCCCAGTTGTAAAGGCAACAAACAATAACTTTACTTCTACTTTACTTCATTTTTCAGATGAATCATCTGTTGAACTGCATCCCAATCATCACAAATACTGCAGAAGACCTATTGGAACCTGCATAGACCCAAAGATTCTCTATAAATCAGTCAAGTCAACATCAACAGCCTGAGGTTTCAAGACATTTATGCTGCCCATTACATTACAAAACCACAGTAGAGGGCAAATTCTTCAGCAAGATAGAGCTCCTCATACTTCAGCCTCCACATGAAAGTTCCTGAAAGCAAAGAAGGAGAAGGTCCTCCAGGAATGGCCCGCCCTGTCACCAGATATGAACATTTTTAAGCATGTCTGGGGTAAGGTAAAGGAGGAGGCATTGAAGATGAATCCAAAGAATCTTGATGAACTCTGAGAGTCCTGCAAGAACACTTTCTTTGCCATCCCAGATGACTTTATTAATAAGTTATTTGAGTCATTGCAGATGTATGGATGCAGTCCTCCAAGCTCATGGGAGTCATGCACAATATTTATTCTGTTTCCACTGCACCATGACTTTATATTCTATACTGTATATTAATTCTTTAAGGAGACAAGACTTTTGTCTAAGCAAGGTCAAACCTTTCTGTCCTAATTAAATAATTACAAATCAAGGCATGATCATATTTCATTTTGTTAAAATAAGCGTAATCTAGAGGCCTTTGCCTTTCATATAAGCCACTTCTAATACCAAATGATCAACTAGAAGTCAAGTTATTATTTGCTGTTCCTAAACTTGGATAGGTGACGAGACTTTGGTAAAGAAATTTGGTAAAGCACTTGCAATAATCTGCTTGCAGCAAAACATCATTCTTTTTGTGTGAACTGAAGCGACTGAAAGGATTTTGCAGTCTGTGGAGTTAAAGAGCCAGTGTATATAACTAGTGCCACTTTTTTCCTCAATTCAAAGGTCTTGCATTTCCTGCCTTGAATCATTTTTTTTTCCATAGTTTGAAGAAAAAATGAGGACTAGTGAGGGGAGAGTGTGAGAAAGAGGGAGTATTGTTGTTTCCTGTCCTCGAATCAAAGGTCTAATTCTGTCCATTTCCCACAGCCGCACAAAAAGACACAGATACCTTTCCTTCAATTGTCCTCCCTGACCCCCCTTGCGCTCTTAGCTCTTCCTGTTGATCTGCATTTCTCTTTTACCTTTTCCACCGTTTCTCTTTTTTCTTGGGCTTTCAGTATTTCTCATCTCGTCTTTCTGGTTTTCTTTTTCCCTCTCTATCCCTCCCCCATTCTCCTTTCTTTTATTTGGCCACAGGTCAGCCCCCGTGCCTCCAGCGGTCAAAGGTCGGAGAGCAGAGTATATAAAGTAAGCAAAAGGAATTCTCAGCGCACAGACTCTAAACCTGCTCAAACACAGATACACACACACCTGGAGCCCATGTGAGTGAGCTGACCCTGACAGAAAGATTGAAAAAGTTCCTACACACTTTAAGCTGCAGCAGATGAAGAACAAACTAAATGTTTAAACTGCAAAAAATGAAAATGTGCATTTAGAAATCTATAAAAAGACAAAAAACACATCAAAAAATAATATTTTAGTATAATGTTATCTGACAACTTCCTGATCCCAGAGCTATGCATGCCGTATATACAGGTTAATAAACGTTTAAAGCGATGTGTTTGCTACTTTTGTACTACTTGTCTCAAGTAAAATCACTGTCCATTGAAACAATCCCCTTTTCCTTTTCTTCGATGTGTTCAAAATAATCAACACATTCTCTCATTGGCTGAGTGATTCATTGTGACTCTTTAAATGTAATTCAGCTATTTATTTTTAAAAGCTAATTAAGTCAACTAAAAGTAACTCGCATTACATTTTCAAAAAAGTAACTCAAATATTATTACTTATTTTTTATAAGTAATGCATTACTTTACTCATTACTTAGAAAAGTAATAATATTACGTAACTTGCGTAACCTCCAACACTGTTGATGAATGATGTCACACTCAACAGAAGTTGTCTTGTGTGTCTGTTTTTGTTGTGTCAAGATTGTCATGCATGTCAAATGCAGAGTTGAGTGTAAAGCGTTCCACAAGAAAGCGTTACTGTATGCAGGAATGCAGTAATGTAACGAATTACATTTTAAATTTGTGTAACTTGATTACTAATACTAAAGTCAGAGTAATTGCATTATTTAGGTTACAAATATAGTTTTTAGAAGAAAAAACTGCTTGTTATAAATAACGTTTTCTGCTGCAACATCAGTTAATAAGCATGTGCTTTTGAACTGCTGGAGAACATGAGCCGAAATGGTTGCTGTCAACAGTGGTTGCTTCTTCAAGTGGGAATACAATTACAGTCTGCCCAGTCCCTAAAGAACTTTCGACTGCCTTTAACTTGACCAGCAACTTGTTCAAGCACTTGAACAGAAAGCCTTCTACGACAATACTCGTCACTAAGGAGGACACTGGCGCCCAAAAACATGGCGGTCCATCTCAGCCTAAACTGGCTAAATTGGATTTTTGTGCAGGATCAGGATTGAAGGTATCTTCTGAATGTGAAGAAAAGTGTAGCTGCTTATGGGGCCATTCACATATCACATCTTTTGTATATGCAAGTTCATTATTTCTAATGGAGGCGCTCGGCTTGTGCATACATATTCGAGGTGCATATTGCACGCACTTGTATTTTCCAGGCACACCAGTTGAAAACTGCAACAAGAACTGACCGATCAGCTTCATGCTAAGTATTGAATGTAATGTAATGTGTATTTATATAGCGCATTTATTGTGTATGGCCATACACTCAAAGTGCTTCACAATTATGAGGGGGGTATTTCCACACCACCATCAGTGTGCAGCATAACCTTGGATGATGCGACGGCAGTGATAGAGCCAATTCGGTACATGGGAATGATTGGGAGGCCATAATCGTAAGGGCCGATTGGGGGACTTTGACCAGGACACCGGGGTTACACCCCTGCTTTTTACGAGAAGTGCCATGGGATTTTTAATGACCACAGAGAGTCAGGACCTCAGTTTAACATCTCATCTGAAAGATGGCACCCACTGACAGTATAGTGTCCCATTCACTTTTACTGGGGCATTAGGACTCACACAGACCACAGGTTGAGCGCCCCCTGCTGGCCTCATTAACACCACTTCTAACAGCAACCTAGTTTTTCCCATGTGGTCGCCCATCCAGGCACTGACCAGGCTCAGCCCTGCTTAGCTTCAGTGAGTAACCAGTCTTGGGCTGCAAGGTGATATAGCTGTGGCATATGTGGAACATACACATTTCGGTAGACTAATTACCTCAGACAAACACAGAGCACCCAAACACTGCAGTGCTTTTGCATACTATGGATGTCAATGGTTACAGATAGAACAGAACAGATAGACAGAACAGGTTTGGAACAAGTGAATGATGAGAGAATTTTAAGTTTCGGGCAAACCCTTTAAGTCTTTTGAATACGTCAAGCTGCGGTGATCAACTCATTGTAATGTTTTTCGGTGAATATTAAATTATTAAATTACTGAAAGAGCTGCAGAATATTTAGCATTTTTTAGGTATATTTAATATGTTTTAAAAGTAACTTAAAAGTAAAGTAATTAGTAATCTGATTACTTTTTTAAAATAAGTAATTAATAAATGTAATCAGATTACAATTCTCCAGTAGCAGTCATTAATTTGTAATCTATTACTTTTTTTAAAGTAACTTACCCAACACTGGTCAAATGTGACATGGGGATTTTTTTATACAGTCTGACAAGCTACAAACATAAAATGGTTATTAAAAAAATCTAAGTGTAAGCACTGCTGTGAGCATGGACAAGATCTGGAAAATGCTAGACACTTGTGAAGACTCTTGTAATTATCAACCTAGCAACCACCCAACTGTAAAACTACCTGGCAACCACCAACAACAACCCTATCAAGATAAAGCCACATTTGCATGGGCAAACACACACACTTGTTTCACACATTTTGTTTTTGTAAGAATATGAGACTTTTAGACAGCTGCTCCATGAAAAAAAAGTATGATTAGCCACTCTTATTTGTAATCATTGAGGAGAAAGGACACACTACGGCAGCTGCGTCTAAAAAGCACTTTGTAAACAATTAAACAAAGAGAGGCTCATTTTGTTAAGCTGTTGAGAGGGAGTTTTACTGTGGGCAGCTGAGCGATTCTTCAACGCTTTTCAGTCTCTTTGGTCTGATTTCCATACGTTAACTTACCTCCTAAAGTGATATGCAAACACAAACATACTGCTTAAAGGGATAGTTCACTCAAACATGAAACTTTACCCACTATATACTCTATCTTAAGTGGTTCCTGACCTGTTTGAGTTTCTTTCTTCTGTTGAACACAAGTGAAATCGTATACACTGGAAGTAAATGCTTATAGGCTTCCACCTTTCTTCAAAATAGTAATTATATAGATTAAATCAACTTAATAGTTCCGATATACACTGGTTTTACTTACTTTAAGTAAAGTCAATGGGTTTACACACTTTAAGTAAAGTAAACAGTGTAAGTGACCATTCAATATCCAACTTTCCTCAAAATATATTCTTTTGTGTTTAACAGATGAAAGAAACTCAAACAGGTTTGGAGCAAGTAATTAAATCTCAATTACATATTATAATGAATGTAATTATTCTATTTCAAAATCAATATCATTGTTGGTAATATACAAAGAGCTGGATTTAAAACTCTTCAAGAAATCAGTCACATTGTCAGGTCATTTCAATCTAGGCAAGAATGGAGGGATGGATGGTGGCATGTCAAGACAGGACAGGTGAGGAATGCATCTAGGTGGACCAATAACAGGTAATAAACAGGATGGTGATGGCTGTAGACCCACCTTTGAGAGTTAAATTTTGCAAATGTCACATGCAAACAACATAAGGGTTTCTGCAGGTTTTGGGAAAGGACATTTAAGAGCCCTTTTTAAGACCAATTTTAAAAAAAATGTCAGTGTCAGTGTCCTCTAAATGCACATTTTCATGTAAAAAATCATGTATTAACAACACTTCAGAGCTAATAGATACACTTTTTACAAAAAAAAGACAAAATTATAACCTAAATCTTCCAACTAATGGAAAATGTAAATAATGTTTACTGCACCTTCAGATTAAGCTGCACAAATAAACCACAGATCTCCTTATATTTGTCTGGTTTTCAAGTGCAAATGTCTAAAGACTGGCTCAGATGTACTGTAAAGTTCTTGTTTGTTTTACAATTTTAGATATATCAGGATGTTTGAAATATGTTAACTATTATAATAGTTATAATGTAATACTGAAATAGGTGCTGCGTTCTTTTCTCTCAAAAACTAATAATAATTAACATAAAAAAGGGTGAGGGTGGGAGAGAAAACAGCAGTTAAGAAAGCATTAAATTGTGTGGATGCTTGAAGGAGCTCCACAAATCAGTAGTCCTGTGATGTCATAACACTTTTATACAAAAGTTTTTTTCAGGTCACTTTCAATATAGATCACATTTTCAGTTTCTTTCTTAGGCTGTGTACATTAGCGCATTTTCTTTTTAAAACGCTCCTCATTCAGACTGCACCTTTCTTTACTATGTTTCAGAAAAAAGATCTCGAAAAGAGCCTGAAAAACATGATATGTGACTATGATATGCAACAGTTCAGAAGACTAATCAGACAGTAGCTACGTTTTAATCCAAAAATGCGAACTAAATTTATGCGCAAAACTGTATTCTCGCATAAAAGACATACGAATAAAGCAGTGTTTCCATCCAACAAGTCAAAGAGAACAAAATCATCACTTCCTGATAAACTGGCACCAAATACCAAAAGTAAAAACAGAATTTGCTGCTGTAGGAGAAGCTGGGGGAATCTTTTCTTCATTTAATAAATGACTTGTGCCTCAGAAGGCAATTCTGACACGCAGTGAGCGCGTGGTGGCGTTTGAAGGCGTGAGACGTGGAGCACAGACACTGTTGATTTGGAGGTCATTAATAATATATTAACACTAATACTGAAATGGTTTTAGAATGACCAAAACAACATTTCAGATATTTTACGATGTGCTCAGCCACTGGTTTGGTCATTCACACACATTTTATCATCAATCACATGACCTCTTATTGTTATATCACATGACTTTTATTAACTCACATACTGGAATTTGTTCAGTATAAGTGTTTCAATCGCAGTCTATGCACATCTTTTCTTACTGAATAAAAAGTTTATCCTACTCAGTTATGCACATACAGTTTTTATGCCCATTTTCAACATTTATTCTTATCTTGGCATTTCCATCAACCGTTTTTTATGCACATAAAAATATGAGGATGGAAACGTAGCTAGTGACAGCAGTCCCTCCATTTTCAAATTTTTCATTGCTGTTTGTCTACACTTAAACAGAGCAATAGTGTTTCCAAAATTAATCAGGGTCTTTAGCATTTTCAAAATTCACTTTTCGGGGGTTAAAAATGCCGGAGTAGTGAGGACACCAGACATAACATAACAAAAAAAACGTATCTTTTTGACATTAGACCAGTTTAGTTTCGATTTCAAATGAGAAAAAAAAAAAAAAAAAAAAAAAATCACCTAAATTTGTTGATTTTCCATTTGCATCTCAGTTAAATGCATTGAGAAAAAGATGCTTAGATAGTATATTATAAAAAATGACAAGAGTAATTTAAAGCAGTGCAATATTTGACTATGAGTATAAATTTGAAACCATCTGCTCTTATTTAAGACCCTTATAAATGGATAGTTTATCCTTTACTCACCCTTTTAATTGTTTCATACTTTAAACACAAAAGATATTTTGAGGAGTGCTGAAAACCTGAAACCTTTGGTTTTCATACTATTTGTTTTTCCTGCTATTGAAGTCAATAACTATGTTTTCATCGACCCATTTTTATAGGCAATTTGGGTATGTGCACAAAAATATCGATTGATGGAAATAGCAAGATGTATGCGCATAACTGAGTAGGATGAACTTTTTATTTGATAAGAAAAGATGCGCATAAACTATAATAGAAACACTTTTACCAAACAAATTCTCGTATGTGAGTTAATAAAAGTCATGTGATTTGTTAAAAGAGGTCATGTGATGATAAAAATGTGTGTGAATGGACAAACCAGCGGCTGAGCACATTGTAAAATATCTGAAATGTTGTTTTGGTCATTCCAAATCGCCTTAACCATTTCAATATTAGTCTTATTTTATTATTAAATACCTCCAGGACTGTAAAGAGCGTCTGTGCTCTGCGTCTTCAAATGCCACCATGCATTCAATTACGTGTCGGCATGAGTCTCATATCATTTATTAAATAAGGAAAAGATTCACGCAGCTTCTCCTACCACAGCAAATTCTGTTTTTACTGTTGATATTTGGTGCCAGTTTATCAGGAAGTGACGATTTTGTTCTCTTTGACTCTTTAGAGAGAAATGCTGCTTTATTCGCACGCCTTTTATGCAATATTTCAGTTTTGCGCATATATTTAATTAGCATTTTTGGAGAGGTGTGAACTTACACTAGTCTCACGGTTCGGTTACAATTATCATGCCATCAATTCGGTTCAATTCGATATCTCGGTGCATCACGGTGCATTGACAATGCTTTCCATACACAAATTTATATTTTCTTTACAGCACAGCAATTCTTGTATTAAAACCTATAAATATATTTATATTTATATACTATTTGTAATACAATTTTGTCCTTAAATACAAACAGTCAGACATATGAACTGTATCTTTAAAAACTCAAGTACAGAGCAACATGAGCATTTATAGCAAATAAACAAATATAAATACCCTACTCGCTTTCTAAGCATTGACAAGTGAGTCCTTTCTTACACTCCTTTCATTGGTCACAGGCTCAACAGAAAGGGCTGCGATTGGCTCTAACGCTCTGGCGCTGTTCACCAACGAGTGACACTGATAAACGGCAGCAGCGATCACAGCTGATCCGTGATAGACGTGGTGGAGAAAACTCGCTCTGCAGACACGCTCGTGTCTATATCCATAAGTATCGCTGTAACAGCCGAGAGGAAAAGTCACACCAGCAGGTCAAATGGGCCACAGAGACAGAGAGAAATAGAGTTTACTTTCATTTTCAATCGCAGTGAAATAGGGGCTTCTGCTGTAAGTGTCAGTGAAAGACTGCCCAGCAAACACACACTCAGTGAAATTGTGCACAGTTTTCTGCGTAAGTAGTTGGAGGTGTTAATCAGGCAAGTTATTGTATAACGATGGTTTGTTCTGTAGACTGTCGAAAAAAACTATTGCTTACAGGGGCCTAAATTGTTTTTTATAAAATTAAAAACTGCTTTTATTCTAGCTGAAATAAAACAAATAAGACTTTCTCCAGAAGAAAAAATATCATCAGACATACTGTGAAAATGTCCTTGCTCTGTTAAACATAATTTGGGAAATATTTTAACTCTGACTTCAACTGTACATGTTTTAATCTTGTAATTATTATAATTATTTGACATATTGTCTGTTTTTATTCCTTTTCTTTGTCATTTATTTCTCATTTGCTGTATATTTCTTAATTTGATGATGTCAATATATACATATTTTTAAACATCTAAAATGACACCAAAATGCCAATAAAGCAACCTGTACTTGAATATGAGATAGAGAGAAGCAGATTTTACATGTCAGTGGGTGCACATGGCTCTGAAATAGCATAAAAGTAAGAGAAATTGTGGATTTCTTTTCTAATTTAACAGTCTTTTTAAACTTTGACCCACTGAAAAGAAACAGTTTACAACAGTTTATTAATAAATAAAAATATTATATATATATATATATATATATATATATATATATATATATATATATATATATATATATATATATATATATATATATATATATATATTTCAAACTTGTGGGAAGCACTGCAGGTATTCAGCTTTTATTTATGTTAAATCTCAAAAGTTTGGAGCCACACGAGGGAAAGTAAATATGGAGTAAATTTTCATTTTTGTGTAAACTATCTCTTTAAAGCCTTAATTTTTGAAATGGAGAATTAAATTAATAATAAAAGTCCTGCAGTAACCCTGAAAGCATGCTTTCTATGTACAAAAAAAAATATTTACCTCCCACGTGCTCTTCCTCCTCTTCAACTCATCACACTTTCTCAGTTTGCAGATCTGGTGTCCAATCTTTCGGTTCAGGCAGTTGCTGCAGGTCCCGCAGTTCTCCTTCCTCATGCAAGGCCCACAAATCCCGCATCTCTTTCTCTTCTTTTTTTGGGGTGCCACAGGCTCTACTGGTTCCTGGTCCTCCATCTGTGACAAGGAAAACATCCCTGCTTGCTCATGCTCGGACCTGATGTAGTCGTCCGCAGGCGAAACCACCCTTGCGCTCCTAGCCCCGAGGAAAACTTTAGGGTCCTCCTCGTCCAGAGAGAATTCATAAATGTCCTGGACGGGAGGGCCAGGGCCTCCCCTAAGCTTGTGCATACTGAGGGTCCCACTCTCTTCAAGGACAAGAGAGTGGTAAAAGTGGCCAGATTCAAAATGTAAAGAATGAAAAAGTACGGTTCTTTACAGCACACCGCAGACCTGTCCATAAAGTGTGTGTGCTGTGTAGTGGCCACAGGGGAGAACTATTGCACAGACGTTTAAAGGGTGGACACGAGACGGGCTCCTTACTGTGAGGAGATGCTGGGCATGATGTCATTCACCTGCAGGTGTGTTGGGAATACGGCCACGGGTGATGGGGATCATCTCTCTTGATGTCATATGGATGTAAACTGAACAATCAGTGCCACTTAAGGCAGTTTGGAGACTGTGTGAAGAAAAAGAGAGATTGTGGTTTAGATATAATTCAGTTTTGGTGAAACAGATTATAATGTTAATAAACCAGAATATATTGATTGTATGCATATCCATAGAGTGAATTATCTGTAATCAACAACAATTTATTACAATATAATAAAAAAATGATGAAAAGGTCTATGAAGTCCATGTCAACATCAATTTATCGTAACAAGAATGTTTGTTTTACTTATTTTCAGTTATGTAATGACAAAAATCCTTTTATTAAACTTTGATTAATAATTCTATTCAAACTTAATTTAATTATAACACACTAGAACATTTATGAAGACGCATCTATCTATCTATCTATCTATCCGTTACATGTATATCCATATTTACCTATGCAGTAATATAAATATGCATGTATTATAAGATTTCTTCATAAACTCCATAATAATGTCTATAAGGCAAATAATGGCACAAATTCTTCTATTAAACTTCTTTTAATCATTCTACTTAAACGTAAATGTAATTATAACACACCAGAACATTTGTGAAGATGCATCTATCTGTCTGTCTGTCTGTCTGTCTGTCCATCCGTCCGTCCGTCTATCCATCCATCCATCCATCCATCCATCCAGTTACACATACAGTTGAAGTCGGAATTATTAGCCCCCGTTTATTTTTCCCCTGATTTCTGTTTAACGGAAAGAAGACTTTTTTTCAGCACATTTCTAAACATAATAGTTTTAAAAACTTCTAATAACTGATTTATTTTATCTTTGCCATGATGACAGTAAATAATATTTTACCAGATATTTTTCAAGATACTTCTGTACAGCTTAAAGTGACATTTAAAGGCTTAACTGGGTTAATTAGGTTAACTGGGCAGGTTAGGGTAATTAGGGAAATTACTGTATAATGATGCTTTGTTCTGTAGACTGTCGAAAAAAATATAGCTTAAAGGGGCTAATAATTTTGATCTATCTATCTAACCAGTTACACATATCCATATTTACCTATGCAGTAATATAAAAATGGATGTAATATAAAGTTTCTTCTAATATATAGTCTGTCTGTCTGTCTATCTATTTGTCTAGTTACACATGCATTATGTCAATATTTACCTATGCAGTAATATAAAAGATGTAATATAAAATTTCTTCTAATATATAGTCTGTCTGTCCGTCTATCTATTTGTCTAGTTACACATGCATTATGTCAATATTTACCTATGCAGTAATATAAATATGCATGTAATAGGCTATAAAGTTTCTTCATAAGCTCCATAACAATGTTCATAAGGCAGAAGACATTTACTGTAACTGCCTGAACTCGGAAATATTTTTTTGTAATCTCCTACACTGATGTACAAAGGGGGGAACAGACCAGACAAAAAAAAACTGAATCACGGAAGGTACTACGTGCGAAATGTGAGAAAATGTTTGGTTAGAATGGCGAATCCCCATTAGACAGCTCTCCATTGCTCTTTGTTTGTCCTCTGAGTCTCAATGCAGGACTTTCGCTCGACGCTCTTTGTTTAGCGCCAGGGGACCGTCAATAAACTCAAATATTTAACGGTAACTACGGGTCACGCAGTCCACGTATTGTGTATTGTTAAGATATTGTATAGTTAAGATACTCGTCGGTGGTGCATCGTTAACGATACGTTTTGATTCGCAATGTATTGTTTGATACAGTAGGCTAGGCTATTGTGAAAGGTAAAAGGGTTTAAATGAGTTCCCTCTATAGCTGCTTCGAAAAGTTAATAATTATAACATGTTAAGACGCGCACTGTATTTAACAAAAAAAAAAAGATGGAGGTCAACCACTCTTCTTTTAATAAGGCGAGTATTACTTCTTAAATATTAGGTTAGCCTAAGTTATAGCCTAAGTTTTAGAGTCTAGCATGAGCAAACTACCTTTTCCTCGTCGTATTTGACCTAAATATAGGCAGATTATTACTTTATAACAACAGTGACACGAGCTTCACTAGGGAAAATGTAAATGCTGTAGTCAGATTTTTTATTTGTGCGCTTTCCTCCAGCACGTCATTAAACTTTTGATATATAGTTATTACTTTGTTATTATTTAATTGGTTATCAATTTAAATAATATCGACATATAGCCTAGACTGTAGCTTTAAACTGTGTAAACATAGAAACACGACCAATACAACATGCGTACTGGTATTTTTAACTCTATTATCTTAGATTTATTTGGAATATCTTTGCTCAAGTACGCTGGAAAATTGCCAGAAGCTTCTCTGATCTCGTGTTTGTTCTTTCTTTAAGCTAGTATAAAAATTTTATCCGTGATTACATCAAATGAAGGAAAATAATCTGCTGATTCAGATGAAACCAGATCTTTCTTTCATTAGCTGCACCACAAATTAGACTTAAAGGGACAGTTCACCCCCCCAAAAAAGACAGTTTACCATTTACCCACCCTCAAGTGACTCAAAACCTGTAAATTTATATCGTGTTCAACATAAAAAGAAAAATAATAAACTAAAACAGGTCTGTGAGAAGTGAAATTGAGTAATTAATGACAGATTTGTTTGTTTTGGGTGAAACTATTCTTTTAAACTCGTGGATGAACAACGTTTTCTTCCAAATCTATCTATCTATCTATCTATCTATCTATCTATCTATCTATCTATCTATCTATCTATACGCATATATGCAGTAACATAAATATGGATGTAATATAAAGTTTCTTCTAATATAAAGTATATCTATTTAGATAGATAGATAGATAGATAGATAGATAGATAGATAGATAGATAGATAGATAGATAGATAGATAGATAGATAGATAGATAGATAGAAAAAAAACGATAGACAAAACGTATAATTTAATTATTGCACGGGCGTAATTGCAATATTATCACGAACTATCCCATTTTTAGGTTGTATGGTTAACAATACAAAGGATTAAGAAGACAAAACATTGTTTATCTGCGAGTTTAAACGAATAGTTCATCCAAAACAAACAAATATGTCATTAATTTATACGTGCTTAACGAACAGTTTTGCAACTATAAACTATTTACGGTTATTTGCGAACATGTAACCGACTTTGAATAACAACACAGATCACATAATCACAGTGTAAAAGCAAACAAACCAGCATTAGAATGATGAAGTGAAACTTTATCCCGCCATAAGGAATCCTGCACTATAGTTTAAATGGCCCAGATATTAAAACCTGCCCAGTCAAGTGTCTCGCACGCGCACTTGAGCACGTGGCTCTTCACTTTGCCGGGCGCTTTAACTGGCGGCAAAAAAAAGTAGAGGTGTAAAAACCTGCAATGGTCGTTTAAACTGCAGCACATACAATTCCGTATTAGCTTTTCCGATTTATCTTGACAAACAAGTGACAGTTTTCCTTGAAAGGGTGAGAAAAACGACACATCATCAAGGCCCCCTCTGAATAAAGAAAACAACACCCTGGGGCGCGTGTTACAGCTCTGCCGGGCGCGATTTGTTACAAAGAAACACAATTTAAGTTCTGAATAAACAGAATATTCCGTTTAGAACGTGTTCGATACAGTGTAACAAAGGCAGTTCGAAAGCTTTAAGCTGTTGTTACATTGATCGTTCCAATTATTACCTCACATAGCCTACAACAGTGGAAAAAGTTATCAGTAATCGATGTGTATTGCGCTAATCGCCTCATTAGCAACTCAAAAACTTAAACAAGGGAATACACATACTTCATTAAAGCTAAATAAGCCAGTTTCTAACACATTTTTTGATATTTTCAATTATAAAAAGTTTCCAGATGTGTAGTAGTAACGTTAGTAGTAATATGCAGGACTTACCAAGTGGTGGAAACGTTCCAAGTGTCTTGTCAAAGCCCATTTAGATTGAAATGACGGTTTACTCATAAACAGTACATGCATGTGCAATTACACATTATTAGAAATGACTAAAACGTCATTAATTTACCGTAAAAGCAGTGCAAATAAGAGAAACGTGTAAAGTTAATTTGCTACAACGGGTTAAAAGAAATGCTACAAGTCTTGGCTTGACATGGCGAATTGTACGAGGAGGGAAAAAAAGGTAATTTCATTAGGAATAAGACCCTTTAACTTTTCTTCGCCTCGTCTATGTACTTCAGGGAAGTTTTAGAGTTAAAAGACGATGAGGAGGAGGAAGGAGAGCCTGTGAGAGACTGAAGTAAGTTGTGGAGTGGAGTTCAGAGAGTGCCACGGACTGAGGGGGTTAAAATTACGTCATCAAGAGTACCTCATGTCATGAACAGAATTTAAAGGAAGCAAAATGATAAACATACGAATGAAAGCAGCTTACTAAAACATCTTCAACACATTTTAATCACAAATTCATTTGCACAAAGCCAGATAGAATGTTTTTTTGTATATTTATTATTTCATAGTACTGTAAACAGTTTGTTTTTATCTGAAAAACAGCATGGAGGAAAGAAAAAAAACATCTATAGTAGCTACAAATCAAAACATGTTTATATTTTAATATTTTATTCAGTAACCATAAGTAAACAAATCATATTATATTGTCTAAAAACTACACTTTACATGACTGGACAGGTGTAGTACTTGGCTTCAAGTCCATCTTTTTTAAAAGCATGTTGCACTCTGGTGTAAAACAACTGACACGGGACAATCAAGTATCATGTACAGCGTTTGTTTTGGTCAGTTATGCTTCAAATAGTTTGGGTATGGTCAGGTATGCAATAATAAATACCATAAGGAAAATCTTCAAAAACATTCAAACAAACCAGAGTTATACTGTCAAAATACTACAGTAAACAAGCACTCAAAGCTTCAGTGTTAAACCATTTGAAAACAGTTTACTTTGCACACAATCATTAGGGACGGAGACCAAAAGTCTGTAATGGTAATATATGATGATAAGTCTGTCCTGCCCACCTCACATCTCAGAGGAGGACAGCACAGATCAATACACAACAGTAGAGTTCAATCCTATGAAGAAACGGGACTTAAGTGTTGCAGATTGAGAAAACTGACAATAAAAAGGTATGGTCAAAACAGCAAATTAGAAATTGAGGTTTGTAATCCAAAGAAGCTGCAAATAAAATGGACACAAAGTAAAAAAAAAAGACGTAGAAACAGTTACTGTCGCTTTAAACCTGGGGCGGACATGTAACAGCACATCTGATAGTGTTAATAACAATAATTTACCTCACCAGGAGTTGTACTCTCCCAGTAAAGGAGGACAGTCTTAACATTTATTTCCTGAATTAATCCTGAAATGCATCCCAAAGGACATTACTCAAACCTGTTCCCTCTTTCTTCGTTGTCCCCAACCAATAATATCAACTATGGAATGGAAGCTGAAAGACGTCGTCTAGGTTCGGACTTGAAATTTGCCCGCCTTGGTCATGTATTTGATGCCTTTGAAAGGTTTGTACTTCTCGCCGTACATGTCCAACCTATTTACTTTCAGACCTGTTGGGTGAGAAGGCAGAAAGCAAACATGTCAGGTGCAAAGCATACACAGTGGGGGAAAACTGTATCGAGCATGTCACGTTTTTCTTTCTCTTAAGTTTCCTTGGCTGTGTTTTGGATCATTGTCTTGCTGAAATGTCCACCCTGGTTTCATCTTCATCATCCTGTTAATGTAGATGTTGGACTGAAGCAGCTAATATTCATTTACAATGAGGAAGGGCAAAGGATTGCTGAATAACTACTGAGAGATTTCAGCTGCTGTCTGGTCTTTCCATGTCTTTCTACACCTCCCTTTCTTCATGTGTTCAATACTTTTTCCCTGTGTCATTTCATTTTATTACACAATTTGTAAAGTAATAAGATTTGTTTTCTTTACATATATGGATTTCTTTCGTTGTTACGAACATCCAGTGAAAATTTCAAGACAATAGCACCTTCAGAAATATGTTTTCTGAGAAAAATGGTGATGTGTTCAATACTTATTTCCCCCAGTGTATGTTTATGGCACGACATAGCCTTTGGGGAAGGGCTGTGACTGCAGTGAATCAATGAACAGTCTAGATGCTCTGTCTCAGTGCCATGTTACAGGCGCAGCTGTTTAAACCATCTGTTTAACAATACAAGCAGCTCCACCTGCTGGCCAGTTCATGCAATTGTTCTCAGATGCTCATTTATTTATATGCACAATTGTTCTATATTACATCCCCTGTGGGAGATTAAAGAAACAACTTGCACTGAAGGTCATCTGTGAAATATTACACGTTCACATTTATTTTACCATAACAAACTCTCCAAGGTGCCTGAAAAAATATGACATTTTAATGAAAATAATGAGATACTTGACTGCAAGGAATTTTATATCCCCGGTGGCGAATTCTACAATAATACAATAAACACCCACAATTATATTTGAACTAAAAGCAATTGCATATTTTCTCATGAATAACTTCCTGTCTGACTACAATTAAGCTGGGCACACACACCACAAGATGTTCACAGGTTGATTTTGAGCCAATGTCTCCCCTTCTGACAATTGTCTTGGTGGTTCTAAAGACGATCTTATCAGATTTTCCTGTGAAGTGAGGTGTGTTAACAGTAAATTCATTTTTTTTCTGAAGAATGTGTGAAATATTTGTGATGATCAGAACCTGATGTGTGAGGGAAACTCGGAAGACAAATATATGTCACCAAGCCAGTGATTACCATGTGAAACTAAACAATATATAATCAGAATGGTGACAGAAGAATAACATGAAAGGTCATGGCGTAGCCAAAAATGAAACGGATTTAGAAAGCAGAAATGAAGGATCATTTACATCTAGCAGACACTTGTATCCAAAGCACTTCAAGTCACTAGAGAGCAGTGATAGATAAATACCATGAAGTTTGTTTAGCCTATTTTTTGATGGAGGACAGTCATTTTTGGCAACAGCCCGAATGTTTATTTGTTTTGTTCATCTGCCATGTTTATTCTCAAGTCTTGAAACATTTTGTGAGATTTTCTTCACATATTCGGACTGAAAATCTGTGTGTGTGGTTGGTGTGCTGTCTTTATGAACGATAAAGCCCATGTGATTGCCAAGCGCATTACTCTAAGAAGCCTTCTCTGTATTTATCTTTGAATATCCAGCACGTGTGTTCAGCTAGAACAGCATTTACTACACAAAGCCTTAGTTCTCTGTCGAGGTATGCAAAATATCGCAGGCGATATCATCATGCTATAGTCAAATAATCATTCTGAGATTCTGACAGTTGTTTGCATAGTTTCTCATTGAACTATGGCCTTTTGTAGTAAATGTTACTAATGTCAAGCCTAAAAGGATGTGCAAATACCACATACTGCTAGGTCTATAAATATTTGGACATCGACACAATTCAAAAATTTTGGCTCTATACACTAACACAACAGATATGAAATTAAACGAACAACATTTAATTTGAAGGTATTCACATCTAAATCAGGTAAACACTGTAGGAATTACAACAGTTTGCATATGTGCCTCCCACTTGTTAAGGGTCCAAAAGTAATTAAACTATTGGCTGCTCAGGCGTTCCATTGCCAGGTGTGTATTATTCCCTCATTATCCCAATTACAATGAGCAGAAAAAAGGTCCAGAGTTCAGGTGTGCTATTTGCATTTGGAATCTGTTACTGTCAATTCTCAAGATGAGATCCATAAAGCTGTCACTATCAGTCAAGCAAGCCATCATTAGGCTGAAAAAAACAAACCCATCAGAGAGAGAGTTAAAACATTAGGTGTGGCCAAAACAACTGTTTGGAACATTCTTAAAAAGAAAGAATGCTCCAGTGAATTCAGCAACACCAAAAAACCTGGAAGACCATGGAAACAACTATGGTGGATGACACAACAGTTGGCCAGATCAAGAACACTCTATTTGCAACCAAGTACTAAAAAGTGAAAGTTTGATTCATGATTATTATTCTGTCCAATTATTTTTGGACCCTTAACAAGTGGGAGGCACATATGCAAATTGTTGTAATTTCTACAGAGTTAACTTGATTTGGATGCAAATACCCTCAAATTAAAGCTGACAGTCTGCAGTTTGTTTCGTTTCAAATCCATTGTGTTAGTGTATAGAGCTAAAATGTTAGAATTGTGTCGATGTCCAAATATTTATAGACCTAACTGTATAATGACATTTTTTTCAAAACTTACTCCAAATAGCTTCAGTGAAATGTTTGAATGAAGTCTTTTCTGTGAAATGATGTGGCTTCTTACACAGTATATTCAGAATAGCATTTTAAGCAGTGACAAAGACATTGCATGATTAGGTACTTTTTTTAATCAGGAAAATTATAATAAGAACTCAGATAAACCATATGTAAGGTATTTAAAAACCACATGCATTAATAAGTCGTGGTCATGTGTTTATTAATCTCGTTGAATTAAAAAGAAAGCAGGATTTCCCACATTACAAGTATTTACATTAGACTAGTATTTTCTGGGTTTCTTTGGGACATATTTGGTTGTTCTGTGAGACTCGAGAGGATCTTTGGAGAAAATAGAGGAAGACGTACTACTGATCACATCACCGTACTTTCCTCACATGATGTACAAGACAATCATAGCTTTTGCTAAATCGCAAATACAATTTTAAGTAGCGATATACCGTTCTGCCCTACAACATATACTATACAAACAAAATAGTCAAATCAAGCATTTATTGTGCTCATGTTTGTGGTTTTTAACATTTAAAAAAATCTTATAAAGCCCTGCTCACACTATGGGATTTCAGTCACCATTTAGTCTTCTGAGACATATTTGGGAAACCCTAATGGCCCGTTTCCACTGAGTGATAAAATATGGTATGGTACAGGTCACCTTTATCAGGCTTGCGTTTCTACTGCCAAAAAGGTACCAATGGTAACCAATGGTGGGCATGGTGTATGACAGAAAGTTTCAGTCAACGTCATTCTCGCTCAAGGAAATGTCAAAGTAAAACTATACGGGTCGTTCACATATCATATGAGAAGCATGTCTTTCAAAACAGAGGCTTTATACACATAAATACTTGTATGAATGTTCATTACTAACATTTCTATGAACATGATTTAATTAAAAATGCAGATCAATGACAGTGCAAAATAGCCCACTGTAACATCTGCGTTTATATAAAGTAAATAAATAAATGCAACATATATGAACACATACAGACCCTTACAATCCCCGATATGTTACCAAGTACAGACAAACTACACACAACAGACATTTAGTCATTATTTGGATTCAAAAACAACACGCAACATATAGCCCAGTCAGCGCAAACCTCTCATCTGCATCTTTAATCTTCACCAGCACATGCAACCTCTTATTGCTGCACGTCTTGCTCCGCCTTTAGGCACACTTGTGTTGGGCTAGATACCCTTCCCAAAGGGTACCCAAAAAGTGGTATGGTACAGTTCGCTTTTTGGCCATAACAGATTCCTGAAATTCTGGGCTAAATTCGGATCTTTGATTGCTTGTTTGACATGTTCACCGACAGCCGTTTAATGGCAGTTGCGATCAGATTTTCCCTCAGAAGTTCTGGCAGTGTCAGAAAATTTTAGACATGTTCTTGCAATTTGACAATATTTACGATAAGTGTCAAACCAAGAACCAATAGCACTGAATCTGATGGCGCAATTCATGTGACAACTTTAAACCACTGTGGGGAACTGTCAAAACATTTTTTTTTCTTCCTGCTGCTATTTTTTGAGGCACGCTGTGTGCTAAACTACTGATATAGATTGTTTACGTTTACAGTCGAGGAATTATTTCAGACTGTGGGATAGTGAAATTGTCATGGAAGGATGATGTCAAACTACAGGTAAGTTTTTTTCTGTGTTTGACGTCGCCTTTGTCGTTCAGTCTGACATTATGACAGCTGATATCTTACAGTGTATATATTGGCCCGTTTCCACTGGGTGGTACGGTACAATATGGTTTGGTATGCTTTTGGGTACCTTTTGACAGTGGAAACACCCATAAAAGTGAATCGTACCATACAAATTTTTGGGTACCCTTTGCAAAGGGTACCTAACACGGCAAAAGGGTACCAAAAGGCAAAGCTAGATGCGCAGCTGAACGCTATTGGTTTACAGAGATACTTCACTCGCTCTGCAACTAGCCAAAATCAAAACAAAGGAACCACCATATTTTCAATACACAGCCGAGACATTACACCGTAATAATATACACATATAATAACGAGCGATGGTCGTCCCAAGCTTAAACAAACCTCATCTTGATGAACAGCCACAAAGCCAAGAAGAAGAGCAAATACTATCCTGTATCCTGTAGAT